>NW_004444043.1:510395-547991 GCF_000243295.1 Trichechus manatus latirostris
TCCTGGATGGAGCAGGAGAAAGGTGGAATGCAGAACTCAAATTCTAGCAAGTAGGCCAGACTTAATGGTCTGACTGAGACTGGAGGTACCCTGGAAAGCATGGTCCCTGGCCTCTCTATCAGCCTAGAATTAAAACAATTTCTGAGGCCAATTCTTCAGACAGGGATTAGACTGGACTTTGGGAGATAAAGTGATACTCATGAGGAGTGTGCCTCTTAGCTCAAGTAGATACAATAGACTAAACGGGCAGCTTCTGTCTGGAGGTGAGATGGTAAGGCAGAGAGGGTTAGGAGCTGGTTGAATGGACATGGAGATTCAGGGGTGGAAAGGAGGTGTGTGCTGTCACAATGTGGGGAGATCAATTAGAGTCACATAACAATGTATATATAAATTTTTGTATGGGAAATAAATAAAAAATAAATGTCTTTAGGTGTTAGGTTATGCCCTTCATGAACAGTCTCTCCTTTTTTGAAAAGATATTTCTTTTATGCTCTTTTATAGTTTCAAAATTTTCTCTTTGATATTGTGTTCCTCGTTAGGTAATGTCCTAGAGACTTTATAGTTACTTTTAGACACATATGGTTGAGCAATTGTGAATAAAATATTATTTCCAATTATGCTTGATCTTGTTAATTGTAGGGAATGAGAGCATATTGACATATTTTATTCTATCTTCTAGCTTGTAACCTAGCTGAACTCTTTTATTATAGTTCTCAGAGTTCATTCCATTGTATTTTCTCAACAGATCTTCTGTAAAAATGATAATTTTATCATTTCCGTTCCAATACTTGTATCTATTATTTCTTGTTATTTAATATTAGCATAGACCTCTAATATTGTATTAAAGCATATTGTGATAATGAGCACTCTATCTTGTTCACAGTTTTGCTGGAAATTCACCTCAGTTTTCTCCATTAATTTTAAAGTAAGGTGTTTTGCTTTAGTTTTTGTTTGTTTGTTCTTGTAACATCTGTTTATCAATAAAGAAATTCTATTGTATTCTTAATATTCGGTGGAATTTTACCTTAAGTAAATGTTTTCAATAGGTTTCTTCAGGACATGTATTGATTTTTGAGGGGTTTTTTTTTCCCTCGTTCATTGTGTATCAACTTTCTCATGTTAGACCATCTTTAGTTCTTGAAATAAATAATGTATGATTTTTAAATATATAGCTAGGTTTGTCTGGTTGAGATCTAATTTAAGATTTCTTGTACCTGTGTTCATAATGGAGCCCTGGTGGCAAAGTGGATTAAGAACTCAGTTGCTAACCAAAAGGTCAGCAGTTTGAATCCACCGGCTGCTCCTTGGAAATCCTAGGGGCCAGTCTACTTTGTCCTAAAGGGCTGCCGTGAGTCGGAATCAACTCGACGGCAAAGGGTTTTTTTTGGAGGTGGGGGGTGTTCATAGTTGTATGCCCTATAATCTTATATTATCCTCATTTTGTTTTGAAAATAAATTTATCTTTCTTTTTTATCCTAGTTTATGTCCCTTTGAATAATTTTCAGTGTATTTTCTAATCTTCCTGTAAAAATTATAAAATCAAGAAAGATCTAGTCCATGAATATTCTATAGAACCTACCTGCAAAACCACTTGGACTTGGAATTTGTTTTGCTGCTTGTTGGGTTTTTTTTTTTTTTTTTTTTCCTATCCCCAGGGACTCTAATTTCTATTTCAATTTCTTAAATGGTTGTCTATTGACATATTCTATTTCTACTATTCCTGTATATGTCAAATATGTCACTTCGGATATGTTACCAGGAAGGATCAGTCCCTGGAGAAAGACATCATGTTTGGTGAAGTAGACGGTCAGCGACAAAGAGGAAGACTCTCAACAAGATGGCTCAGGACTGGGCAGTGTTTCGTGCTGTTGTACTTGGGGTCACTATGAGTCGTAACCAACTGGACAGCACCTAATAACAACATACTTTTATATGTTTCTATATATTTCATTGACTATTTCTGGATTATTTATTTATTTATTCTTGTGGTGTACTTTCTTAACAAGTATTTTCAAAGGATGGTTTTATATGATAAACCTTTTGATGTTTTGTATGCCTGAGAATAAATTCAATGTAATTTCATATTTAAGTAATAATTTAGCAGGATATAAAATTCTGGATTCACATTTATTTTTCCTTTAAATTTAAAATTATTACTCCACTGTCTTCAGCCTGTGTTTACTACTGAGCTGACTGATGCCCTGATGCTACCAAGTGCTTTAGAGAACATCTGCTCGTTCTTTCTTTCTGGAACTTTTAGAATTTTCTCTTTGTTTGGGATGTTCTTAACTTTCATTAGAAATTTTCTAATTGTGTGTGTGTGTTTGTATGTGTGTGTTTTCTTTCTAATCCTCTTTGGTACACTTTACAGTTTTAAACCAGGAGTCTTTCATGGTATTCATAAATGTTTCTTCTTAAAAACCACTTGTTGCTGCTTCAGATTATGAATATTCTCCAATATCTATTTGCAAGTATTTAGTATGCTGATTTTAAAACCTGGTACTATTTATTTTTAATTAAATCTGAGATTATTATTTCAGCATGTCATCTTTTTTTTTAGTAAATGTGCTCTTCAGATGCCTTGATATATATCCCATAGCTTATAATCTCCTGGGGAACACCATGCATGCTGAGGCAGTTGAAATTGTATACACATGCCTGAATGAGGGGACAAGGAGACCTGAAATGCAGCTGTGCTTCATTGCCTGGTGCCCTGGCACAAGACTGCATCCACCTAGAAGCTGAAGTGAACTTTTCTTCACCCAAAGGTGTCAGCCGTTTATCAAGCCAGGTCATGTGGTATTTCTTCTTTTTAAATTTTGAGCCCCAAATAAACACCTATTTCTAATATTTCTGCCCAGAAGTGGTACTTTTGTTTCCAATTCATCTATCTTGTGGAGTATCTTTTTCTAAATCGTTTATACAGAAAGGTGCCTTTTTCTAATTTACACAAATGAAATTTACAGGAAGGGTGACTATGTGTCCTGGCTTGCCTGGGACAGTCACAGTTTGTGTTCATTGAGTTGGGGTAGTTACTAATTGCTCCCCTTTCCTTCTCCAAAGTACCTGGGTTTGGATAATAAATTACATGGCCCTCCTACTTGTACATTTCCAGTAAGTAGCCTTGGTATAAGTTATCTTGTTGGTAATTGTACATGGGGAAGGGAAGCAAAACCCAGGCTCTATTTTGTGACTCTCTTGGTGAGTTTAAAAGAAGAGGTTTACCTTGGAATGGACAGGCCCCAGGAACATGTGCTTGTTTTGAATACACCTGTTTGCTTCACAGCCCAACTAGGTCTACAACTCTGCATTTCAAAAAACTCCCTTGTGTCTTCTCTGGAAGTTGCTCTTTTTAAGGACTTTACCTCTGTTATGGATTGAATTATGTCCCCCATAAAGATATGTTGAAGTCCTAACCCCTGTACTTGTGAATGTAAATTTTTGGTGAAACAGGGTCTTTCTTTGAAGATATTATTAACGTTAATGACATCATACCAAAGTAGGGTAGGTCCTAATCTTTTCTGAGTGGTGTATGATAAAAGAGGAGAACAGACACGGAGATAGGGTCACACACAGGGGGAAGACAGCCTGTGAGGAAACACCGAGGGCTGCCAGAAACTGAAGGAAACAAGGAACGTTCTGCCCCAAAGAGCCGACACAGAGAGAACATAGACTTGTGACACCCTGAATTCAGACTTCTAGCCTCCAGAAGAGTGAGACAATAAATTTACATTCTTTAAAGTCATTCACTTTGTGGTATGTTGTTAAGACAGCCCTAGGAGACTAAGACAACCCCTTTGATTGTTTTACCTCAGAATATGAGAGAAGAGAAGAAGGTAACTCTGAAGCTTCAGGCCGTGTGTTCACACCTCACCCAGGCTTCTGTGCTACCCTGGTGTTCCCTCAGACCCAGCCATGCTGAGCGGGGAGAGGTGGCTGCTATTTCCTTCTTTCTTTTCTTTTTTTTTTTTTGAGGTTACATCACTCCAGAGTCCGTCTCCCAAACCATCTAATAAAGGCGACTTCCAGCCCAACATTTGGCTAGACTCCTATTTCCATCCCATGCCAAATTGTAACCACCACCATCTCCTCATCTGTTTCTGCTGGGGGTTTCACTCGTTTTTCAGATCTACATACTTTCCCCTTCTTTCTCTCCAGCATTGTTAGAGTTGGATTTGAGTTGGATTGTCACAAAACCAAACATTCTCTCTGTTCTTCTTATCATAATACTGTTGACTGTGAACAGCAAGCTCACACGTAATAATCGCGGGCCCAGAGATAGAGAATACGTGGAGGCCTACACATCATATATTCAAATATTTAAAAGTTATAAATCTGTTGCATATATTTTACCCTCTTACCTTGACAAATATATCTTAATAATAATTTGGAAGCCCTGGTTAAAATTTCAACACAGAGAGAGCCATCAAGGGCCTCCACCTGTGCCCACCTAGAACCAGCTACATAATATGTAGGTCTCAGGGCCAAATAAAAACACAAGGACTCTTGTTAATCAAGTAGGAAAAAAGGTACCAAAATATAAAGTTTTGTGGGTTGTCCTATACTTCTTTTTCCTCCTATGTCATCATTTTCAGCACAAGTGGTTGGCCAATACTAGGAAGTAACACAGGCAAGAAAGACTATCCTGGGCTTCTAGGTCATTAGTGTTTCTTAGAATAGTGTGGCTTTCTTTCTGTGTTCAAAGCAAGCTCTGACTGAAACAGAAGGCACAACCTCTCATTGCTGTCAGCATCCCTCTACCCCTCTTGTCTTACACTTGCTTTGAGTCTTGCTGAACTCACCACGCATCATGGGTCCACCAGAATTCTGTGTTCATGGTGTACCGTGAATGTTACATGTGAACAGGACAGCAACGAATGGTGATGAGGACATATATTGCATGTATCTTCTCTGCTCATGCACATGTCCCATTGCCCTATCAGACTTCATCTTCAAAAGACAAGTTCAAAATTATAATTATTAATAATATAGCTAGGAGCCCTGGTGGTACAGTGGTTAAAGAGCTCAGCTGCTAACCAAAAAGGTTGACAGTTCAAACCCACCAGCTGCTCCACAGGAGAAAGATGTGGCAGTCTGCTTCTGTGAAGATTTACAGCCTTGGAAACCATACCGGGCAGTTCTACTCTGCCCCTAAGGCTTGCTATGAGTCGGAATCAACTTAATGGCAGTGGGTTATCAAGATAGCAGCAGAGCATTAAACCAAGTGTGAGGCCATTCTGAGCATGGGGCGCTGTATGTCTACACAGATCATGGGCCTATGAAGCGGGCCGTGGGCTCACCTCACCTCAATTCCCATCCTGCACACCTTCATGCAAACTTCAACCCACACATCCAAGGTATATTCCACCCCCTACAAGTAGTTGTGTGTTGGCCATCCACTCTAGAAAGGGAAGACCTAGGGAAGAAGTCCATGCAGGCACTAACAGTAAGACTGAGGCCTTTTGGCAGGAAATGTCAGCTTCCTGAGCTATCTGGAACATGGTCTAGGGACATGGGGTCAGGTTCATGTGGGCATAGCCCCTAGGTCCTAAGATCTCTTCACCCCATGGGGAGGGGAGTAGCTGGAGGCAGGCCAAATTGGGCCCCTCTAAAGCACGGGGCCCATGGCAGTGACTCCACATGTCTGGATCTTATGTACTCCAACCAGTCAGCCAGTATCATCTTTGTTCTTCTTATTCTCATCATAACTCATTTTTAATTTAGTATTTCTATCAGTTTTATCTCATCCTGGGTTTTAGCTTTATTATTTCTCTTTCACTACATGACTCTCTTTTCATCTTTTGTACATGTTCTTTCTTAAATCAGTCTTATTGGAGAGACACTTGAGCAGCCACAAAAGTCTCTGTAGACACCTCCACTGCTTCTTCCACACTTACATTATTAATGACAGTATTGTCAGAATTACATTTTCTGAAGTTCCTGTGAATTGACATAGCTAAGTGAAAGATCTAGAATCAGAAAATTGTAGAACTTTATAGACATATGGGATCTGTGGCTCAAGTGGTTATTAAGAGGATTTTTCTAAGTAGGACGGGTAATTAGTGGCATAACATAGAGGAGGTCCCAGACCTCCTGAAACTTGGTCTAATACTCTCCATTATGCTGTTTATAAACAGAATTAGCAGGGTGACATCTTGATCCTTTGACCCCTGGGTTCTAGGGCCAAACCATACCATTGATGAAAAACAGCTCTGGATTTGAAGATCTAGGAGAAAACATCAGCACTATGATAGATGTCTGAAGACATATGGAACGCATGCTTAAGGCAGACATTGCCAATGGAAGTCCTCTTTTCCTTGGAGATCCGTACTTCTTCTCAAGGCAGCCATTACAAAACAGTGAAAGTTGGCACAACTGATAAAACCTATGTTTCTTGTCCCCCTCCTCCATTTTATAATACTGTTAGTGGCTTTTTACCTTTAGCTTAAAAGTTAAAGCCACCGAGATTTCCAATGAAATAGTCGAAATTTTAGATGTCTAATTCAGCCATCCACCACTTGTCTGTTAGTTTGTCGTACTGTGATGGCTTGCATGTTGATGTGATGCTGGAAACTATGCCACCAGTATTTCAAATACCAGCAGGGTCATTCATGGTGGACAGATTTCAGTGAAGCTTCCAGATAAAGACAGACTAGGAAGAAGAACCTGGTGATCTACTTCTAAAAACAAAAACAAAAAACTTGGCCAGTGAAAACCTTATGGATAGCAGTGGAACACTGTCTGAAGGAGGTACTAGTCCCTAGAGAAGGACATTATGCTTTGTAAAATAGAAGGTCAGTGAAAAAGAGGAAGACCCTCAATGAGATGGACTGACACAGTGGCTGCAACAATGGGCTCAAACATAACAAGGATTGTGAGGATGGCACAGGACCAGGCAGTGTTTCATTCTGTTGTACATTGGGTCGCTATGAGTCGGAACCAACTTGACAGCACCTAACAACAACAATTCAGCCATGTTTTCAACACTATTTTCCAAAATGGGGGCACAAGAGATAAGTTTGTCTCAAAGTAAGTAGTAACTATATATTAATATCTATCATCTTTGAAAAGGCCATTTCTTCCTTCTTTTACCATTCTTTAAATACAATAACGTATATTATGAAGCTCTTCCATAACCATGTTTAAAAAGTATATTCAATAGTGGGAAGGTATAGGTACTTTTCTTGAAGAGGAAGATTTAGGAGTGGAAGAAAAGGGAAGCAACTACTTTGAAAACGTCCTTAAACAAGACTAGAACTGCAACATGAACTGGAACCTTTTCAGTTTCATTTTAAAAGTAAGCATTGTATTGTTTCATGCTTTTTTTATCTTTAGGTTTAAAATATTACTTGCATTGCTCTCCATCAGACAGGCATAAGATGCTGTGTCATTTGAAGTCTGGTTATCATTTATTTTGTGATATCGACCTTAAAATATTGTTCATATTAAATTGATTGAAATCAATAAAAGGAAAAAAGTTCTCAGCCTTTTGAGCAATCAAATTTCCAGTACAGGCTCAGGCCGACTATCCCTCTGACACCTACAACTGGCATTTTAAATGATCAGAAACAAATAGCCATTAGTGATGGCTTTTCAAAGACAGCTTGGCTGCAAACCATCTCACGGTCTCTGGTAAAGTATATCAGGAAGAATTAGATTAATTTTTAAAGGGTCTTTACCCTTGGGTTTACTGTAAGAATTTGTCACCTAAACACAGCATATTTATTAAGTGACTCCATGTTTTATATATGATATTTGTGAAATTTTACGTGTAAGAGGTTTATATTTGACTTCCTCCATAGCTGTATGAGACAATCAGTGTGGGAAAATGTTAACATATTAATACATAGATTAAATTTAAAAATACGTACCATGAACTCTGATTCTAATAGCCAGAAAGATTTAGATCTATATATATACTATTTTGTCCAAATATTTTTAAAAATTAATTCTGTATGCTGAGAATCATGGAGGGTGTTCACATAAATCTGGGATAAATCTCCAGAAAGTGGACAATACAGCTCTATATCATGTCTTACAAAAATTTTTCTCTATCTTTTAGGTTTTAACATTCCCTCTCTTTGTGAAGCCATGACTATTATTCTCTCCATTATTGCTGCAATCAGCTCTGTTTCATACTATACTTATGCACTTTTCTATCTCACTTAACCCTTAAACCACTCTACAGGAATGATAGTGCACCCATTTTATGGAAAACGAAACTGAGGCTCAGAACATATAAACACTTTTCTGGGTATACAAAAAGAGTAAACAGGAGAGGGGAGCCCTGGTGGGGCAGTGGTTAAGAGCTCAGCTGCTAACCAAAAGATCGCAGTTGGAATCCACCAGCGCTCCTTGGAAACCCT
Organism: Trichechus manatus latirostris; assembly: GCF_000243295.1. Taxonomy (NCBI): domain Eukaryota; kingdom Metazoa; phylum Chordata; class Mammalia; order Sirenia; family Trichechidae; genus Trichechus; species Trichechus manatus. Next base: position 518,762 of record NW_004444043.1, read on the forward strand.
GTGGGGCAGTTCTACTCCACCCAATCGGGTGGGTATGAGTTGGAATTGACACGACAGCAACGGGTAGTAAACAGCAGAGAGGTAGGATCTGAGGTGAAGTCTTGTGACTGACCTCCAGGGTTTGTTTGGCTACGCCGCTGATAATATCCTCACTGGCTATGCTGTGTTCCATAGCCCCAAGTGTAACAACTTCCACTAAATGGGCATCAACAGACGCTACTAAATTAAAATGGGACACAGATGGCCAGCAGCAGAACCATGGCCACTTTTTCCAATACTGGAGATATAACAATAGACAAAGCAAGAACAACCCAGCACAACACACAGGTGCATCTTCCGAAATACACAGCCTCACTTTTTGGATATCCACCTTCTAAAGAGCTCAAGTTTTTAGGCCTCAGCAGTTAGCTACTTGACCTATCACTGAACAAAGAACCAGTGAAGATCATCCTTTCCTCTTCTCCCTGCTACACAGAGAACCCTCTGCTCCGAGACTTGTAGAAACAGAAAGACGTTGCCTGGCTTGAAATGGGTTCCTCAAGGATAATTGACTTTAAAAGGCTCCCACAAAATTAAAAAAAAAAAAAAAAAACTGTCGGCATGCAGTTGATTCCAACTCATGGCAACCCCGTGTGTTATAGAGTAGAACTGTTCCATAGGGTTTTCTTGGCTGTAATCTTTACGGAAGCAGATTGCCAGGCCTTTCTTCTACAGCACCACCGGGTGGGTTCACATGGCCAGCCTTTAGGTTAGTAGTCTTGCACAAACCAATTATGCCACCCGGGGACCTTCCACAAAATAAGAACATGAGTTGCACGATGATGATGAAGCATCAAAATTGTTTCTCACTTTGGCCAATTATAAAATTTAAGAACCATGTTATCCCTGATGACTTACCTTCACTGTTCAGTTAATTCAGCAAATGAGACACTTTATCAGACCTTCCAGTTTTTTCTTGATTAATGCCTAATGGGCAGACTTTCTACACATTAGGAAGTATGTTTCTCATTAATTGTTGCATAAGATTAATTAATTAAGAGTTCTTTACAATTAAAAATTTATCGATTTTTAGTTATTTGACACACTAGTGATAAGAGATTTAAAAAAAAAAACCTCATAGGAATTGCGTTATAGAGTGCAAGTCTTTCTCAGCCAGATGATTTCATAAGGTCGGCCTTTCCATTTCGTTGATCAAATGCTGAAATAGAGCGACCACAGCGACCTCTAGACTTAAATCATTTTATGGTGCATAAGAAAATATAGATTACCTCCTGTGTTGCTACCTAAGTTTATTTTTATTTATTTATTTATTTTTTATTGTGCTTTAGGTGAAAGTTTACAGAATTAGTTTCTCATTCAAAAATGTATACGCAGTTCATTTTATGACATTCGTTGTAATCCCCGAGAAGTGTCAAAGCTCTCCCTTTCTCCACTCCAGGTTCACCATTTCTATTTATTCCCTTTTCCTCTTCCTTCCTGCCTTGTGATCTTTGCTTTTGGTCAAGTGTTGCTCATTTGGTCTCATTTAGCTAAGAAGCACATTCCTCACGTGTGTTGTTTGTTTTATAAACCTGTGTAATCTTTGGCTGAAGGGTGAACTTCGGGAGTGACTTCAGTTCTGAGCTAAAAGGGATTTGGGGACCATAGTCTTGGGGTTCCTCCAGTCTCTGTCAGACTGGTAAGTCTGGTATTTTTGTGTGTGAATTTGAATTTTCTTCTACATTTTCCTCCCCCTCTGTCCAGAACCCTCTATTGTGATCCCTGTCAGTGCAGTCAGTGGTGGTAGCCAGGCACCATCTAGTTGTTCTGGGCTCTGGCTGGTGGAGGCTGTGGTACTTGTAGTCCATTATTCCTTTGGACTAACATTCCCATATTTCTTTGGTTTTCTTCATTCACCTTTGCTCCGGATGGGATGGGACCAGTAGATGTATCTTAGATAGTCGCTCGAAAGCTTTTAAGACCTCAGATGCTACTCACCAAAGTCAGATGTAGAACATTTTCTTTATGAACTATGTTATGCCAATTGAACCAGGTGTCCCCCAAGACCATGGTCCCCAGCCCTTAGTCCAGTAACTCAGTCCCTCATGGAGTTTAGATGTATCTATGAAATTTCTATGACTTTGCCTATAATGTGTACTGTCTTTCCCTTCACCCAAGTTAACACTTATCTACTATCTAGTTAGTGATTTCCCTTTCCAACCCCCAAAACCATCAAAGATTATTTTTTTCTTCAGGTAAACACTTTCTTGAGTTTTTATAATAGTGATTTCATACAGTATTTGTCCTCTTGTGATTGACTTCTTTCACTCAGCATAATGCCCTCCAGATTCATCCATGTTGTGAGATGTTTCATGGATTCATCATTGTTCTTTAATGTTGCATAGTATTGTATTGTGTGTATGTACCATAGCTTGTTTATCCATTCATCTGTAGATGGGCACTTACGTTGTTTCCACCTTTTCGCTATTGTGAATAATACTGCAATGAACATGGGTGTGCATATGTCTATTCCTGAGATGGCTCTTACTTCTCTAGGATATATTACTAGAAGTGAGATTGCTGAATCATATGGTATTTCTATTTCTAGCTTTTTAAGGAAGCGCCATATTGTTTTCCATAGGGATTGTACCATTTTACATACCTACCAGCAGTGCCTAAGAGTTCCAATCTCCTCACAACCTCTCCAACATTTATTATTTTTTGTTTTTTCGATTAGTGCCAGTAATGCTGGGGTGAGATGGTATATCACTGTAGTTTTTATCTGCATTTTTCTAATGGCTAATGATTGCGAGCATTTCCTCACCTGTCTATTAACTGCCTGAATGTCTTCTTTGGTCAAGTGTCTGTTCATATCATTTGCCCATCTTTTAATTGAATTATTTGGCTTTTTATTGTTATGGTGTTATAGTATCTTACAGATTTTAGAGATTATACCCTTGTCAGATATGTCATAGCCAAAATTTTTTTCCCAGTCTGAAGGTTCTTTTTTTACTCTTTTGGTGAAGTATTTTGCTGAGCGTAATTATTTAATTTTTAGGAGATCCTGGTTATCTAGTTTATCTTCTGGTGTTTGTGCATTGTTAGTTGTGGTTTGTATATTATTTGTGCCATATATTAGGGCCCCTAGCATTTTCTCTATTTTTTCTTCCATGATCTTTATAGGTTTGGGTATTATATTTAGGTCTTTGATCTATTTTGAGTTTTTTTGTGTATGGTGTGATGTATGGGTCCTGTTTCATTTTTTTACAGATAGACATCCAGTTTTACCAGCACTATTTGTTAAAGAGGCTGTCTTTTCCCCACTTAATGGACTTTGTGTCTTTGTCAAAACAGCTGAGCATAGCTGAGGGTGCAGAAAAAGAGAATAGCCTAGCAATTTAAATTATTTTTTTGTAAAATTCACCATACATGCCAATCTCTAATTTGAATTAGAAGTGATGTTAGGACAACCTTACAAGAAATTCAGAAATACAAATACAATATTGTAGATTTATTTAAAAAAAAAAAAAAGGATGGATTTACGTCTGGGTTCTCAATTCTATTCCGTTGGTCTCTGTGTCTGTCATAGCAGTGCCAGGCTGTTTTGACTACTGTGGCTGTATAGTAGGTTCTGAGATCAGGTAGTGTGAGGCCTCCTACTTTGTTCTTCTTCAATAATGCTTTACTTATCCTGGGCTTCTTTCCTTTCCATATGAAGTTAATTAGCTTTTCCATCTCATTAAAGAATGCTGTTGGTATTTGGATCGGGATTGTATTATATCTATAGATTGCTTTGGGCAAGACTGACATTTTTACAAGGTTGAGTCTTCCTATCCATGAGCATGGTATGTTTTTCCATTTATGTAGATGTCTTTTGGTTTCTTGCAGCAGTGTTTTGTAGTTTTCTTTGCATAGGTCTTTTACCTCCCTGGTTAGATTTCTTCCTAAGTATTTTATTTTATTAGGTGCTATTACAAATGACATTGTTTTCCTGATTTCCTTTTTGTAGTTTTCTTTGTTGGTGTATAAGAATCCAACTGATTTTTGTATGTTGATCTTGTATCATGCTACTCTGCTGAATCTTTCTATTAGTTCCAGTAGTTTTCTTGTGGAATCTCTAGGGTTCTCTATGTATAGTATCATATCATCTGCAGATAGGGGTTGTCCTTACCAGTTTGGATGCCCTTATTTCTTGCCTTATTTCCCTAGCTAGGACCTCCAGCACAACGTTAAATAGAAGTGGAGATAAAGGACATTCTTGTCTTGTTCCCATTTTCAGATGGAATGCTTTCAACCTCTCTCCATTGAGATGTTGGCTGTTGATTTTGTATAGATGTCTTTTATTGTGTTGAGGAATTTTCCTTCTACTCCTGTTTTATTGAGAGTTTTTATCAGGAATGGGTGTTGGACTTTGTCATGGTTTGAATTATGTCCCCCAAAAAATGTGTCTATCAGTTTGGCTGGGCTACAGTTCCCAGAATTGTGTGGTTGTCCTCCATTTTGTGATTGTAATTTTATGTTAAAGTGGAATAGGGTGGGATTATATAACACCCTTTCTAAGGTCACATCCCTGATCCAACGTAAAGGGAGTTTCCCTAAGGTGTGGCCTGCACCACCTTTTATCTCTCAAGAGATAAGAGGAAAAGGAAGAAAGCAGAGAGTTGGAGAACCTCATACCACCAAGAAAGCAGTGCCGGGAGCAGAGCCCATCCCTTAGACCTGAGGTTCCTGTGCAGAGAAGCTCCCAGACCAAAAAGATTGATGACACGGACCTTCCTCCAGAGCTGACAGAGAAAGCGTTTCCCTGGAGCTGATGCCCTGAATTTGAACTTGAAGCCTACTGGAACTGTGAGAGAATAAACTTCTCTTTGCTAAAGCCATCCACTTGTGGTATTTCTGTTATAGCAGCACTAGATGACTGAGACAGACTTTATCAAATGCTTTTCACCCATTTACAATATTGAGTATTACTACTTTAGAATTAAGGGGCTACAGAGCAGGGAGACAATGTTAGAGTTAGTACATTAAAGCAAATTCCTAAATCTCCATAACTAGCATGCATTTATTTCATTAATTAGCAGTTACATTTCCCACGCCTTCAATTACTGCTGGTTTCATTTTAAATGCTATCAGTTAAGACAAGATACGATAAGAAAACATCACCAATAGGCAAGCATTCCTCAAACACAGCTGATTTATCTCTTTGGTGGTTCATTAAAATGCAAACTATATTAAAATTGATTTTCAGCACTTTCAGGCAGGAATGTTTGTAATAATGTTCATTTGCAAATTTCCTACTTTTTTTTTTAAGTGTCTGTGCTGCTGTCGCCATGTTCAGCCAGAGGCTATTTGTATTGTGCAGACAGAAAATGAACAGCGAACACTTATTTCTCCTATCTTTCTGAGAAACCTGAGGCACATGAAGATATTTGTGCTGTAACAGGCATAGTCAATCTCCTTCATTCCGTTTAGTCTCTATATATCACCAGCAAACTCCCAGCTAGTCCTGCTGTAGCAATTAACCTGCCAGAGCTCTCTCCTGTCAGGCTCAGTAATAAAAAACTCCTCCCCCAGCGACCTCCCTGAGAGACAGAGCTATAGATTCCGGCTCTGCAATGTCCATGGAGGCTGAATTATTCAGAATCAGCATGATTAGAAAGATGACATGGTATTAGTTAAAAAGATAGATCTTTCGTTTTTCTTTTTCCTGACTGAATTTTAAACCTATTAAGGTTTAAAGCGATGGAGGTACCTACAGCACAATAAAATGTTCAAAAAATAAAGCAAAATAAAGCAGTGGAGGCGACTGAGCTTTCCCTCTTTTGTGCACAGGTCCTAAAAAGGAATTCTAGAAAGACTATTTACAATACCTTGTCAGCTTCCAAGTTTATGAATAAAAGTCTAAGTACTAGGAGGGAAGTGTCAGAGTCAAAATGTACAGCTCACGTAAAACTAGGAACTGGCTAAAAATAATATTTTCACCCAAAAGAGACCAAGGGAGCAGGCTTATTTGGACTAATTAGTCACATTACAATTGTTATTCTTAAAAGCAAAGAAGAAAAATTCCCATGTTTGCATTTATGGGTCAGTTTCAAGTGGACCAAATTGTGATGAATTATAAATTAAAAATCCGGATATACAATCTGTCAGATCACAACTTGTTAGACTCTGGAAATAGCGTATCCCTAACAATAAACCTTGTCTTTATGAGGATGGCATTATTATAAAAGTCGTAATGGATTGCAAATGAACCAGCTGTTTATATTCTACTGTAGTACATGAATGGAAGAAGAGCAAAGCAGGAAATAAAAGGAAATTGAGGAAAATTTGCTAGTACCAAGTCACGGAAAAAAGCCCAAGGAACTCAATTTTTACGCATTCCCATCTAATTTACCCTTGCTGGTGACTTTTGGGGGGAAGTGTAGCTTTTGTAACCAATAGTATTATTCCACTTTAAGATGCTTTCTAGTATATTCAACAGACCTGTGACAGTTATATGTTCCTTCTCAGTCTCAAGCTGCCCTCACCATACAAGACTGGTTACTGTCTGAGGACTTTCAGAGAAGATTTGAGTGCAATTTCAAAGGCCAGGCAGAACAGCTTCCAAAACACTGCCAGCTTAGGAAAGCAGGGTTAGTGGCCCAGGAGGGGTGAGAGCCTGGCTTTCTGGTTCTCATTTCACTTCAAGTTAAAACTTCTTTTAATCCCAACAAGGTGAAAGTCGAGGCAGCATGGTATTACTAATTTAATGACCCCCCAAAAAAAGTAGCTCAGCAAAATGGTGATTATGTGTAACTGCATTATTTCAAGTTTCATCCACATTAGCACATGGACACCCGTGATTCCCTTTGAGAACAGAGACACTCGCTTCTTCTATGTATGATTAAATCCAGGGCCACCCATGAGGTGTCACCAAATGGCCGGGGCACTCGGGGATGCCTGTTAGCAGATCACCATGTTTTGCACATCCCTGTTTGTTATGCAAATATCTTATTTCAAGTTTCAGGTCCTCTTTTCTCAGCCACAACTCAACCCAGCAGAGGGTGCAGAGGAGGGGTACACCTCGACTTTACAAATTCAGAGTGTTGCTTTATGGGGCATTACAGCTGTTCTGTTTAAAAATCCAATCCAGAAGATAACATTACTACTTGTTATTTTTGCATTTTCAGATAAGGCACATCACCCATAGCTGCAGGTCGCTTATCTCCATAACATTCATGGAGTAGTAGCTTTTAATTAAACCATCCACAACTCTCTGCAACTCAGAGTGTATCTTTTACTGCTGCAGGAACCAGTAGTCAAGAAAGATTCTACATTTTAAATTTATTCTTAAAGCCTGGAAAGTTTTACTACCAATGATGTTATGAACAGTGTTGTCTACAAAGCGATGACTAACTCTCATGTCTCAAGAGGCATGCAGATCATCATATCTAAGTTCCCAAAAGTTCATGAGACTCTTGAATTTTGAAGAAATAATACTCAGAAATTTGACCTTGTCAGAAACCCTTCAAGGTCTGTAATATATAACCGTTTGTAATTTTTCTAAGGCATAGTTTTAATCACATGCATGGTGGTTCTGGAATGCAGGGAGGAGTCATTAAGTTACTGATTCCACCCAATCGACCACTGTCTTCTTCAACTATAAAGTGCCTGGACTTCCTTGAATCTCCCCTGATTTTTTCTGAGGTCCACATTTTCTCAATCTGTTTTTCTGGTTCTCTTCTTCTTCCCATTCTCTAAATGTTGAGGTCTAACCATTTTCTATTCTCATTCTTTAGACTCTTTCTAGGTCACCTCCTTCATTCCTAGGACTGCAAGTCTGTGCCTATGTTGATAACCTTCAAATCAAGATCACCCATCCGTATCTTGTTCTTGAAATTTAGAAACACCTACCCACCATCCTTTTAGTAGCCTGGGTATCCCACTGGTACTTAAATTCAGCCTATCCAAATGGAATTTATAATAATAATGTGATAATATTTAGTATGCATTTAATGTTTGCACTCATAATCTTTACAAAAACCTCTTAAGTAGGAGGCGATCATATTCTTAGTTTTACAGGTGAGGAAACTGAGGCTTTGAAGTGGGTAATTGACCAAGAAAATATGGTGAAAAAGAACTATGCTTTAGACCAAGGTCCATCTAACCAAGCCTATGTTCTAAATTACTACCCCAGTGCTGCCCAGCCTTGATTTCCTCTCTCACGTACTTAATTCATCCTAATGCCCTTTTTCTGTTTCAGCTGTACAGTTACGTCTTCAGAGATGCCTTTCCAACTCTACAGTAGCTTGGGTCTCCAGGGCTAGAGTTCTGAAATTACATAACACCTTCTTCTTTTTTTTTGGAGAAACTCCAATCATTTCTTTGATTTTTTAATCTCTCAGTAGTCTCAGAAATGCATAAGGCAGTTATCATTTTAAAGTTGGGAAAACAAAAGAGGGTAAGTGGCTGAGAAGGAGAACAGTCTAGAAAGAGGCAACAGCAAAGGCGAAGGCCCTGTGGGGGAGGAAACTAAAATAAAAGCGACAGTCTTGCATAGCTGAGTGATTTTCTGTAAAGTTAGAGCACTGACTGTGAGGATGGGACAAGAGGCAGGACTGAGAGGGGAGACGGGAGCTGGACTGTAGAGGGTTTTATAGGTCATGGTAAAGATTTCAAAATTATTCTTTTTTTTTTTTTTGTAAGTCCTTTTATTCTATTCGATCTTTTTTTTAAATTTTATTGTAGTTTAGATGAAGGTTTACAGAGCAAACTAGTTTCCTATTAAACAATTAATACACATATTGATTGTTTTGTGACATTGGTTGCCCACCCCACAACATGTCAACACTCTCCCCTTCTCGACCTTGGGTTCCCCATTACCAGCTTTCCTGTCCCGCACTGCCTTCTCGTCCTTGCCCATGGGCTGGTGTGCCCATTTAGTCTTGTTTTGTTTTATGGGCCTGTCTAATCTTTGGCTGAAGGGTGAACCTGGAGAGTGACACTATCAAGCTATAAGAGTGTCCAGGGGCCATACTTTCAGGGTTTATCCAGTCTCTGTCAGACCAGTAAGTGTTTTTTTTTTTGTGAGTTAGAATTTTGTTCTATATTTTTGAAATGTATTCTAAAGACAAAACAGTAAAGTTTTAAGCAAAGGGATATGAAAACCCAAATCTCAATTACTTATTAATTCCCAGTTACTGATGGGCAAAGGCGGCCTTGGAGAGTGAATCTTCAAACCTTTGTTCAATGCTTAGGGGATACAGATAAGGAAGGGCAGAGGGAAAAATCACAAGCTAGGATCCTTTTACTTATACAGTAAAGAAGGCCTAGTACTCCAGGGTAAGACATTTAAAGAATAGAACTTGTTATGTTTTTATGGTTATTAAAATAAGTTCCTGATTTCCTCCATGTACTTCATCCACTTGGGACATTAGGATGTTGTAGGGCATTGAGATTTCCAATGAATCAAAAACAAAACAATCTTCATTGACTGTGTGTGAGGCACTGTATTGTAGTAGGTGCTGTAGGGATGTGTGTGCAAGGTATCACTTCTGTCCTCAAGAAATTTATATTCATAACGATGATGTGGAAAAGAGGTCCACAAACCTCTTTTCAGTTTTTACATGAATAGAGAAGACTAACAATTAAAAAAAGAAAAGACAGAGACCATCCCATTGTCCTTGTTTCAGACTCCCCAGGCCCAATGTTGGAGCCCTGGTGGCGCAGTGGTTAAGAGCTCAGCTGCTAACTCAAAGTTCAGTTGTTCGAATCCACTAGCCACTCCTTGGAAACCCTGTGGGGCAGTTCTACTCTGTCCTATAGGGTCGCTATGAGTTGGAATTGACTCAACGGCAATGGGTTTGGTTTTGGGTTTTTGGACCCAATGTCAGTGCTTGTTACTCTTCACTTAAAGATTTCATCACCCTAGAGATGGCCTTCCTGCCTTCAGTAACCTCAACATTTCTGTGGAATTTATAGCTAAGTTGTCTCCTATGTTTTTGAGACTTTCACCCCTCCTGTCCTGAGTTTACCCATTTATTTATCCCAGGGAGAACTTCAAACATCAGGCCTTGGAAGTATGGACTCCAGTCCTTTATCCATGCAGCCCAGAATCGTTGAAGGAGAGATTACTACACACTGCTGCGATCTGGGAATATTTCATAGAAAATAAAGTCAAGCTGAGCCTTAATGGATGGTTAAGATAAGATATGGCCAGAAGAGAAAAAAGTGTTTGAGCAATGAAAATTTACCAGGAAGAGGAAAAATACTTGGAGACTGTAGCAAACCCACCAAACTGGACCGAGTAGGAGACACAAAGAGGGGAAGGGTACATACAGGTCTGGAAAGACAGCCTAGATCTACAATAACGCTTTTCCTGTAGATACCCTGAAATGCATTGTACTTTTGATACACTTTCAAATCATAATAAACAGTTAACACTTACTGAGTGCTTACTATGTGCTAGGCATTTTTCTGAGTGCTTTAATGGGCAGAATTATAAAGCCTGGTCTCTGATAGGGAGTCTGATCCTGGATTCCTAACTTCTAACCATTGCATTCTGCATCAATTCCGTTAACTGGACTTAGAACCACCGATTCTCATTTTTCAACAACAGAAACTGTTATGGATATGTTGAACTCCACTCCTTTTTTTTGTTCTTCTGAGAATGTTATTGTCAATGTTGAAAGAGGCAAATTTGAAATAGTCATACAACTAGAAAATACATTTATAGAAGTAGTATTGTTACTGTAGCAAATTACCATAAACTTAGTGGCTTAAGACAACAGAAATTATTATCTTACAGTTCTAGGTCAGAAGCTTGACGCAGATCTCACTGGTCTAAAATTAAGGCATCGGCAAAGCTGTGTTACTTTCTGGAAAAGGTAAGTGAGAATACATTTCCTTGCCTTTTCAGCTACTAGAGGTTGTCTTCCTTCCTCGGTTTGTGGCCCCCTTTCTCCATGTTTCAGGTCAGCAATGATGGGGGAGCCCTTCTAACATTGCATCACTCTGAACTTGCTTCCATTATCACATATCTTTCTTTGACCCTCTTCTCTTCTGTCTCTCTCTTCCACTTTTAGAGATCCTCCAGATTATATTGGGCACACTCCAATAATCCGAGATTTTCTCCCTATCTTAAAGTCAGCTGCTTAGCAACCTTAATTCCTCTTTGTAATTTAGCCTAACATGTTCACAGGTTCTGAGAATTAGGATCTGGACATCTTAACCAGTTGCCATACAGTCAATTTTGACTCAGGGCAACCCACGTGTATCAGAGTAGAACTGTGCACCATAGGATTTTCAATGGCTTATTTTTGAGAAGTAGATAGCCAGGCCTTTCTTCCTAGTCTATCTTAGTCTGGAAGCGCCTCTGGAACCTGTCCACCATGGGTGATCCTGCTGGTATTTGAAATACCAGTGGCATAGCTTTAGCATCACAGCAACATAGAAGCCACCAGAGTATGACAGACAGAAAAGTAGGTCTTGGGTTCTATAAATATTAGCTGTTTATTTGTGTTTTAAATGGAGTAAGAACTTAAAGACAGCAGGAAGCAATTGGTTATAAAATAATTAATACTGAGCTAATAAAATTTTCCTAATATCTTATGGCTCTTTGACTCCAGTTAATTCAACAGCACCAGTTTTTTAGCAGTTCAACTTTATAAAGTCTATTTAAAGTGTTTAACTAGCTTTCATAGCAACAAAATCTCCAGTCTTTTCACACTCACATGGGGCCTGGAATTTATATAATATTTCATCAAATTCTTAACTAGAGTGGTAATTCTACTTGGTATAAATGTATAGGTACATAGCATGCTGTGAACACCCATCAGTGCGTTTTGCAGCGGGAATGGAGAACATCCATTAATCTGGTAAAGCAATTGAGCAGAAGTCTTTAAAGAAAGCTTCTACTACAACAACAGAATGCAGGCTCTGCAGGCTCACTTACATTCGAATCCCTTCTCATTCATGCCTTACAAGGTGGGTGGCTTTGAGCAAATTAACGAATGTCTAACAAGTTTTATTCCCTCTACTGTCAAAGAATGGTTAAAACACCACTTCCTGTAAAGTATAGTGGCAAGTAGTAAGATAGGTCTTCCAGGTAAAGGTCTTCACTGGGGAACTATTCTGTCAATAACACATTTTTTCAGACCATTTCCATTATTTTTTTTGAACAAATTCTTAGACATAAATAGCTGAATGCAAGTGTTTACAAATTTCACACCTTGATCTATAACTGTTGCTAAAATGCCCCATCAGAAATATATACAAATTTCACTGTCAACTACAATGAATGGCAATGCCCATTTCCTTAAACTTGACAAGACTTGTATTTAAAAAGTATCAGTTGTGTTTCATAAATAAATAGTATCTAAAATTGTTCTTTTCATTTGAATTTCTATTTGTGAATTGCCCTTTCATATCCTTACCCCGTTTTAATTGACAGGTTTATAGTTTTCTCATTGATCTGTAATAATTCCAAGTATTAAGACCTTTGTCTTATATACCCTTAATTTTTTCCTAATTCATGCTTTTCTTTCTATTTTATTTATTTGTCCCAAGGATATCCTTGAGAGAAAATTTCCAAATTTCCTCTGGCCTCTGGGAGGAAAAATACATTTTAAAATACCATCTGCCTGAGATTTCTTGTGGCTAGTCAATTTCCTAATGATATCATTACGTAAAATAATATTATTAGGATATAATAATTATTTGACTTTTTATAAAACTGCAACTATTTTCCAAAAAAAAATTGTTTCTTCTTTACCTTCTCCTCACACTTTAGGTACCACGCCAACTTGCATTTGTGAGTCCCAACTGGTTTTCACCAATCAATTTCTATTCTTTTTTAATTGCATATTTCACTAGGCTTGCCTTTATTTAGCAACTGTTACCTTAAAGCTTATTATTATAGCATTTCTGTCTTTGCAGTAACGTCAACATCATTCCCGTCACCTCGGCACTCCTAATCCCCCTCCTCACAGCCCCCTCGCTGAATGAAAAGCACTGTGTTTTTTGCTGGAAGCTTTGAATGAATAATTCATTTGGAAAAATCTTCCATGTTGTGCATGTTCAGAAGACAGAGTGCCTTTCCTGTCAGTCACAATGGCTTGGGTAGGACTAAGTGCTGTTCAGTGTGTGCCCAGAGTGTACCGCTGATGGCAAGCTGCTGAGATTACCAACTGTGCTAATCCTGACCATTCTTCTTTGTCTTTGGTGACAGGAAGATTAAGATTCAGGGTCTTACTGCATTGTTGCAGTTAGATTCTATTTCACTTCGTTGTTTCAAGCTTTCTTTTTACATTCCCGACAGATTGTCATCATCAGCCCCTCAAGCCCTGTGAAATCCTGACCTACGGTAACATACTGCTGGGGCAGCCTGGTATACGAAGAAGAGAGCACATAACCTTTCGCCTCAGAGACCTTGGGTTTGAGATCTGCATCAGCCATTTATCAATGTGGTAGCTTGGGCAAGTTACATGACCATGATGAGCCTCAATTCCCTTTTCTGGAATATGAGAGTGGTTATTGCTACGTGGCACTTAGTGTGTTTGGGTGTGTGGATTCCATCTGGAATGTTTTTATGGAAGTGCCCCAGCACTATGCCTGGAAGATGACACGTTTCTTTTTCGTATTCAAGTCCTTTTACTTAACTCCTTGTTCCCCACTGTCTCTACCATCTCCTTTCCTTTCTCTATTCTTGTAAACATGCACAAAACACTGAATGAACATGCCATTTCCCTGCCTAATGATAGTTCATGCAGTCCTATTTTCATGAGATAAAGTCCAATCTCTCCATCATGTTCCCGTTCTGCTTCTCCCTCCTCACCCATCTGACATGCCCAAAGGACCATCCACGAGGAAATGATCATCACTTTCCTCAAATCATTTCAGATTATTTCAGTCTCCATGCCTGGCAACATGCTCCCTGCCTTGATTGATCATTCCCTTATGTGCAGCTGATAAAATCACAGTCTTCCTTTAAGACACAAACACAGCAACCCATACTGTTGTTGTTAGCTGCCCTCAGGTAGGCCTCCAACTCATGGCCAACCTATACACAAGGGGAATGAAATGCTGCCTGGTCCTTCACCATCCCCATGATGAGCTGCAGACTGTTGTGATCCATAGGATTTTCACTGGCTGATTTTTGGAAGCATATCTCCAGGGCTTTCTTCCTAGTCCAGAAGCTCCACTGAAACCTGTTCAGCATCATAGCAACACAGAAGCCTCCACCCATGGACAGGTGATGGTGGCTCAGCATGAGGAGCACTGACTGACAATGGAACTAGGTCTCCTACATGGAAAGTGAGAATCACTGAACCGTCACTGAACCATCACTGCTCCCTTAACACAATTGTGCCACCTCTGAATTCTTCCCAGACCCTCCAGCAGGGATCTTTGGCCTCTCCTCCATCCTCCCAAAGACCAAGCCCACACCTTCACTCTCATACTTATCTCATCATAGGATAATTATTTGGCCATGTCTCTATCTCCTGATTAGACTGTAAGCTCTAAGGGACATGTATAAACTGTAATGTCTCCATTGTTTAGCTTAAAGAAAATGACTCAAAGAACGTTCAGGAGCATGAATGGACAAATGAAGTATTGAACAGTCTGAGGAACGACATCTTAGAATTTAAAACATACAAAAGTTATTATGTCTCAATGGCATGATCAAGGACGGGAACACCGCTAAATAGCAGTTGCACACCTTTAATCAACATCTTTGAAGCCGGTTTTTAAAATACGTTGATAAATGATAGATGCATTCCTCTTACTGCTAAATGCATGTCTTTCCCCCTCCTCCTCCCTGATTGCTTTCTCCAGCTCTCCCCCTCTTTCTTATGCCTTTTGAGGAAAGTAGAATTAAGAGGGATTATTTGGAGAATTACTCCAGAGGCTAGTAACCTTAGCTGTAACATCTGGAGTACAGCCTGTTTCCCTTGCTGGGTCTATAAAACATCCTCACAAATGTTAACAAATAACTAACCTCAGCCTGGTTAACTCTCTCCTTTCTAGCTTAACCAGCAGTGGGTCTGTTGTGCATTCTTGAGAACTTACATTCCTTTTCTCCCCTAGGGGGCATATCTTGTCTTAACTGGTTCTGGCTCAAACTGTTAGGCAGCAAGCCACAAGTTCTAAAAGCCTTCAGGGATTTTTCTCCTGCGGTTTCTACGTGATGTCCATTGATTTTTCAGAAAGTGCCCCAGCATTTTTTTCTATCTCCCTTGAGAGAAAAGCTGGAGTTCTACCACAGATTTTATAGTCTTATCAGCCCTTCCATGCTAACACAGAATATATTTATGAATACAGTCCGTACACAAGAGGGCCTGTGCCCTCACCCAGAAGAACTCCAAACTAATGACGCCAACATTTGCTGGAAGGAAAAATAACCTAGGCACTCACATGAGAATAAGATTTTTTTTTTTAAACTTTTGCCTTAAAACAAAAAATTAGACTAGGGCCAAAGTGCAAGTATATTTGAGAAGAGTTACTGGTCGTATGGACACTGTACATATAAAAATGTGTTTGTGTATATGTGAGAGGGAAAGAGATCTGTCACTTTAGAGCTGATGACAGGAAGGACCAATTTTGTAATAAAGGGGATGAATCTGGATTTTCTTTTGAGTTTTACCAATGATAATTGCAATGTTGATAATAACCGCATACATTGTTGATTCAGTGGTAGAATTCTCATCGTCCACACAGGGGACTTGGGTTTGGTTCCTGGCCAATGCACCTCATTCATAGACAACACTCGTCTGTTAGTGGAGGCCTGATGTTGCTATGATGCTGAACAGGTTTCACCAGAGCTTCCAAACTAGGATGGACTAGGAAGAAATGCCTGGTAATCTTCCAAAAATCAGCCAATGAAAACCCTATGGATCACAAAGCTCCAATCCAAAACCAATCAGGATGGCACAAGACTGGGCATCATTTCTTTCCATTGTGCTTGGGGTCACCACGAATTGGGGGGGAATTGGGGGACAACTCAACAGCAGCTAACAACAACACAAAGCACTAAACTTATCAGGTACCCCATGAGTGCTTTGCATGAAATATCTCATTTAATCAGTAAAACAGCCTGTAAAATAAGGACTTGTTATCTTTATTTTAAAGAAGATAATGCTGACGAGCTAGCTCTTGAACAGCTGCCTGAATGCCATGCAGTAAGAGGAAAAGGAGAGAGCCCAACAGTCGGATTCCAAAATCTAACTTTTACCATTGCACACTACTACCTCACCTCCACCCAGTAATATCCCACTTCTGCAGCTTACTTTCGCTAAATTGTTTTAGATAATAATGCTACCATGGTGTAATTAACCAATCAATGAGAAAAATGACTCAAACTTGATAACTCAACAAAATCAGTTTTTGTTAAAAAATAATTTGTTACTCTGAATGAGGGTGAAGTGTATCAACTTAAAGAAGGTGAAGGATGTCACTAAAAAATACACTAGAAAAAAAGATCCATTGGTAAATTGCAATGGCATATATAATTCTGAAACAATAGCAAAAACAACCAAGTAATATATGTGCAGGTGTATGCGTATGTATGTAGGTATATATGTGTACACCAAAAAAAAAAATCAAACCCATTGCCTTCAAGTCAATTCCAATTCATAGTGACCCTATAGGACAGAGTAGAACTGCCCCATACGGTTTCCAAGAAGCATCTAGTGGATTTGAACTGCCAACCTTTGTTGGTTAGCAGCTGTAGCTCTTAACCACTGCACCACGAGGGTATGTATATATGCCTATATAAATATAGGTGTATGCTTATGTATATGCATCTATGTGACTGTATGCACATATATTGAAATATATAATAAAGCACATAGGGGGCACAGTTACAGAGTCTTCCTAGACATAACCAAACACCTCTTGAGATTGGATTTCTGGGTTTGAAGGATTAGGACCATAGTCTCTTGGGACATCTTGGTCAATTGCGTAGTGTCCATTCCGGCAATGTCCAATCACATATACATTCGTGGTCTTATAAGGTTATAATAGGACAGACTAGAACTGCCCCACAGGGTTTCCAAGGAGTGGCTTGTGGATTTCAACTGTCCATCTTTTGGTTACAAGCTGAGCTCTCAACCTCTGTGCCACCAGGGCTTGGAGGTTATAATAGAGTTCAGAAGTCCGTATCAGAGAACCAGGAAGTAGCAGACATAACTGGACATAGTGAACCCAACAGCTTCCTGCATGCAACACGTGTATCTCATGTCTCCTGTATACAAAGTGATTGCACTGTCAGGTATATTTAACAATTTTTTAATATAATAGGCTTCATGGCAGTCTGTTCTTAAGTACAAGTTGTCCGTAAGTCAGACATTCATAACCTGGGGACTGCCTGCAATAGAATGTTTGCACGACGTCCAAATCACATAACACCCTATTTCACAGAATGTATTGTGGACGTTAAGCAATGCATGACTTATAGTTCATAATCCTATGTTCTACATCCAAGTTTGGTGAGTGGTGTCTGGGGTCTTAAAAGCTTGCAAGGACCATCTAAGATACAAATATTGGTCTCTATTCAACCAGAGCAAAAGAGAAAGAAGGAAACCAAGGACTCAAAGAATACACTAGTCTACAGGACAAATAATCTACACAAACCATAGCCTCATCTACCCTGAGACCAGAAGAACTAGATGGTGCCTGGCTACAACTATCAACCATTCTAATCAGGGCCACAATAGATGGACCCTGACAGAATGGGAGAAAAATGTGGAAAAGAACCTCAAATTCCTAAAAACAAACAAATAAAAAAAACCCATCTATTGGACTGGTTGAGACTAAAGAACTCTGCGAGACTATTGCTTCAAGACCCCCTTCATATCTTGAACTGAAACTAACCCCTGAGGTCACCTTGTAGCTAAATAGCAAATGGGCTAAAAAAATAATGGATATCAGCCATAAATGCTGTGCTCCTTTTAAAAATCACTTATATGAGACCAAATGATTACCAATTACTTTAAAATAAAGTGAGAATGTAAGGGGGCAGGGAAACTAGATTAATGGAAACAGAACAGCCAGAATGGAAATAATGTGCATGTTCATGCATTATAAAGAATGTAACCAATGTCACTGAACAACGTGTAGAAATTGTTGAACTGGAACCTAAACTGCTGTGTAAACCTTCACCAAAAACAATAAAATATTTTAAAAAACTTGTTAAAAATTCTGAGGTGGAAAACTGGAACCCACCTGACACCTACTGAAACCTACTCTAGAATCTCCATCAAACCACATTCCCAGTGAATTTGATGCATTCTGCCTGGCACCTCTTTGTGGACACAAAGTATTGAGAGTCATGTCTTAGAATCCAAGCATTCAGTCAAGGATCATATCTGTCCCAAAGGGTCTGGCATTTGGCAACCACTCAATAAATAACTGTTGAACCGAACCATTGAACCACCAACATTGAGGTGATATTCCCCATGTTAGAATAATGATGAGCACAACTTTCCTTTATTATTTTGGAAGGGGAAACCCACTCAGCCCCATGGTGCGGCTCAACCTTTAGAGCTAGGGGGAAGTGGTCAGGCAGCAGCAGTGAAGTGTCCCAGCAGAGCTTTGCATCAAGCAGAAAGGCTACAGTCAAGGTAAACATTTTCCTTCCTATGACAATGTTGGCCCCTATCATTAAGGTTTATAGGTATTTGTATATGTCATTACCGTTACCACTTTCTCCTCGATCCTGGGGAGAATCAAGCTGAAAGCTATAAAATACAACAAGCTCCTAAGAGAAAGATGCTCTCAAAAGATATAGTATCACTATGAATTACAGCCACTTCCCCCAGCCTGAAAATGCTCTCCCGTTGAGAATGATCACTTAGCAGTCGTTGGCTCATTTCCTAAGCTAGTAGGAAACCAGCCTAACTTCCAGGCGTGGTGAAGGTGGAGGGATGGGGTCGCTGGAACAGAGGACAGGGAAAATAGCTAACTAAACTATTTTTCAAATCTGTATAAGTTATAAATGCAGCCTTATCAATACTTACTGCAATGGTAGCAAACACATGAACTTACAAAACTCCATCACCTGCTAATAAATGGAATACCATCTTCTTAAAGGAGTTTGCTTCATTTTCAGTTTTCTTCTTGCTGCTGGGACCCAACCCAGTTTGGTACATGATAGCATCAGGTAGACCGATCTCCTCTTTGCCCCTCAAGAAGTATCAGTCATCTCGATCTCTATCAGATTTTGACAGTAGCTTTTTGAACAAGGACAGTTCCCTTGGAGTTAATCTTTTAAACTCAAAGGCGAAATCCCTTCAGCTCAGCTCGTATATAGCAGCTAAATGTCTCTTAACTGCTCATAATCTTGGAGAAGTGCTATCTTTTGGCCTGCAGATAAATACAACACTTTACCAGTTCCTAGATATCTTGTACCCAAAAAGTTGGGGTATGCGGCCTAAGTAAAACCAACATTCTGGAGAGAAATGGATACATCCGTAGATAGAAGAAGGGAGTGTAATTTGCACAACTGTTTTGGAAAGTAATGATGCAATGTGATCAAAAGACTTGGAAATATAGATAACATATAGATTAAGTGCATTTATATTTTACTTACTAAAATGTTTGTGTCTGTTTGCCTTCTTTGAGGCCTACTGACTTTAAATCTAAATATCCTCTCTGACATTACCTGCAAATACATTCTTCCTCTAACCCTGACTACCAGAGCTAGATCAGATCTCACAAGTTAAAAGGCAGAGTCCTCCAGACTGCCAAGTCTGCCCAAGACTTCAGACAACAGTTGTAAACTTAGGGATTCCCAGCTCTCCCCGCCACCCACCCAACACTTCTAACCTGCTGATTACATATTTGAGGGTTCCCACTATCCCCCCAGGATGCTAGTCATAAGCTTTGGGATCCTGAAGCCACCCTCACTTCTAACTTACTGGCTATAAATTTGGATGTTCCCACTGCCTCCCTCCAGGTCAATAATTCTGTAGAATGACTCACAGAACTAAGGAAAACACTGTACTTATTATTACAGTCTTGTAGAAAAAAGACACCAATGAAGAGATGCATAGGATGAGGTCTGGGAAGTTCCCAACAGGGAGCTTCCATGTCCTAAGAGGGGACAAGTCACTCTCCCAAGCACTGATGTCCATCACTAACTAGGAAGCTCATTGAACTTCAGTGTCCAGAAGTGTTTAGGGGGTTTCATTATGTATGTATGATTGATTGAATCATTGTCAACATGAGTGAATTCAACCTCCATCCCCTCTCCCCTGAGGTCAGGCTAATATCACATGGTGACTCTTTCTGGCCTGGACAGTCTCCACCCAAGAGCCACCTCATTAGCATAACCTGTCAGGTATAGTCTGGAGAACAAAGACACTCCAGTCACTCAGGAGATTGCAAGATTTAGGGGTTTTACCTCCCAGCAACCAAGGACAATGACCAAATTCTTAGGTGGAGTTAATTGTGTACCCTAAACTTACATATATTGTTTTAAATAATATAAAAATATTTAAAATGCACCAACACAATATAAATATATAGAATGTTTTTATATTATTCTACTAGTGGTGACTTTGTCCCGTTTCATGAATTACATGTTGACAACTCCCAGACCTCTCTCCTAACATCCTAACATCACATTGCAGTAGAGAACTGCTTTCTCATCCTCTCCTCTTGAATGAATCTCAAACGGACTTCTTGATAGATCCTCCTCACCTAACCTGCTCTTTCCACAATCTTCTCCACCGACCCATTTAGCAACAATCTCAGAATTTTCTTTTTCTCACAGCAATCAAGACATTCTGTTGCCCTGATTTCAAAACAGATCAAGAATCCCGACACACCTTACCACTTCCATCACCCCGACTGTTCTAATCCACCATCACCTCTGGATGTCAGAACAGAGGTCTGGCTGGGGCGACATATTACCGAGTCATCAGCAAATTTATATATTTTAAAGCCTTGGGAATGGATCGAGAAGGGGTCAAGAGAGAGAAAAGAACAAATTCCAAGAAAAAGCCATGAGGAACTTAATATTCAGAGCTCAGATAGAGAAGAAGGAGACTGAGCAAAGTTAGAAGACAACCCAGGTCCTTGCTCTGTTAGAGGTGAGATCATGTTAGATGAGCATTGGAGGCAAAGCTGGGTGTGCTCTGGGCGTTCAGCCATGTAACTCTTCTATAGGTTGCTCCAGATGCTTCCTAACTGTCATAGAAATAGATGCTCATTCATATTGCTGGATTTGTGCGGGTCTAGGGATCACTCTTCACTACCCACACATCAGTTTGTCCTACTCCAGTGGCTTGCGTGTTGCTATGATGTTGGAAGCTATACCACTAGTATTTCAAATACTAGCAAGGTCACCATGGCGGAGAGGTTTCAGTGGAGCTTCCAGACTAAGACAGACTAAGAAGAAAAATCTGACGATCTACTTCTGAAAATTAGTTATTGAAAACCCTACAGATCACTACAGGATATTGTCCAATATAGTGTTGGAAGACGAGCCTCCTACATAAGAAGGAGCTAAAAAAATACAAAGTGGCACCCAGTGGTTTCACTAGGAGGGGTGCGAGGGGTGTGGACCGCACCCTCTGACACTGTCAAATAACCCGAGTCCAGGGGAGAGGCGGTGGCCGGCAGACTGGCGCCACAAGGGGAGGGTCCACCAGGGCAGTGATGTCACTAGGGTTGGTGTCACCCATCACCCAGTGCAGTAACTTGTCAGTCTCCCCACCTCCCTGTCACTACTAGTCAGAGTGCGGGAGGCTGGGCTGCAACACCCGCTATTGGGCAGAGAGGAGGGTTTTGGCTTGGCCAATGGGAGAGGGGAGGAGCTGTAGGGAGCCGTGGGAGGCGGGGCCCACAGAGGTAGGTCCTGCAGCTCTGAGCATGGCCCTGAGGGAGGGGAGTTCACCGGAAAGCCCCGCCCACCCTCCGCGGCGAGACGGTGTGTGGACGCCCTGAATTACTGCACTGGGTGACACAGCAGTCCTATTGAAGCCACTGGTGGCCCCAACAATGAACTCAGGCATACTAACAATTGCGAAAATGCACAGAACCGGGAAACATTTCGTTCTGTTGTCAATGAGGTCACTATGCGTCGGAGTCAACGTGACAGCAACTAATAACAACAAGAGCAACAGGATCGCTATGAGAGAAGGCTTAAGCCTGACCCACATTTTGCGGATTCAGTCCCATCTATTATGCCAGGTTCACTAGGGTAAGGTCATGTATATATTTTTGTGGAACAAAAGGAAAACAGTCAGACTCTTGCCAGGCTGACTCCAGTCTCAGAAGGCTGTAGGGAAACCCCGATCCTGGGCTGCCACAACTTTCTCAGTCCTGTCCCAGGGCATCAGTGCCCCTTGGCCATCATATAGTCCAGCCTGTTTGATGCGCCAGCCTGCCACCCAAGAGGCAGTGCTGGAAGGAAAGATGATGGTGTTCCGGATAGAAAATCACTGTGAGTGATGTCACAGGGTAAGGTTGAGCCAAACTTGGAGCAACCATCCCCACAAGCCATAGACATCCAATACCCAGGAAGGAAAATCTGTGACTTAATTTAAAAAACTCCATAGGAAAGTAGAAAACCCCTCTGAAGGAAAGTACACGTGAAGGGAGGAAGAGAAGCAGAAATGGAGACAAAGCGGCCAGTGGACAGCAGAGTGGTGACGGTCCTAGGGGCAGAAGAACAAGACAGTGGTAGAATAAACCAGTTGCCGTCGGGTTGATTTCAACTTACGGTGATCCCACATGTTTCAGAGTAGAACTGTGCTCCATAAGGTTTTCAGTGGCTGATTTTTTGGAAATAGATTATCAGGTCTTTCTTTCAAGGCACTTCTGGGTGGACTCGAACCTCCAACTTTTCGTTTAGCAGCCAAGCACATTAACCATTTGCACCATTCAGAGACTGCTAATGGTAGACATAAACCGTATTTCTATCCGATTCCTAGATTCCTAGAGAGAGTAATTTAGGAAAGGAGACCTAGGAAAAACTGGGTTTCCTTTCATCAGAAAGGCAAAAGATTCTAAGGCCCATTTAGACTTGAAACATTCTTATAAAAATAAATCTTGGGATATATCTATCATACTTAATTCCCAAATTATCTTTCATAAGCACCAACCACTTCTATAATTTTTTAAATCAATAAAAAGAAATTAAAACAAAATGAACTTTTTTTTGCTCTTATATATTTTTTGTCTATATTTCTAAAAGATTTACTTACATTCATATTACAGTTCTCATGTGGTTAATTGGCAAGTATCCCATTTCATTGACAGAAAAATGGAGTACCTGGAGAGATGAATGAACTTTCTAAAGGTCAAAATTCTAAACACTAAATCCTTTGGGTTATTTTTCCCTAAGCACAAATTCCCTATATCGACATGTTCAAGCAATTGTCAAATCATAATTTCTGCTTTCTCCCTGGTTTTAAATTGGCAAAGGCTGCATCAGTAGATTTGAAACTAATTATTCAGATATTAAGGATGGCATCTGGTTTTATTTAGGTCAAATGCAGTTGACTGTGATTATTTTTCTTTCTTCTGCATTAAGACTTTTCCTAGCTCATGTTCAGTTGGTTCTTTCTTAAGGGCATACATCAGATGGAATCTTGAGTGGGGAGACCATTTTTGGTTAATAAATACTACAGGAGTAACTCTCCTGAATGGCAACACTGCTAATTTTATTACAAAATCACAAATGTTACTGCCACTGGGGTGTCCCTGGGTGGTACAAATGATTAAGGCCTTTGGCCGCTAACCAAAAGGTTAGAAGTTCGAGCCCACCCACAGGTACCTTGAAAGAAAGGCCTGGTAATCTACTTCCACAAAATCAGCCACTGAAAACCCTGTGGAGCACAGTTCTACTCTTCTAACCTCTTATATGGGATTGCCACGAGTCAGAATCGACTTGATGGCCACAGGTTTTTGGTTTACTGCCATTGAGGACTCAGTTACATAAATAACATCTACCCATTTTGCTTAAATTTCAGATTTACATAAAATTATATTAGTAAATATTCTTAAAATAGAACATTTTGTTTTTAATTGACGTATTTATATTCCATCCAAGTCCAATGTGAGAGGTGGGGGAAAGCAGGGGAAACAAGCAAAACAAAAACCAAATCACAAACATCAAACACTAAACTATCAGTTCCTCCACAATTTTATAATGACAATTCCGGAAAACAAAACATATTTTTACAAGTGTTTCTCTCTTCCTGTTTCTCTTTTTAAAGGTAAGCCCACCTCGTGCCGTAATTACTCTAGCAGGAAGAAACAGAGAAAGAAAATCGTGCTTTTAAGAGCAAAGAGCCAAAAGGTGTTTTTTAGAAAACATTTAAATGAATGTAGCTTCCTATTGAGTTATGGTTTTGCCAGATAAATAACTCTTTTGAGCAATTCTCAAGAGTAAGCCTGAAACTAGTAAACATTATTGCTCAAGCTCTAGTTTAGGACAAACATACTTTTATACCCATGTCTTTTATCATTTCACATGAAGCACATGTACAAATAGTCTACACGTATATAGTTGGGGGAGAGGCCAAGGAAGGAAGGACAAAAACTAGAACAGAAGAGTAAGTACATAATAGCTTGATACGGAAGGAATAGGCTCAGAAAGGCCTACTTCATTATTTCATAGGGAGAAAGGCCAATGAGGCTAGGATGGCAGGATCTGCCAAAATCAGAAGAATCAAAGTCTGATAGACTTATAAAGTTGAAGAGGATTTGGCAGTCATTTAATTCAATAACCTTACATTTCAGCAGAAAGGAATCTCAGCTCTGGAGAAGTGATGTGGCTTGCCCAATATTAGACAGCTGATAAGGGGAAAGCCAAGCCTTGAACCAGCAGCTTCTGCCTTCCATGCCACTGTTGTTGTTAGTTGCCATGTATTGGGCTCTGATTCATGGCAACCTTATGTATAACAGAATGAAACACTGACTGGTCCTGTGCCAGCCTCACGCTCTTTGGTATGTTTGAGCCCATTGTTGCAGCCACCATGTCAATTCTTCCATGTATGTTCTTTCTATTCTTCTCCCCCTGCCTCTTTTTGAGGTAGGCCCAGATGGTGATGGAATCTACTTGGGGTCTCATTTGTTTTGGTTTAATGTGGGAATGAATGCATGCATTTGGGAAGGAGGGAGAAGACTTTGATGACAAGCAGGGATTAAAACTTTGGTTTAAGTAGGCATAAGCTTGAAGATATCAAATACCTTATGCCCAGATCAAACAGACTTGGGGAGGTGGGGTATGGGAGACAGGAGTTAAACAATCATAAAGAAACAAGGAAGCAGGGTTGAATAGTCAGGAGGTGATGGTTGTCTGTCTGGAAAGTCTAAAAGAAAGTCTAGGGACAATAGCTTTGCATGTGTCCGTGTCGGAGCTGAAGGTTGTGGGAGGAAAGTATGGGTGTCATTGACACGGTTCATCGATCCCTGTTTTGAGGGCTGGGTGGGACTTCCCAAGCACTCTTACCTAGAAAGTTAACCATGTCTTCTGAGTCTTAAAGGGACTCTGAGTTTTGAACAGGTCTTTCTACCGCATTCCAATATTTTTGCTTCACTATCAAAGGTGACGTTTAACACATTCAAACAGTAAAGAGAAAATTAGCAGGTTTAATTTATGAAACTGTTTGGACCTGTGAGTTCATCACCTTTCTCCTATCATCAAGCAGCCAGTTTCTATACACAACTTTTATTAAGTTTAAAGTTTATTAAGCCAGAGTCTTTAATTTTTTTATTTTTTTATTTTTTTTTGCTTACTAACAATGAATTTCTGTATGATCAGTAGGATCAGCCATGTAGCTGCTTCCATTTAATCAAAGAGGTCACCAGAAAAATTGAATTCAACGATGTTCATTAAAATAGTCACCTTTCTAAACCACTGATGATTTCCAAAAATATCAGGTGAGCAACAACTGGGGCTAAAGATCACTAACGGCAACAACATCTCGGGTATTCTGGCCGCACCTTGGCTTTCAAAGTTTAAGTTCAATTACGTCAATTAAAACTCACAAGCATGGGGCTTAACTTTCCCACAGAAATGGCACCCAGTTCAATCAGTTGATGCTGCTTTTCAACTGCACGTATTTTCCCAGCTTCTAGAACAGAGAATCCTGCTGGAGTGGTGTGCTTAAATTTTTGGTGCCAATGCCTCTGATTCATCGTGTTCTTTTTGCACTGAAACCCATTACCAATTGTGTTTTTCTAAGTTATGGGAAATGAAGACTCACTGATTAAATTTTGTGGATGCCATTGAAAAAGCTTTCACATAATCTTGCATGCTGTGAAGTGTCAGTTGAATATAGGTCCATTGCCCTTATTCCCAATTGGGAAATACAGAAACTGAAAATCAGGAGCTTTTTGTTGTTGTTGCTGGGTTTTTTGTTGTTGTTGTTGTTAATTGTGTCTGTGTGTGTTTTTAATTAGCAGCAAATTTACTTAGTTGCAAAACCTTACTTGAACTGACATGAACCTATTTGGAGCCTTTATTTATCTGACTTAGTGTGACTACATGTGTTTTTCATTATAGAAATCTTAATGTGCTTGATTATGGGGAGCTGCTTCAGACCCCACTGAAGAAACCTAACCCATTGCCATCGAGTTGATTTCGTCTCATAGAGACCTTGTAGGACAGAGTAGAAATGCCCCACAGGGTTTCCAAGGAGCAGCTGGTAGATTCAAACTACAGACCTTTCGGTTAGCAGCTGAGCTCTTAACTACCACGCTGCCAGGGCTCCATAATACATACTACATAGTACATAATATAGGGTGTGTATGCATACATCATGTTACCTTTGTAAAATATGGAAAAAAAATACATTTTTAATTCCAAAATACGACTGGAAAAATCAGTTTTAGATAAGAGATCATGAACCAAAAAAAAGGAAAAATGTGTATATTTTCTAAGCCAGTAGAAAGTGATTTTGAAAATTGTCTCTGTTTAAATAAGCGATCTTTATTGTTGGAGCCCATATGTTCAGCCCCTTTCTCCCATGTCAGATTTAGCTTGGGATTTTATTTTATGTTTTGTTATGTTATTTATTTTTCAATTTGGGTACTTCTGAAAAACAAGCATGTTGAGTACACTAGAGAGTCTTACACAACAAAACCATGGGGGACAGGGACCACACGGCCTTTCTGATGTTGTTGGGGCAGTGCTTACGGCTTTTTACCTAGCTACTTACTGTGATGAGAGATGTATTTATTCAAAGAACGTTCAGTGTCCCGCCTCTCTGCCAAGACTGCCAGCAAAGGGCCTCATTTTGAAAAGAAATGCTGTTTATTTGACCCATGCCCATTACACACGCCCGACGCCTTGTTTTTCACTCATTTCCACTGCAGTCACAAAACTAGGCATGAATCTTACCCACTTTCAAGAACAACCACTTAAGCAAATAATAACCTCCTATCTTCCCAGGCGTGTTGCCTCCATTTTTGCTTTCAATATGCTGGTTTACTTTTCACGCTTTTGGTTGGAACCAGAACTCTACTTCAAAATTAGCACATTAGTTTCTAGTTATCTTGCACGAGACAGCGTTGCTGTTTTTATGAAAATAGGTACTGAATTGTGTATGTTAGTTTTCTGGGCAAAGAATGTTAAGCAGGTATGATCCTTTATTGATGCTGATATTGGATTCCAAAAGGGAGAGAGAAAGAGGGAACATGAGCAAAACTGTAATATCAAGCGCACTGTTGTGGCAAGGAAGAGTTTTTAAAATATTCATTATGGACACGCTTTAATGTTCCTGGTGTTCCTCTTGAGTGTGTAACTTCCAGTTAGAATAAGAGAGAGGGAATTATGTGGCCTCAACTTTTATGCGATAAGAGAAGAGGCCTTTAGAGTATGAAATCCTTTTTGGTTTGTATCGACTTTACTGCAAATAGCAAAGAATGAAAAATTTGGACACAGTATATTTTCAGGTTATAGAGCGGAAGCTAACTGAAAAAGAAAAATAACAGGAAAGAAAAACAACAAGAAGAAGGTGTTCGGAGTTAAGAAGTTAACTTACAAGTCCACACTGAGAGAAAAACAAGTGAGAGGTATGTAACGTTTGTACATTCACCTGGGTGCATTAAAGATGCATCACACTTAAAACGTTTAAAAGTCCACTAACAGTGAGTATTTTGTGTATTTTATCAGGAGCTTTCAGTAAGTAAACTGCTGGTTCTTATGAGCTCGATGGAAACCTCAGTGGGAAGAAAAGCAGAAACTATGAAGCCACAAGGATGTCACAACTCCCCCAAATTTATGTTACTTCAGAAACGCAACCACCAACCTTTAAACAGCTTAAGCAAAATGTCAAGTAAATCAAGTACCTACCATATGCTAAGCCTGCATTATGAAAATGTTAACAAATAGCTATGTATTATTATGGTGAAGAAAAGAAAACACATTCCAAATGATGGCTGCTGGGTAAATTATTAAACACCCATATAAACCAGCCCTAAAAGACAATTTGGTAATAAGAGAGAAAATTTCATACATCTTCCTTTTATAGTTGCAAAGATTTTCAGGCATATTTCTACGAATCCTTTAGCTATCATCGTGTTCTTTTAACCTAACGTGAGGAGGTGCCACGATCCACATGAGAAGAAAATTATCTAGTGAGGATGGCGAACATATTGTCTGCCTGGAGATATTTGTGAAGTGCTATGCACGTCTCGGTTTGAAAGTGACATGTATCATGGATGCTCATCTGACTATTCATGTTTTTGTGTAATTTCCTTTTTACATAATTAAAGCTAAGTGCTTTCCAACTGGTAAAGTTGGTAGAATTCAGATTGTTCATGCTGGCCTGGTACACTTTGTCTATTCCTAACTAGGTTTTATTTTTATACTTAAATGTACATGCAAAATAGCAAAACAGGCAAGCGGTGAAAATAATATTCCCTCCCATTCCACACCACTCCGGAGGGATTTAAAGGTTCTTATGTATATTTTCTATGCAAATTATTATGCACTAAGCTACCCTCTCTTACAACTTGCTTTTCTTTTCTTTTTTTTTTAAACAGCATATCTCAGAGAAAATTCTGCATCAGCATATCAGCATATAAGGAAGTGTTTCATTTAACAAAAATGGCTGCAAGATAATTCATTATACGAACGTACCATAATTTACCCAACCAGTTTCCTGATAATGGGCATTTTAGAATATTTTAGCACCTTACTACTAATAACAATGGACACATATACTTGCACAGATGAGTTAGGCACGTCCATATGCTAGATTCCTAGAAATGGAATTGCCAGGTCAAAGAGTATATGAATTTAAAATTTTGAAAG
>NW_004444043.1:549700-551063 GCF_000243295.1 Trichechus manatus latirostris
GCCATTTGGGGAAAATTTATAAGGTTTCATGACTGTAATAACAGGTATCTCTGACTACTACTCACCAAATTTGATTTACATTCCCGTTCCCTGAGTCACTTTTTTCTTCATGAATGTTTGCAATTTAAAATGAAAACCTCCCCAAATATTAAAATTAAATCCTTTCTCTGATCTTCTCCACTAAGCCCCTGCTGCCTTTATGTTCAGTATCATTGTGACTGGCAACAGATAGTTCTCTTCTTATTTTATTTTCTGTATTCCTCATATTTTATTAGAGATTTATTTAATCACTTTAGAATATTACACGAAATACAAAAGAAGACAAATTAATGACAAAGAAATGATCCCTTTAGTTTGCTAAATTTTCATTATTAAGTAGAATAAATATCAACAATAGTTCAAAAGCAGTTGAGAAACAAAAAAAAATTGCCTCATCTCCTATGCCAATTTAAGGCTACCAAAATGCCATGAAAGCCACATTTTGCATATTGGTAGTTTGTATCACCAATACATCAACTTAATCAAACAACTGCAAGTTTTCTAACGTCCCATTCTACCTTCTTAGAAGACTGTAGCATCTCCCACATATTCTTCCTTTCCCTCCTATTTACTATCTTCAATATGGAAAAGACAAAAAACCCAGCTGATAAATGGCAAACTACATGGACAGGAGTTTCAGAGTAGAGAAAATGTGTATTGCTATTATATTTTTAAAAGATGCTTGTACTTTCCTATGGTTGGGGAATCGTAAATTTTAGCTATCATCAAATTTTAAGGGGCTCTGGTGGCACAATGGTTAATTGTTCAGATGATAATGGAAAAGGTGGTGGTTCAAATTTTCCAGCTGTTCTGAGGGAGAAAAGACAAGGAAATCTGCCTCCAGAAAGGATTACAGCCTAGGAATCCTTAAGGGGCAGTTCTACTCTGTCATATAGGGTGACTATGACTTGGAGTTGACTCAACAGCACACAACAGTAACAAAACACTATTTCATAAATATCAAACTGGAAACCCTTTAAAATGCTAATATTAACAATGGTCTGTGAGGATGTGACCAAAAAAAAAAAAAAAAAATTAGATAGTGCAAAGGAAAAACACACTTTGGAGAGAAATTTGACACTATCTTGCTAAATTTCATATCTTTTCCTTTTTTTTTTTTTTTAAGGTAAATCCAATGTTTAATGGCATCAGGCTGAGACAGCCTGGATGGTTTCCACCTAAATGACCAGGTTGGTCTGGCAAATTCCCTCTCCTCTGGACAGTGCTTTGGAGGTCCCTGCCAACTATTCTCGGTGACTCAATTTTCTATGCTTCCACACTGATTATCGTGCTCCTGATTTTCACTGATTTCTTTTTTTTTTTT
>NW_004444043.1:557459-576201 GCF_000243295.1 Trichechus manatus latirostris
TGGGCCCCTATCGCAGGTGGCTAGGTGGCATGGGTGGAGCCACCAGTCCTCAGGCCCCTGATGTGGGTAGGTGAAGAACCTGCTTAATGGGCAGAGCAGTGTCAAATGTCAAGAACCTGCCACTTTACAGCTAAAAGAGCTGATGTTAGGGTTCTGGTATATACCCTGCTGTACTGCTGTAATGAGGGCCTACGCTGTTGAGATGGGCCCACAGAAGTCTATGCACAGGGAAAGGCACTCAATGCCTGTTCCTAGGCAAAGGATCTGTGCCTACCCTGGGTCCCTGGCTTAGGGAAGCCAGCAGTTGATTTTTTCCCATTTCTTAATTTGTTCACTCTGCAAGGCAGGGAGAATGACTCCGGGCATGTGACAGATCCTACTTCCGGCACAGGGGACTTAGCAATTGCTGAAGCCAGTCTGGGACCCACGTAAATGGGAGAGAGTTTTTTCCCTAAGGTGGGTGTTTTTGATCCATGCAGTAGGCCATACACAATTACTTATCTTTTGCTGGACCAAGGGCTGCTTCTCACTGGTTCTTAGTGGTCATGTAGGCTCTCAGCAGCTGGGTCTCTCCTGGTGTCGAAAACACATCTCCCGAGCACGGCTGCTTGCCTGCCTCACAGCTCACCCCAGAGCTGATCAGGCCTGAAGGGCTCAGGCTCTCACTGGGTCAGGTCTGGCAATTCCTCGCTGCTTCCGAACTATCTCTCCCTCCCCCTATCACTCAGTCCAGTTCCTCAACTTCGTCTTGGATGTTCAGGGCTCTCAGATTGCCATATATAATCCAATCACTTGCTTTTTAGGCTTTTGTTATAAGAAGGTCCACCGGCAGCGTCTGACTACTCCTCCATCTTGGCCCCGCCCCTTCTCTTCTTATTTTAGAGGTGTAATGTCATCTCCTAAAGTTCCTGAGGGGCCCTGGTGGCACAGTGATTAAGAGCTTGGCTACTAACCAAAAGGTCAGCAGTTCAAATCCACTAGCTGCTCCTTGGAAACCCTGTGGGGCAGCTCTACTCTGTCCTATAGGGTTGCTGTGATTCAAAATAGACAACGGCAACAAGTTAAGGTCCATGGGCAGTGAAAATGATTTGTGCTTGTCTACTAACGTAAAGATTGACAGTTCAAACCCACCCAGTGCAGCCACAAAAAAAAGGCCTGACGATCTGCTTCCATAAAGATTACAGCCAAGAAAATTCTATGGAGCAGTTCTACTCTGTAGTCCATGGGGTTGCCATGTGTCAGAATTGACAGCAACCGGTTTTATTTTTGTTTTTTATTTCTTCTCCTACTACGTTGTAAGTCTTTAAGGAGGGACCCCATTATGTACTTTATCTTCTCATTGTGCCTAGTGAAATGCTGGATAAATAGATCTCAGCATTACTGATTGGTTGTACTTGGATTAAACACAGGTTGGAGAGACATCATCTTGACAAAAGCTTTTAAGGTTTACCAGACTGACAGGATGAAAATAGCCTAAGTTTAGAAAATTAATCACCCTCATCTTCAGGTCGAAGAAATCTGTTACCAAGATTTCCTGGTCCAAGCCAGGAAAACTGCAAGCGTCAGTGGCATTTCTAAGCAGCATGTGGAATAAACCTCTGCACAAATTACCATCAATCGGCACAACAGGGAAGCAGAAGCAGGAAGATACATTTTCCTCTACTTGACTAGTTCAAATGAGTTTCTTGGCACTGAGCAAAATATGTGGTTCTCCAACAGAAATGAAAAATTTGAACTGCATTGTCTTCATCACAGTTCAAAGGTGATATTAGAATCTGTACTGCTTTCTGCCTTCTCCCCTAAAATGTGTGTATATATGTGAATGCTTATATTTACACACACATACACACACGTGCATGTGTGCAAGTGCACAGGAGCAGATTATCCAGTAGGTAAGGTAAGCACCAGATCATCCATAGGGAACAATTTCACATTTTTTCACCACATCAAAGATTCTGCTTCTAGGTATAGCTGGCATCTGTCTTCCTCCCAACCCCACAGCACTTTCCTACAGAATGAAAGTCTCTTTCCAAATTTACAATCTCTGACAGGGACGGTTGACCCAGTAAGCAAGGTAAACACAGGCTTACCTGTGCTTATTTCTTAAACAAAACATGTGAAATTGGGTCACTACAGATTAAGAAGTAAATATAGGTAAGCCTGTGCTTGCCTTGCTTATTGGGTAATCCCCCCCGGTATGTGCACCCCAGTGCACCCAACTAACTCCATTCACGTTCTTGTGATTTTTGCTGAACACATGTAAAAATCTCTATGGCTGAGGCTAAATCTTGCCTCCATTTTGAGTGCTTTTTTGGAGCTGCTGCCTTTTGTCTGCTGCTCAGATGGATTTTCTGAATAGCTGAGCTTTTGGTATAAGAAGAGTTAACCTTTGAGGGACCAGACTCCCCGTCGTCTGTGTTACTGAACCCTTGTCACTCCTCCTGTCCTATTTTATTCTTCAGATCACCTGGAGGTCCTGGTTCCTGGCCGTCAGCTCTCACTGTGAGGTGGTTAAGAGAGTGGCCCCACCATCACACTGGTGAGCTCAATCCTCTTAGCAGCCGGAGAATTTGGACAAGGTACTCACCTCTTATGTCTCAGATTTTTAATGTATAAATCAGGGGTAATCAGGGAAGGGTTAAATGTGATAACCCGTCTGCAATCGTTAAGATAGTGTGTCAAGTTGCCTGGGTGATGATCCTCAGTGGTTTGGCAGTTATGACGTAGTTTAACAGTCATATGATGATGTGATCACTTCCATGATGAGATTTTGTATAATGTGATCACCTCCATCATGGGATCTGCTGTGAGTAACCAATCCGTTGAAAGGGATTTTCCATGGGGTATGGCCTGAACCAAATATAAGTGGACTTTCTGACAAAATTTGAGGGCTTTTGCTCGCTCTAGATCCTGCAGCTAGGTACTGTTCATCCAACCTCCAGTTCTTGGGACTTGTGCTAGCAGCTTACCTGTGGTCTTGCCTGCCAGTCTTGGGATTTGTCGGTCTTCACAGCCTGTGAGCAAGAGCCTTGCTGCCTGACCCTCCTATCTTGGGTTCACCAGCCTTGCAGCTAGGTGAATCAGGAGAAGCCTCCAGCCCGATCTATGGATTCGGTACATTCCAGCCTCTACAACCACATGAGCCATTTCCTTGATATAAATCTCTTAATATAGCTATTTATATGCTTTACTAGTTTTGGTTCTCTAGAGAACCCAGCCTAAGACACCACCTGATGCATTAAGGATAATGCCTGGCACATCATAAGTTCTCTGTAACTGGTAGATAATGTTTTTTTGTTTGTTTTTGTTTTTTTCAGCCCTCCAATGTGAGGACTTGGGTCAGAGCAAAGTGGCATGGCTCTGGTGAGTCCCCCAAGAAGTAGATCACTTCAACCAGGCACCTGAGGATCAATCCCTAGTTGACAAAAGCCTAAGGTGACAGAATCACAGTTATAAATGACTGTGACAGAGACATAGATGAGACATAAATTGGAGGGGATGGTAGGGCGAAAGGCTTGCATAAGAAGGTCTCCTTAAGGTAGACTGGAAATAAGAGGAGAAATGTTGGCAGCTGCTTTAGATAAACTAGCAGTAGTCCAGAAAAAAAAGAGTAAAAGTATTTTTATAAAGTGGGATAAGGACTGAAAATATCTAAAGAGAGTTGCTACGAGGTCATCAGAAAGACTGTTGAAGGAGCCCCTGGGTAAGGCCCACAGGGCAAGTAGTACTTGAACCGTCTAGAACAGAGGTCTGCAAACTTGTTCTGTAAAGAGCCTGATAGTAAATATTTTCAGTTTTGTGGGCCATAAGCTCGGTCTCTGTCACAACTACTTAACTCTGTTGTAATGTGAAAACAGCTATAGACGATAAGCAAGCAAATCGGCATGGCTGTGCTCCAATAAAACTTTATTTGCCAAAAAAGACAGCTGCTGAATTTGACTGATTGTCAGTAATTTACTGACCCCTGCTCTAAGTCAACAACAACAAAAAACAAAAAAAACAAAAAAAAAACTGTTATTGTTATTAATCAAATGCTTACTCTGTGCCAGGCACTGTCCTAAACTCTTCGTATTTTTTTTTTCATTGAACTCTACATGAAGGTTTACAGAACAAACTAGCTTCTCATTAAACATTTAGTACATATATTGTTTTATGGCATTGGTTAACAACCCCATAACATGTCAGTATTCTCCCTTCTCGACCCTGAGTTCCCTATTACCAGCTTTCCTGTCCCCTCCTGCCTTCTGGTCCTTGCCCCTGGGCTGGTGTGCCCCTTTAGTCTCGTTTGGTCGTATGGGTCTGTCTAATATTTTGCTGAAGGGTGAAGTTCTGGAGTGACTTCATTAGTAGGCTAAAAGGGTGTCCAGGGGCCATACTCTTGGGGTTTCTCCAGTCTCTGTCAGGCTAGTAAGTCTAGTCTTTTTTTTTTTTTGTAAACTCTTTGTATTTTTACCTTGTCTTATTTTGTCTTAACACTATGAGGCATATACTGCCATGCCTATTTTACAGATGAGGAAACAAGGTTCAGAGAGTTTAACGTGCACGTGGTCACACAGGCAATTTGGCTGCAGAGATTGTGCACTCTTAACCACTGTGCTAAATTATCTCTTGGAGAGGAGGGCTGAAGTCTGCTCTAACTACCTGTTCATCCTCATCGTGTCCTGAAAAGCCACCATACTAATAGTGGCAAGGTTTTGCTGGCTCCTGACTGACATTTTAGAAGTATCTACTTAGCTCCTGTTTGCGTTGACTGCTGCTATGTGTTTATTCAAAGACATCAAAACCCAAAAAACCAAACGCATGTTGAAGAGTAAGTTCCAATTCACAGCAACACATGTGTTACAGAGTAGAACGGCTCCATAGGGTTTTTTTGACTATAATCTTTATGGAAGCAGATTGCCAGGCCTTTCTTCCTTGATGCCACTGAGTGGGTTCAAACCATCAACCTTTAGGTTAGTGGTCAAGAGCAAGCCATTTGCACCACTGAGGGACCTGTTCAAAGACAGACCAAAAAAAAAAAAACCAAACCTGTTGCCATCGAGTCGATTCTGAATCATAGCGACCAAATAGGACAGAGTAGAACTGCCCCGTAGGGTTTCCAAGTAGTGCCTGATGGATTTGAACTGCCAACCTTTGGTTAACAGCCAAATTCTTAACCACTATGCGACCAGGGTTTCCTTCAAAGACAGAGAGCTCCCTAAATGGTAGACAATTCCCTGTGGGATCTGGCCCAGTCTAACAAGCCAGTTTTATCTTGTCCCACGCTCTTCCTTTCTCTTTGCATTCCAGCCTCACAATCCTTCCTTCTGTTCCCTAAAGGTATCATCCTTTTTGCCTTAGAATCAGTTGTTCCAGAATTGATCCCAGCTCATTGAGACCCCATGTGTGTCAGAGGAGAACTGTGCGCCATAGGTTTTCCAATGGCTGATTTTTTTCAGACATAGATCAGCAGGGCTTTCTTCCGAGGTGCCGCTGGGTGGGCTGCAGACCGCCAACCTTTCAGTTAGCAGCGAAGCGCGTTAACCCTCTGAACCATCCAGGACTTTTCTTTTTGCCTTAGGCATTATGTATGGTGTTTCCTTGGCCTACTTTATTCTTCCCACCCCCTTCCTTTGTGGACTGATTTCCGATTCATTCTTCATTTCTTGGTTTAATCATCCTGTCTTCAGAGAAGCCTGCTTTGAGTCTGTATCCCAATAGCATCATGTGATTTTCTTACATAGGACACTGTAGAATTTATAATTTTATATTCATTTGTGTGATTGTTTGACAAGCGCTTTGTCATACAATAAACAAGGTTTCTCAATCTCAACACTGTTGACATTTGGGACCAATAATTCTTTGTTGTGGGGGATGGTGACCTGTAGATTGTAAGGTATTTAGTAACATCCCCGGTCTCTACTCACAAGATGCCAGCAGCACCAGTAGTGAAAATAAAAAATGTCACCAGGCTTTGCCAAATATTCCCTAGAGGAGAGGGCAAAATCACCCCAGGCTGAGAGACACTGCCCTAAAATGAAAGCTCCATGAAGAGAGGAAATTTCCTGGTTGTCTTCCATTTGCTAACCCCCATCATCTGTCCACCCTTCTTCATCCTTCTCTGACCCAAAAAGCTGACCCATATGGACAACATCAACAGGCTCCCTTGTTCTCTTCTTTTTGGCTGGGTGTGGCCAACAAGAGGCACTGGCAGGAGACTGGAGGACAGAAGGAGAGCAAGACGAAGATATTTATTCTGGTTATGCTGGATCCTTGTGGTGTGGCCGCACATGTGTCCCCGGTGCCACTGGTCCTGTTAATTAGTCCCTCAGTGCAGCTGCTCTCTCTGGTAACTGGCCTCTCCCCTTGATCTTTCTGGCTTAGAGGTGGTAAGGGTATCCCACTGTTGATTTCCTTAGACGCTGACCTAACTATGTAAAGGTTCATTTGGTAAACTTTCCTCACATTACACATTTTGAGTGTACTTTGTAATTCTTCCTGAGACAGTGACTGATAAAGACCCTGTGTGCATTTTTCCCACCACTGAATATGCAGTGCCAATTGCAATATGCTCCCAGTAAAAAATTTTTCTTACGGATGAATGAAGTGGCAACTGTTTACCCTCCTTTGTCTGTCTCTCTGCCTTATCTCTCTGCCTTAGTGCTTCATTGGACCCCAGCTTGGGAGTGCTCACTTAGTTTAATGCATGGTCTCCAACTCAATCAAGAGCTTCTAAGACACACTCAGAAATACTATACCTAACCTTATGCCTTCTTCCAATTTCTGCTGTGTCTGTATCTGTAACACCATTACTTCTACTCTTTTTCCTCCTGGAATCCTTCCTGCCTATAAGCAAAGTCCTTTGTAGAGCTTTGCCATTCATCTAGCTAGTACCAACCATGCTAAAGAAAATGCCTTCAGATTAAATTTTAAAAAATAATATTACCTAATACCATATCGATGAACTAATAATAAAGAGACCCACTTTCGGACATGACTCTCTTTCTCTTTTTTTTTTTTTAATTGTGAAGGCAAAGTCATTCATAGCTCCTGATCCATTTCAGAGGACTGTTGGTTCAACAGATATTGTGACAATATTATTTGATCTGAAATATTTCCAACCCAAGCAACATTTCACACATAGTCCACAAATCCAGGTATCAAACTCTGGGGTAAATAACATTTGTTTTTTGAGAAAAAGCAAATACAAACAAAAGGCTGGGTAATTAGGAATTTATTATAAGGGTTTAGATCATGCCAGTATAAACTCTCAATTCCCAAGTCTTTTCTGTATCCTCTTGACGCCAAGATTCTCATCACCACTTTCTACTCTCCTTCTCTTGAAAATCAACAAAAGACAAGTCACAGAGACGTTTTATGAAAGTGGATCTATAGAGTTTTTTAAGTTAAAATAGAAAGTTATAGTTTTTTTAATTTCTCTTTATTTTTAATACCTGAAAAATAACTTATTTACACATACCAATACACTTAAAAGAAGCCTTACATCTGCCACATATTCATAGGGCTTACAATTGCAAAGTCTTTTATTTCTGAAGTCTTTTTAGGAAATGCACAAAAATGGGAATAAGAAAGACAAGCACTCCCAGAACTTCCATGGGGAAGGAAGCAGAAGCTGCCAATTCCTGGAAAGCGAAGTTTACATTAACAAGACTGCTTCATTTTTCTCAGGAAGAACGTTTGTGTTCATCTTTATTTTCCTCTTTCTTAGTCTCTCTTACACCATTAACCAAGACGTTATTCTAGGGTAATACATATAAAAATGTTATTGACATAAACTACATAAAATTTGATAAGCAATAACATAACAAATGCAACGTGGACATAAGAAGATAGTTATGGTGGCTATTTTTAATTTTAAAATTTAATATTTTAACAATAAATTTAAGGGGAAAGCATAAAAGGTCCTCTCTTCTGTAGACTTTAAATTCATCATGGATATGATCTATTGCTCAATATTGTACTCCTGGCACCTGGCTTATGGCAGTTCCTTAATAAATATTTTGTGAATGATAAAACTAAGATCTTCATTTGAATCATTGGAAATAAAGTGAATAGAGCCAGTAACTTCATCTCCTTTAGCTCGTGGGATCTTTTTGCAGGCTCTACGTGGTAACTTAATAACCAAAAAACCATTTTGAAATAAAAGTTAAATAAAGTCTCCTCTGAAATTATTATTTTTTTATTTTTATTTTTGGACTGGCTTTTATAAGCAAAAGAGGTAAATTAACTGAGATTTTTTGAAGCACCTGGATACTTTCCTGATTAAACAAAAGTACAATTTTGGACACCTTACAGAGATTAACTAATTGACATAAAATGTGGAATAAAGGTTCATATCTTCTTATCATGTAACACAGATAAACGTTTGAGGAAGAGGCAAGGCCTACTCTAGGGTATATCTCGAGGTGAGCCCAACATTTCTCCTTTCATTCTGTGCCAACAAAATAAGTAGTCCCAATTTGAGGAAACAGTGGAATGCAAAATTTTATTTCCAAACATACTATTATATAAATTTTCATATGTACAGCAAAGTTAAAAGAATTTTACAATGACTATCCTTAAACCCACTAGTTAGATTTTACCATTAACTTTATGCTATATTTACTTTACGACATATTTAGCCATCTAGCCATTCCTTTGCCTATCCATTAATCCAGCTTATATTTTGATGCAATTTAAAGTTCAGCATGCATATATTTGACTAGAGTTCAATTAGTTTTTTAATGGTTTTCCCCATTTTGAGTTAAAATTTACACACAGTAAAATACAAAAATATTAAGTGTATATTTATTTAGTGCTGACAAATGCATACATTGTGGTATTCTAAACCCCTATCAAGACATAAAACATTACATCACTCCAGGAAGTTTTTCATGCTCCTTGTAAGTAGGTAATTGATCCACAGTCAGCCCCTGAGGTGTGCATCAGGGTTGTATCATTTCAGCATACCTATTCAATCCGTGTGCTGAGCAAATAATCCAAGAAGCTGGATTAGATGAAGAAGAACAGGGCATCAGGATTGGAGGAAGACTCATTAACAACCTGCGATATGCAGATGACACAACCTTGCTTGCTGAAAGTGAAGAGGACTTGAAGCACTTACTGATGAAGATCGAAGACCACAGCCTTCAGTATGGATTACCCCTGAACACAAAGAAAACAAAAATCCTCACAACTGGACCAATAAGCAACATCATGATAAACAGAGAAAAGATCAAGGTTGTCAAGGATTTCATTTTACTTGGATCCACAATCAACACCCATGGAAGCAGCGGTCAAGAAATCAAAAGACGCATTGCATTGGGCAGATTGGCTGCAAAAGATCTCTTTAAAGTGTTGAAAAGCGAAGATGTCACCTTGAGGACTAAGGTGAGCCTGACCCCAGCCATGGTATTTTCAATTGTCTCATATGCATGCGAAAGCTGGACAATGAATAAGGAAGACCAAAGAAGAATTGACGCCTTTGAATTGTGATGTTAGTGAAGAATATTGAATATACCATGGACTGCCAAAAGAAGGAACAAATCTGTCTTGGAAGAAGTATAACCAGATTACTCCTTAGAAGCAAGGATGGGGGGACTTTGGACATGCTATCAGGAGGGATCAGTCCCTGGAGAAAGACATTATGCTTGGTAAACTAGAGGGTCAGCAAAAAACAGGAAGACCCTCAATGAGATGGACTGACTCAGTGGCTGTAACAATGGGCTCAACTATAACAATAATTGTGAGCATGGCGCAGAACCGGGCAATATTTCATTCTGTTGTGCATGGGATCTCTATGAGTCCGAACCAACTCGACGGCACCTAACAACGACGACATAAGTCAGTACTCACCAAGCTCTAACCCCAAGGCAACCATTGTTCTGATTTTCTTCTACTATAGATTAGTTTTGCCTGTTCTAAAACTTTACATCATTGGACTTGTAAAATAGGCACTCTTCTGTATACAACCTCTTTCACTTACCATGTTTTTACAATTCACCATTTTGTTGTGTGTAACAGTAGGGTTTTTCCCCGTTTGTTGTTAAGTAGTATATTTCATTACATGTATATACCACAGTTTGTTTATCCATTCTTCTATTGATGGACACCTCAGCCATTTCCAGTTTTGAGCTATTATGAATAATGCTGCTGTAAATATTCATGTACAACTCATTTAATAGATACATGTTTTCATTTGTCTTGGGTAAGAATGACATTGCTGGGCCATAGGGGAGTAAAATGCTAAATTTTGTAACAAACTGCTGGACTTTTTTCCAAATTCATTCTACCATTTTACATTCCATTTGTTTGACAGCCTTGCCAACATTTGGTGTTGACAAATTTTTTTAACTTAAGACATATATTTGCCTATGTATGGTATCTCATTGTGATTTTATTTTATTTTTTTTTTCTTGATGACTAATGACGTTGAACATTTTTAATGTGCTTATTGGTCATTTAAATATCTTCCTTTGTGAAATATTTGTTCAAATACTTTTTCCAGTTTATTTGAGTTGTTTGTCTTTTATTTTTGAGTAGAAGGAGTTCTGTATGTTTTGGGGATATACATCCTTTGTCAGACACATATTTTGCAAATATCTTCTCCCAAGTCGTGGCTTGCTTATTTGTTCTCTTAATGATCTCATTTGATAAGTTTCTCCATTTTATAATGATGAAACAGATTACTTTCTAGCATATTTTTGCCTTTTATTTGTTGTTCTTGCCATACGGCATTGGTTAGCACCTCTAGTACAATATTAAATAAAAACAGAGAGAGTGAGAATTCTTAACTCATTCCTAATTCTAGTGGGAATGTGTTCAAGTATGTTAGGTGTAGTTTTTGCAAGTCCCCTTATCAGAATGATGAAGTTCCCTCCAATTCTTAATTTGCAGACTTTTTATCATAATTGGGCATTTAATTATTTCAAAATACTTTTTAAAATTGAAATTATCATGTTTTTTCTCATTCATTATTTTATTATGAGAAATTATATTTATTTATTTTTGAATGTTAAGCCAAACTTACATCCATGATCATGATATGCTATCCCTTTTATATGATTAGTAGGATGACAGATTTAAGTCAAGTACATCAATAATTACATTAGATGACTAAATGCTCTAGTGAAATATTTCAGACATGATAAAAATTAAATAAATAAAAATGTAATGCATACTAAATATGAAGATGCAGAAAGTTTCAAACTATGAAAATAGAGAAAATCACACAATGAAATACTAACAACAACAATAAGAACAAAACATATGTGTTCATCCCTATATCATATAAAGTTGATTTTAATTAAGAATCAATACTAGAAAATAGAAAGTGGTAAAATTATTAAATGAATATGCATTTGAGAGCATAGAATGTAAACATATAAAGCAAAAATTGAGAGAATTATAAAGAAAAGTAAACTAATTCACCA
This sequence comes from Trichechus manatus latirostris, assembly GCF_000243295.1. NCBI lineage: Eukaryota > Metazoa > Chordata > Mammalia > Sirenia > Trichechidae > Trichechus > Trichechus manatus. The sequence continues at coordinate 568,871 of NW_004444043.1, forward strand.
TCATGATGGATGAACTTGAACACACCTCTCTTATAACTGATGAAACAAACAAAAAGTAAGTAAGGATAGAGAAGATTTTCACAAAAATAATGGAATAGACCAAACTGCCAAATATAGAGCTCGGCACCAATACCTAAAGAATGCACATTATTTTTAACTACACAGAGAACATTTGCAAAAAATGTCATATACTGGGTCACAAAATACATTTCAACAAATGTAAAAGAATTAAATTATAGTATGTTTTCTGATTACAGAGGAATGATGATGGAAATCATTAACAAACATAACAAAAAAAGCCAAATATTTGTAAATTAAGCCAGATTGTTCAAATAACTCATATTTTAAATAGAAGTCATGGTAAATGTTTATACCTTTGAAAACGTATGACTCAATTTATCATTTTTGCAACTTCACGTGATTTTATAATTATTCAAAATTAAAGTTAAAAAAATCTACTAGAAAAGAATAAATGCTGAAAATCCATAAACTAAACTTCATTTCAAACATTAGAAAAATAAACAGCAAATTATGCTCAAATAAAATAGAAAAAAATAATAAAAGAACAGAAATCTAAATCAATAAGACCAAAAGAAGGGATATAATAGACTAAATCAAAATCTAAAAAGTTGAATCATTAAAAAGATATAAAAGAAAAAAAACAAAAAGAGAAACACTGGCAATACTGATTAAGGTAAGAAAGAGAGAAGGCACAAATTCCCAGTGTCAGGAATGAAAAATGGATGTTGCAACAGATCCTGGAGACAGTAAAAAGATAATAAAATGATATTATGTATAGTTTTATTCCAATATATTTGAACATTCACATGAAACAGATAAACTCTTTAAAAAAATATCTTACTAAAATTGATATAAGAAGGAATAGGAAATCTGAATAGTCTTACAAGTATCTTGAAAAAAAAACTTGAATCTGTAATTTTAAAATGTTCTAACACTTCAATTGGAAGACTCAATATTGTTAAGATGGCAACTCTGCCCAAATTGTTCTGCAGATTTAACCTATTCTCTATTAAAATTTCAGCAGACTTTTTTTTTTTTTTTTTTTGCAGAGCTTAACAAAATGAAAATGAAAGGGATTGTATGTGAAATTTTACACTGTATATGAAAATATAAAGGAACAAGAACAGCCGGAAAGATCTTGAAAAAGAAGAATAAAATTGGAAGATGTAAATTTCCCAATTTCAAAACTTACAAGAAAGCTACAGTAATCAAGAAAGTGTGGTACTTGCATAAGTCTCATCATATAAAACAGAACACAACTGAGAGTCCAGCAATAAACCCTTAAATTTATGGTCAATCAAAAGTCAACAAAGGGGTCATGGCAATTCAGTGGAAGAAAGGAAAATCTTTTTTTAACAAATAGCACTTGGAAAACTGGATATCAACACGAAAAAAAAAAAAGAAGTTAGACCCTTACTTCACACCACACACAAAAATTAACTCAAAGTGGATCATAGACCTAAATGCTAGACCTAAAATAATAAAACTTTTAGAAGGAAATACAGAAGAATATCTTTGCAAACTTGGGTTAAGCAAAGACTTCTTAAATACAACACCAAATGTATGACTTAGAAAAGAAAAAAGTAATAAATTGGACTTCATTAATATCAAAATTTTTTGTGCTTCAAAAGATGTCATTAAAAAAATAAAAAGATAAGCTACAGACTTGAAGAAAATATTTGTAAATCAGATATCTGACAAAGGACTTGTATTCAGAGTATCTAAAGAAATCCGACAGCTCACTGATAAGATAAATGACTCAATTAAAAAGTAATAAAGGACTTGAATAGACATTTCTCCAAAGAAGATATACATATGGCTAACAAGGATCTGAAAACTATGCAACATCGTTAGCCACCAGGGAAGTGCAAATCAAAACCATAATGAGATAGCACTTGACACTCACTAAATGGCTGTAATAAAAAGGACAGATAATAACAAGTGTTGGTGAGGATGGGGAGAAACTGGAACTCTCATACATCACTTGTAAAAAATGTAAAATGGTACAAATACTTTGAAAAATTTTGACAGTTTCTTAAAAAGTTCAACATAAATTTGCCACAACCCAGTAATTACACTCCCAGAAATGTGCATACAATGATTTGTACATAAATTCTCCTAGCAGAATTATTAAAAATAGACAAAAAGTGGAAACACTCAAATGTGCATCAGTTGGTGAATAAACAATATGAGATATACATATTATGGAATACTATTCAGCAATAAAAAGGAGTAAATTATTGGTAACATGCTACACCATAGATGAACCTCAAAAATATTATGCTAAGTAAGAGACCAGGGATAAAATATCAAATGGTCTGAAAAGGCAAATCTGTAGAGACAGAAATTAGATTAATGATTGTCTAGAACCAGTGGTGGGAACAAAAATGACTACAAATTGGCATGAGAAATATTTCTGAGGTGATGAAAATGTTCCAAAACTGTATTTTGGTGATGGCTTCACAATGTTGTAAATTTACCAAAAATTATTAAGTCTACACTTAAAATGGGTGAATTTATGCTATGAAAATTATACCTAAAGTACTAAAAAAAATTTTTTCTACGAAAAAAACTATGGGCCAAGATGACTTCCCAGTGAATTTTACCAAATATTTGAGAAAGAAATAACACTAATATTACAAAACTTTGATGAATAGAAAAATAGGAAGTACACTTTTCAAACAATTTTTTGAAGGCAAGCAAAGCCTTGATACCAAACCTGGAAAGGGCATAACAAGAAAGGAAAATTACAGGCCATTGTCTCTCAAGAGCACTGACACAAAGTTCTTAAACCAAAAATTAGTAAATTGACACTAACATTATAGAAAAATGATGATATGTCACAACCTAGATGAATTTAGGTTAGGTAACAGCTGAAAATCAACCTTTTTTTAAAAAAAAAATATGATTATCTAACGAGGATGTAAAAAAAATTAATAAAATTCAACAGCCTTTTATAACAAAAGAAAAAAAATCTCTTAGCCGACTAATAATCGAAGAAGTTTCCTTAATCCATTAAAAGGTATTTATAAAAAATAAAATTAAAAAAAAGTCATAGTAAACATAATGAAATATTGATGAAATAGTGAAAGGCTGAAATATTGAACTATAGAAAGTTCCACCACTGGTGAAATATGATGAAATATTGAAAGTTAATCACCTGAGATTAGAAATAAGATAAGCATGACTGTTATCACCATTTTTAATCAACGCTTCCTTAGAGATTGTAGCTGATAAAACAAAGCAAGGCAAGAAATAAAAGGTACAAATGAAGAAAGATTGGAAAACTGTTATAATTTACAAATGATTGCTTATATAGAAAACCCCAAAAATATATGGTTAAAAAATTAGAATTAGAATTAATTCATGTATTTAGCAAGGACACTGGGTAGAAATCAATACACAAAACATCAGTCAGATTCTTGTATACCAGCAACCAACAATTAGAAAATGAGATTGTATAAAAAGATATCATTTATAACAGTAAAAGTTTCAAATACAAGACAATGTGTGAGAGCCAGGATAAACAGCAGCTAGAAGAATCAGATTTAGCAAGACTTCCAATATCAGTATTATCTAATGCAGAATATAACTGTATTTATACATTTTTCTAAAAGACTTAAAATGTGAACAATGAAAAAAGACTATAAAGAAGACCAAGATGATGTGAAAGAGAAACAAGTATGTATTGTAGAAGTAGAAAAACATGGATATAAAAATTTTAAAGGATAAGTTAAACAGCAGATTAGATAGCTGAAGAGAGAATTAATGTATTATAAAATGAGTATTTTTTTTTTTCTAAAATGCAGTATAAAAAATGAAAATGTGAAAAAGAGATTAAGAGACATGGAGAACAAAGCGAGGCATTCTAATACATCTTTGGTTAGGTTTTTCAGAGAGAGAATAGGGAAAATGTAACTTTTGAAAAGATTGTTGAGTTGATTCCAACTCATGGTGTCCCCATGTGTGCAGAGCAGCAATACTCCATAGAGTTTTCAAGGATGTGAACCTTCAGAAGCAGATCACCAGACCTGTCTTCCAAGGCACCTCTGGATGGGCTTGAACTGCCAACCTTTTGGCTAGTAGTTCAGTGCTTAACCCTTTACAGTACCCAGGGATTCCTTCTGAAGAGATAATATCTAAGAATTTTTCAGAACATTTAAAAGGCATCATTTATTAATATCATAAAAAACAATTGGAGTAAAAGAAAAATAATCAAGTTACAAATTAGATCATATAGCTTGATTTCTTATATATATAAAATTCCACCATATGCAAAACTGAATGATGTAATGTTTAGAGATTCATTAATATATCCTAACACTATCAAGAAAAGTAAGAGAAGGGAAGACATGATTCAGGATAGTCATTAGCTCCAATGATGAGAAGGAGTTGGGAACAATCCAGAGTTTTTGTGTGTAGGTTTTGGTTTTTCTTAGGAGATTGGTAATGCTTTCCATGTGAAGGTGGGTGGTAGATACATAGATCCTTGCATTATTATTCATCTTTATTCCCTTCAAAATTATAACGGCAAGTTCAGACAATTTACAGAAAAAGAAATAGAGACTGCTTTTAAAAATATGAATGAACAGTCAATATTATTTAATGTACACAGATATTAATTAAAACAGTAATCAAGCAATTTTTACCCATTATATTTAGATGAAAATTAAAAAATGAATATAGAATTAAAAGAGAATACAGAATTGACCAAAGTATAGGGAACCAAGTCACTTGCACACATTGTTGACAGAAATATAAATTGGTTCAAACACCTCAGAAAGTATGTAGCAGTATTGTTTATACTAGCCAAAAACCCTAGAGCTCATAAATGTTCATGGGAGGGTAGTAATTAAATAAACTGTGGTGCATGTATATAATGTTAACACTAGGTAGTCATTGAAAATAAGGAAGTAGGCCTAGGAATAAATTTAACCAGGGAGGTGAAAGACTTGTACACTGAAAATTATAAAATATTGCTGAAAGAAATAAAAGAAGACATAAATAAATGGAAAAATATCCAGTGTTCATGGATTTAAAGACAATATTGTTAAGTTGTCAGTACTACCTCAGGCAGTCTACAGATTCGGCACTATCCCTATCAAAATTCCAACAGCCTTTCTTTTGCAGAAAAATTTATACAGAATTGCAAGGGGCCCAGAATGGTCAAAACAAAAAAAGAAAAACAAAGTAGGAAAACTCACACTTTCCAATTTCAAAATATACTACTGTTATTGTTATTGTGTGCCATTGAGTCAATTCTGACTCACAGCAACCCTGTAAAGCTATAGTAATCAAAACAGTGTGATACTGGTATAAGGACAGAGATATACAGGTACTCTTTGACTTACCATGGGGTTTCGTTCTGACGATGCCATAAGTCGCTTCCAAGAAAGTCAAATACTTTTTTTTTTTTTTTTAGTTTTCATTATTATTGCCTTTTATTATCAGTATCTTTATAAATATGATCTTTGTTTGTCTTTAGGGGTTGGAAACATTACATAAAAACTTACAGCTATATTTCCACATTGTATAAAGTACATATTACTACAATAAGATGTTAAAAATAAAAAGATGGTCATAAATGCAGTTCATCATAACTCAAATATGTCGTAAGTCGGGGACTGCCTGTAGACTAATGGAATAGAATTGAGAGTTCAGAAATACGGCCAATTGATTTTTAACAAGGAGGCCAATTCCATTCAATGGAAAGAACAGTCTTTGCAATAAATGGTGCTGAGACACCTGAATCTTCACTTGCAAAAGAATGAAGTTGGATCCAAACCTCACACCATCTAAGAAAATTAACTTAAAATGGATCAGTAACCTAAACATAAGAACTAATCGCATAAAACTCCTAGATGAAAATATAGGAGTAAAATTTCAAACTCTTATTTTTGACAATTGATTCTTAGAAATGATTCTAAGAAATGAAAAATGTTTGTCCATCAAAGGACTTTATCCACAAAGTGAAAAATGAACTGCAGAAAGAGAGAAAATATTTGAGAATCATATATCTGATAAGGGTATAATATCCAGAGTATGTAAAGAACTCCTACAACTGAACAATAAAAAGACAACTCAATTGAAAATGGACAAAGGACTTGAATAGACATTTCTTCAAAGAAGATATACAAACGACCAATAAGCACAGCCACAGTAAGATGTCTATTATCAGAAAAATAGAAATTAATAAGTGACGGTGAAGATGTAGAGAAATTGGAACCCTTGTGTACTGTTGATGAGAATGTAAACTGGTGCAACACCTATGGAGAACAGTTTGGTGGTTCCTCAGAAAAATTAAACATAGAATTGAGTCAGCAATTTCACTCTTTGTTATACACCCAAGAGATCTGAAAGCAGGACATCAAACAGATACATGTACAACAATGTTCATTGCAGCCTTATTCACAATAGTTAAAAGGCAGAAACAACCCAAGTGTCCATCAACGTGTGAATGCATAAACAGAAGGTAGTATATACATACAACGGAACATTACTCAGCCATATACAGAGACACGAAGTTTTCATACCTGCTATGACATGCATGAACTTGACAACGTTATGCTGAGTGAAATAAGTCACCAAAAGACAAATATTGTACGATCTCACGTATATGAAATATCTAGAACAGGCAAATGCATAGAGACAAAAGTTTATTGGTAGTTATCAGGGGCTAGAGGAGGAGGTAGTGAAATTTATTGCTGAAGGGATGCTGAGTTTCTGTTTAGGGTGATGGGAAACTTCTGAAAATGAATAGTGGTGATAGTTATACAACACGGTGAATGTAATTAATGTCACTGAATGGTACACTTCAAATGGTTAAAATAGCAACTTTTTGTTATATGTACCTTACCATAATAAAAATTTAAAAATAATAATAATAAATGAAGTAGGTCTATAGGTGCTGATAGAGAATGGCCTCCAAGAAATATTATTCAGTGAAAATAGCAAGACACAGAATAGGGGGAATTTACGGTATGCTCTTATTTGCGTAAAAAGGTAAACTTATGTATTTTATATTTGGAGAGGCATGGAGACCTGCTAGAAGGATAGACAAACAAAGCTGGTAAAAACTGTTCACACTGGGGAGTTGTGGAACAAAGGGTCTAGATGGACAGGTGTGCTTTCTTTTCACTATCATCTCTTTTTTTGCCTTCTGAATTTTTTATCATACGCAAATATCACCTTTCAATAGACAAAAGAGTTCTCGGAAAATGACTCACATATGCACAGGGGTATAACATGGCCACAAGTGTGGGAAGCAGTCATGTTTTCTAAGTCACTGGAATAAATAGCCTCTGTATTTG
>NW_004444043.1:576301-577554 GCF_000243295.1 Trichechus manatus latirostris
TTGGCGGATTTCTTCTTTGAAATGTACAAATATAAAAGCAAACAATAGAAATAATTTCAAGGTATCTACTTGGAAATCCCTTATTTTGAGATACTTCTCTAAAATCGGGTATGTTATTTAATTTTACTTTTTATCAGTTGTTCATTTGGGGTCAAACTTTCTGCACTTACATAATGGAACTTGCCACTCTATTTTCAGAGGCCCAGATGGTGGAAAAACATTTCACAAGTAAGCCATTTTATTTGAATGGAACTGAATTAGCTTTCCAACCCACCATTTCCAAATACTACATCAGAAATGAAATATTTCCCTGTACACCCTCATAGTGTGGCCCTGGGAAAATCATGCAGTTTCTCGGAAATACAGTTTCCTTCTCTGCAAAATGAAGCTCCCAAAACCTCTCTTGTAGGGTTTTGAGGATTATGTCACGTGGCACCTTCCCTTGAAAGCATCTACAGGCTGCTCGGTGGGCACACAGGGTGGCCCTCAACCCTGCAGTTTTGCATCACTAGAGTGTGTCTAGGTCCCCATGGGTCACAGACGGTTTGCTCTCTTACAGCTAAGAAAACCCTGGGGGGCACAGTTCTACTCTGAAGCACATGCAGTCACCGTGAGTCCAGATCGACCCTAATAGCAATGGGTTTGGTTTTGTTTCTCCTTTTGTTTTTAGGGATCATATAAAAATACTAAAAATACTAATGCCCAGACCCCACAGAGGCCAATTAAATTCCCTTGTCTGGTGCTAGGCCCTGATGTCTGATTTTTCAAAGGCCCCCTGATTTATTCTCCCATGCAGTAAGGGTTGAGAATCACGGACTTAGGCCGTACCAGTGCCTAGCACATCCTCCAGTTATTGAAAATACAGACATGGTGACCCCACGTGTGTCAGAATATAACTGTGCTCCATAGTGTTTTCACAGCTGTGATCTTTTAGAAGCAGATTCCCAGGTCTTTCTCCCGAGGCACCTCTGGGTGGATTCAAACCGCCAACCTTTCAGTTTGTAGTCAAGCACTTAACCAATCACACCACCCAGGGATACCCAATGATGTCTACTCGTTAAAATTGCTACCTGTCCCCTCCCACCCATCCTCAAATGGACCTCCCAATTTCCCTTCACTTGTTCTCTAGTTTCCCACAATATTTTGCTAATTATGTTCTTCTTTTTTTTTTTTAATTGACTGTTTAGTTGCATTAGACTGTGAGCTCCATGAGAGTAGCTCTAAGGTCCCAGTTAGCTCTACACAGTTGAATT
>NW_004444043.1:577654-594032 GCF_000243295.1 Trichechus manatus latirostris
GGTTCAGCTCTGGTTCTTTTCTTTAATAATTGGATTTTGCCGGCTGTTTTCTAGCCTTCAGCTTTTCCTCCCAAACTAAGTGAACTTGTAACAATGTAAGATAAAGCTTCTCCTCCTTTTATCTTCACTTTCTTTAGAGTCTTACCAAAAATCTTGTTTGCTCCTGGGGGCTACGACAAATTATCCTTTCCCCGTTGTTCACAAAAGAAATCTTGTGTGTTGGGTAACTTTCAGCAGTTTAATGTGTCATTCCATTCCTTCAGTAAAGGGTGGGTTTGACCTTGTTTCAGACACCCTGTGTACGTTTCAATGTCTTTCTAAGTGTGCCTTCTGTTGTACTGTGTGTATGAATTAGGCCAAGCGACTTCATCTGTAGGGACCTCAATTCTAAAACTTGCTTATAAAGTGCTATCCAAGTGTCTTATAGAAACAGAACCAGTAATAACATATACATCTATGTATATGTATATATGTGTATATATATATGTGTATATATATATACATAGATGTATATGTATATATGTGTATATATATATATGTGTATATATATATATGAAAAGAGAGAGAGATTTATCTTTGAAGAATTGGCTCATGCAATTTTGGGGGACTGGCAAGTCCAAAATCTGTAGGTCAGACGACAGGCTAGAAATTCCAGTAGTCTTGTGTCCCAAAATCAGTAGGTCAGGCAGTGGGAGATTGACAAGAATTCTGGCAAGATGTCTACTTATGGTCTAGAGGCAGAACACTCCCTCCAGAAATTTCACTTTTTGCTTTAAAGGCCTTCAACTGATTGGATGAGCCCCAACCACATTATGAAGGTCTAACTGATTTAATCACACATAAATACTTCATAACAGTAACCAGACTAGTGTTTGACCAAACAACTGGGCACCATAGCCAAGCCAAGATGACATGTAAAATTAACCAATTAACCATCATTCCAAGGTCATGGCACACTTTTTGCTTGTAGTTCAGGATGCTTTGTAAAAATAAAATTTCTCTGGCTGTATGTAATTCATTCAGCAAATTTGCTGACCTGGGTGGGGTTAAAATAAGCATTAGCTTTATTTTTCTCCCAGCAGTGCCTTCAAAAACTCTCCATAGGATAGAACTTTCTCTCCTCCAGACAACATCTCCAGCAAGTCCAATAGATATGGATTACCTCTTTTTCTGTATTAAAAAGTCTGCTCCAGTCTAAAAGTAAATTTTAATATCATATCCAATTTAGAGCTTCTTCCCTTTCCTCCAATTTCAAATCTGAACTGAGGTTTGGCGAGCACTAGTACAGAAGTGGAGCCCTGGTGGCACAGTGATTAAGAGCATGACTTCTAACCAAAAGGTCAGCAGTTCGAATCCACTAGGTGCTCTTTGGAAACCCTATGGGGCAGTTCTACTCTATCCTATAGAGTCACTATGAGTCAAAATCGACTCTACAGCAGTGGGTTGGTTAGTGCAGAAGTGCAAGCAAAATCTGCTCTTTGCCATTGGTATTCTGTACACACCAGCCTTGTGGGCATCATTTCTGGTTGGTCAACATGTGCCTTACAAATCGTGAAGTATTGTGATTATCACCCCTGGCTTTTTCACTCTTCTTTCTCTCCCATCTCTTCCTCTTGCTTCTGGCTGGAGCTTTTAGTAGTTCTTTCTTGGCTAACAAATATCTTCTATCACAGCAAATACCCAAATGTTGGCTCTGCTGTGCAGCATATTAACTGATGATTGGAAATGCCTATGCATCTATCCTTCTTGGTCAAAATCCTTTCAAGATGTCCTAAACCTAGCTACCTTCTACCATGTTCCATGGAAAAATCAGCTGGCCCCTCCAAATTGGGGAAGTGCAGTTTGACCCAATATTGACTTCTGTCCTCTTTTTTTGCAGTCACCTCCATCCAACCTCCTGCCTTCAGACTTTTCCAAGTGAGAGGCAGACACCAAGCTGTATTCCCCACCCCAAACTCCAAGTGACACATTTCAAACTCTCCCAAGAATTATTTTGCAAACCACTCCAGGAGGAACTCTAGAGGGCCTAAAAGTCTCAACACTCTTCACGCCAAAGAGTGAGATGGCAGTCTCCTTCTTTCAGACACCACTACTCTTTAGTGATGGGGTTTTACTCACTTGGCATAAATGGAGTAGCACCCCCTCCAGTCCGTAATGGAGAAACCAGTTGCCGTCAAGTCAACCCTGACCCATGGTGACCCAATGTGTGTCAGAATAGAACTGTGCTGCATAGGGTTTTCAATGGCGGAGTTTTTGGAAGTAGATAGCCAAAACTTTCTTCCAAGGCACCTGCAGGTAGATTCCAACCTCCCTCTTTTGTTAGCAGCCGAGTGACTTAACTGTTTACATCACCCAGGGATTTCACCAAATCTACTTTTGAATGTCTGATCTTTTTTCACTTGAGCTGTTGTGGTGATGGTGACCGGACTGGCTTTTCACTTTCACAAAATCCTGTGGGGTTAGGTTTCTTTAGTATGTGGAATTACTTTTTCATCCTTTGTACCCTTCACAGCCTTAGGACTTTTGCTAAAATTCTAAGATAACAAAAAGCACTGTCCCCGGTCTTTTACATTTCACAATCTTTTCTCTTTGCACATAACGTTTTTAATGCTTAAAGGATACTTAGGACCTTAGAATTGCATTTTTTTTGTCATTGGGTAATCTCAGGAAAATACTTGATCTCTCTAAGTCTCAGTATATTATATAGAAAATGAGCTAATAAGAAATTATCCAACATGGTAATTATGAGATCAAATGAGATAATCTACGGGAAGTCTAAGTAAACTTTTAAGTGCTATTCAAAGATTACTATGTTTAATATAAGCCGGGTAAAGTAGAAATTAAAGGCAGTTATTGAAGTAGTTTAAGGAGCCCTGGTGGCAAAGTGGTTAAAGTGATCGACTGCTAACTGAAAAGTTGGTGGTTTGAAACCACCAGCGGCTCCATGGGAGAAAGATGTGGCAGTCTACTTCCGTAGAGATTTACAGCCTTGGAAACTCTATGGGGTCTCTGTGATGACAGCAGTGGGTATTAAAGTAGTTCAGGCTTATGAAATGTCTAAAAGTAGGTAATGCAGATGTAATTATACACTTGTATACTCCTGAATACAGTCTGAGGCATCCAGACAACACCACATACCCCAACTTTCCATCTAAATTCATAGATGCATCCTAAAATGTTTTAAAATGAAACAACATATTCTCAAGAATAAGGAGAAGGAAGAGGTGGTGGTGAATGACGTGGAGGAGAACAAAAGGAAAAAAAGGAGAATAAGTATTAAAGAGAAGAAAAAGAATAACACGTACCATGATGCTTGTTAGGGCTACACATATGCACACACACACCAAAAAAACCAACAAACAAAATACCCTGCTCTTGGCACATGGTAACCATCTTTAGTTCTCAAACAGCCTCTCAGATCTTGCCTTCCCACTTCTGTCTAGTCCTAGCAACACCAAAAACGTTTCTTTCCTAAATGCTAAAACTGATGTATAATTCACTCACTGTTTTCCAATTATTTCATGTGTTTTTGTTTCTCCAATTAAGTTTAAAAATTTGAGACAAAGGCTGGGCATCATACTTCTTCTGTGGCCTTTACAATGAGGGTTAAGTCCACTGTTCATACTTAATAACTAAATATGTATTTATTTCTCTTTGTTCAAATAAAAGTATGACACAACTCAGTTTGAGAAACCTCAACATAAATTGATTTCTGTAGAAGATTCGATGAATTCTAATATGAGATGGTAAGTCGATCAAAAAAAATCAGATTGGGTGAAGACCTAACGTTAACAAGCATAACCAACTGAGATCATATGGGAGCCTACAAGATTTTTGGTGCTTCCAGTAAGACTGGAAATACCGAGTGATTATTCTTGTACTTCTGTTTTTGTATCAGCACTTCAGAGGAAATAAAGCATATTATTTATACACACACACACATAAAAATATCTGCCAAATGTAGCTATGTGACTATAATAAGAATTTTTTTTCAAAACCAGAGAAACTTATTTTACTTCAGGTTTAGTCTTGACTTGTATCAATCATTTTATTACTCGCTTCAAACCAGCACATATTCTATGATTTATCTTTGGTAACATGTGAATTCCTAAATGTACAGGTAAGAAACCGCTAAAAAGTGATGTTCAACCAAAATAAGCACTTAAGAAACTACTGTGAGTCAAGGCCTATGCCGCCATCTTATATCTTTTACCTTTTAAAATCTGTACAACCACCCTGAAAAATTGTTACATTATGTCTTGAAGAAACAGATTCAGAGAATGTGTCCCAGATCACACGGATCTAGGTGACTGCTGAGTCCATTTTCTGATCACTATATCATTTTGCCTCCCCAAACTAATTTACCCAGGCTGAATGGTGTGTTGGCCATTAATGTTCTGCTTCTGTGTGAGGGGAAAGAAAATAGTGGGATTGTGATTAAAGCTGAGCAATGGTAAATTCCCAACAGGGTCTAATCTACCCCTTGGTTTCGTTTAATCTGCCTTCACACCTACTGTTCATTTCATTTGCTTTGTTTTTCATAGACTGCTGTGGTAATTCCAACTATGGGGCATATCAAATTACCTGCTTAAAATTCTGACTTGTGGTCTGAACAGAAAACCACAGCATAGTGAGAGTTGCTAATGGAAGTGTACAGAGTTCCTCGGGTATGGTGGGGATGGGAGCAAAAGAAGAGAAGGTTGAAAACCCAGACTATCAAAGAACCAAGAATCAAGAGGAGTTGAACAGTGGCTAATCAACCAATTCTGATATTCTAGTCCATGAAACCACCACCCGTCTGTCAGTTTGTCATCCTGTGGTGGCTTGCCCGTTGCTGTGATGCTGGAAGCTATGCCACCGGTATTTCAAATACCAGCAGAGTCATCCATAGTAGACAGGTTTCAGCAGTGCTTCAAGACTAAAGACAGACTAGGAAGAAAGGCCTGGTGATCTACTTTTGAAAATCAGCCAATGAAAACCCTATGATCACAACAGATTGATCCACAACAAATCATGGGGGTGGCACAGGACTGGGCAGTATTTCATTCTATATTGTACATGAGGCCGCCCTGAGTCTGGGCAACTTGATAACAGCTAACAACTCTGCAGGATATGACTAAATTCCCCCCACCCCCACCACACTGAAAAGGAAAATAATAAGAAATGTCTTTTTTCTTGTTGCAAGATGGCATCATCATTTTTCACAGTATAATATAACCCATTTTGTTGGAGCTCTGAGAGAGTCTGAACCTAACCAGAGAGGAGGAGGGAGCCACTGAGAACTGTGACAGCATGTGCCCTTGAAGATCAGAGACACTCCCATCCTTTCTCCTCCACAGCCTCCTGATTTACCCTCACTCGTCAAACCTGGGGAGCAGGAGGAGTAAGCAGCACAAATTGGCAGATAATGCACCTTATTTCCACGTAGAAGCGGGTGCATTTTCCTCAGGATAAGTGCCGCGATGACACTGATCTGCTCTGACAGGCCAGCTGATCTAAAATTACTCAGCACACATCGCCACTGGCTGGGGAAGCTTCTCCCAAGAGCTTATTCCAAAACTCTCCAATCCCCCAGGCGCTAATTAAAATTTACTGGATAATATTTGCAAAGCTCAATGGCCCTAGCTACAGCAATTATCAGTTACTACATGTTAGTGCTGAAGATGTCACCTGATGATTGGCTTTTTTATTCAAGAGGATTTTCCGTCTTTCCCCCTTCCCTGATTCTTTCCCTTCCCTTCTTCGAGAAACTGAATGAGCTAAATGTCTCAATTGGCTTTAGAGGGAAAAAAAAATCACCATCCTACACTTATAATTCTTTTCTCATTGGACCAATAGTCACTGAGGGAAAATGGGTTTTAAATACAAGTACTTCATCCCACTATCAGAGCAAAGGACTAAATCGAAGAGAGCCAAGAGCAAGTGTAAAGGTTAGCCCTCACTCATCAGTTTGCCTAGGTGATTGCATCAGCGTTCAGCAGTTAAAAAAGGGCCCTGGCAAGATCTGCTAATCTTCTAGTGTTATTACAAATGATTGCTCTTGAGATGGGAGGCTGTATTTCTGAACACAGTAGATCCAATCAATTTATGGAGTTAGCCACCAAACCTGCTATGGGCAAAGGGCCCAACCATCTTGTACCATGGTCTACACCTGGCTTCTATAGACCACGTGAGGAGTCAATTGCTGCAATGAGGTACAGGTGCATCTTCTGTGTTTACGTTCTCAATGCACTTGTTCTCAATGCCTTCATTAAGAAGATAATCTAGATAACATCCGTCTAGAAATAAGAGGGTCCATATTATCTTTAAATAAATGACCTCTTAAAATTCATGATCGAACTTCTTAAAGTTCTAATTGAGGAAAGATATCAGATCCAAGGGCAGTAAAATTGAACCCGTTAGCTTGGGCAGGTATATCCTTTGCCCTTTGCTCATAAACAAATGATAAATTTTCATCAAGACAGTGCTCTCAATTGTTTGTTTGTTTCAGGCAAGAGGAAGATAACTAAAATTTGTACAATATGTACCACTTGACAGACATTATGCTTGGCACTTTAAACAAAGACGTATAGCTTTTTTTGGCTTGGTCTGAGTATAATTCTGGCTCTTCCTTTTCCATTTCAAAAATATCTCTTTTCAAAAGCAGAGGAATAGATCATTGCACAAGTTTCTGGTAATATATGCAGCATCAACATGAAACAGTGGAAGAAAGGACAGACTTGAAGACAGAGAGCCCCTAGTTGATTTGAAAACTCTTCCCCTTTCAATCTCTGTAGCCTTCACCAAGGTATTTAACGCTCAGAGCCTCTATTTACCTCACTGAGTCAAAATTAAACAATGTATGTAAATGAGCTTTGAAAGATGTGAGGTGCTGTACAAATGTAAAGTAGGAGGACTTTTACTTCGATCAGGAAGTCAGTAAAAGTGAAATATTTAAGTCCTCACAACTACTTGGAAAACTCATTGTGACAAAACTGAAGAGTCACTTAGCTAAAAAGGTACAGCTGGTGACATCCTGTGGTAAATGACGATCATCAATAGTTTATGTTTTTCTGTTTCTGATTTCATGAGGTTTTCTTCAGAACCAAGCATGTTAAAACCAACCGGCAACAGCAATTAACATTCTAGACTATTTGTTTCTTTCAAGGTACACCTTCAACAAACTTCCACTCACCTCTTTAAGCCCCCAATATATTCTCTGTAAAATTTCAAAAGACTCCACTGTATCTGTTGTTGTTGTGTGAATGTGCTGTCAAGTCTATTCTGACTCATAGTGACCCCATATGACAGAGTAAAAATTTCCCAGTAGGGTTTTCTAGGCTATAATCTCTATGGGAGCAGATCACCAGGTCTTTCTCCTTCAGAGCCACTGAGTGGGTTTGAACTACTGACCTTTCAGTTAGCAGCCAAGTGCTTAGCCATTGTACCACCAGGACTCCTTCCAGTGCATATAGTAAATGCTAAAAAAAAAAGGTTGGGATCAAACTTACTTGATTTTTCCACTAGCTTAATACACTTTTTGTATGTTCAACATCTACCAACACAAATAATTAAATACTAAAATTTTTTTTAAATTTACAAGCAAACAATTTCCTCTGTATTTTTAATAACCTTTTCCTTGGGTTAAATTGATGATGATTTAATTTGCAGGGGTATTACTATCTTCAACCACAAACATTTCCTAAGTGTCAAATATTCATTGGGCACTTCTTGGTAATGACCTACAAATAATTTCAAATACATAGACACCTAAAGGATGGGATGGTAGGACTTAACCAGGTAAAGAGGGTGAGGAAGAACAGTCCAGGCAAAGGAAGCAGTGCATGCCCTTGGGTGGGAGGCAGCACGGCTGGAATCAGAGTGAAATGTGGGAGAGGTAGGCAGGGGTTAGATTACACCAAACCTTATAAACTCAGCTTTTCAATCAAGGTCCCACAGGGAAACAAAAATCACACAGATGGTTTAATAAAGAGCATCTAATGAAAGGGATACTTACAGAGGTGTAGGCAATGCTGAGGAAAAAAACAAAGGTTGGGGTCTGGGCAACAATAGGTAGTCATCACCACCCCTAGGGGCAAGGGTAAGGGATAGAGCTAGCGGAGTCCAGTGAGAGCTGGAGCTGTGGAGGTGAGGCTACCCACAGCGGGGGCAGAGAACCAAGGCAGAAACAGAGAGGCAGCAAGGAAGAAACACCTCCAAACCCTCTCTCCTCACACCTTGCCAATGTTTCCATCCAGTGTCTTTTTTATGATAGACAGCAGCACAAAGAAGGACAGAGAAACCGGGGGAGGAAGAGATGGTAAACGGAAGACAACGAGCTTATTAGATTTTTTATATCATCCTAAGAAGATGGGAAGCCTTTGAAAGATTTTAATCAAAGGAGTGAAGTGGTAAAATTGCACAGTTTAGATCTTTTCTGTTACAGGTTTTGTGAAGAGTCCCACAGCATTTAAATGCACATTATCTCCCATATGAATACTCAGGGTAAGGGGGTATGAGATGTTTCAGTTTTGTTGCAAGTTTAAAAATAAATGGAAAGGAGAATATCAAGACTAAAGACAAATTTGGATACTCGAGTAATAAACACAAGCAATGCCATAAAAATGTGCTCACGATTAGTAAGGCTTGGTTAGACAATGGGAAAGGAACTCAGTCAATGACGATGAGGACCCAGAAGAATTGAGTTTCTGTTGTCTTTCTGGGGAGTCAGTATTACAAGTTCTCATCAAAGCATTTGCCTAGCTCAGATGTTTCCTGTTTTTGTAAACTGGTAAACTGTTCTTTTTGGGAAGTTTTTTTTTCTTTGTTGGGTGGTATTTTTAACAATTGTTGAAAGAAAAAAAAATTGGGGGAGGTGGGGAGAGAAACTTGAAAGACATTTAGGTTTTATTCAGATAGACTTATTTGCTGGTGCTCCCATTTACCTAAAATTGGGATCTGGAAATTCTAGACCTTTTAGAAAAAGAATATATATTATGTATATATTCTAAAGGTGAATCTTTTATATTCTATAAATTCTAAAAGTGTAGGTTCTAAAGGTAAAAATGCAATGAAAAATCAGGAAGTTTTCTGAATCAGTGGTCTGATATCGATCGAGCTATGTAACACGCATCATCTAGAGAGATTTTTAACATCATAAATTTCCAAAACCCATTGCCATCAAGTCAATTCCAACTCACAGCAACCCTACAGGACAGAGTAGAACTACCTCATAGGATTTCCAAGGAGCAGCTGGTAGACTCAAACTGCAGATCTTTTGATTAGCAGCCTAGCTCTAAACCATTGTAACACCAGGGCTCCTGCAAACTACCTGAATCAAAATCTCTGACCCGGGGCTTTCTATTGTTAAAAATGTTCCCTCTGTGATTCTGGACACGTAGCCATGTTTGGCAACCACCACAAATGTAATTCAAACCTCAAACCATGTTTATGTGAAAATTCCAGATAATCACAATTCTAGTGGTGTTAACCTAATGAGGTTCTTTCACCTGTAACATTCTGTTACTCTTGATTCTCAGTTTCAACTTGAAGTGCATAGATATGAATTCTAAAACTCTAAAACTGAATTGACTTAGTGGATAGCTACCGTACTGTGCACAGCCTGTGTGTTGGCCTTTGGTAATGGCCTTTATTAAGTAGTATACAATGCATTGTTTTAAATGCGTGGAAATTTTGGTTTTTTATTATGGATATATTTTAAGTGACTTCTAAACTGTTCTGAATACCTAGGCTGGGGGTAGATCCATTCAGAGAGCTAAATAAATAAAATGATCATTATTATTGACTTGGTATAGAAAATTCATGGTCTGATGCTTTAGATCAGAGGTAATTGCAATCTCTTCCAGTAAAGGCTGCAATGAGATGTCAATCACTGTCAATAAATAGCATCCTGAAATCAATCAAAATCCTGCATTTCAACATAGTTATTGTCTTCAAACTTCTTTCCTGCCATGAAATACTCATCTGTGTCTTGTGTTTGGAAGAGGTTTTGTGTGACACCCGCCTTGACTTATTCTGAAGAATCCCTCTGATTTATATTCTAGCTCAATCTTTATTATCCTGTTGGCTCTCTCTCTATCTTTCTTTCCTTTTTTCTTCTTTTGATTAATCAAGGACCAAATATTCTATCATACTCAACCTGGAATACAAATCAATCTCTGGAAATTCCGTGCCTACTTTCCTATACACGGAGAGCTGGTGGCACAGTGATTAAGCATTCAGCTGCTAACCAAAAGGTCGGCAATTTGAATCCACCAACAGCACCTTGGAAACCCTAGGGGGCAGTTCTATTCTGTCCCATAGGATTGCTATGAGTTGGAATTGACTCAACGGCAACAGGTTTGGCTTTTTTTTTTTTTTTCCTATACTCAACCTCCCCTTATAATTGCAACCACAAAAGTGGGCATGGACCATTACCATGTACATTACCATGTGTTTCTATGTAAATGTCTCCTGAGGTTATTGCTGTATAATCTACACCCCTGCAACTTTGTAATTTTCATTGCAAAAGCTATTAAAGCAGAGTGGATGGAGCACAAGTAACCACCTTTAGCCCAGTCTAAAATTATTTTAAATAAAACAAAAACTGTTTAAAATATTTTATATTTACACCAAGAAACAAAAATGATTGCCTTAGGTGAACAAAAAATCTTGATGAATTTCTGAAGAATAGAAATCTAAGAGGACCAAAATAACAGGAATGGAAGACTACACAAAAATTGTAATAAAAATACACAAACACAAATACAGTGTAAAAAAATGGTCTTGATATCAGACTAGTTCTTGGGAATACTCAAGGTCAAAGGATACAGGTAAATAATGGGGTCTTGGCTAATTATCAACTCAATCTACCACTTTGTCCAAATGTTCTGAGAGGAAAAAATGCTCCTACGGGGTATCAGTGCATGAAGTATTAAGGTCAAAGAATTCCAGGTTACTGGAGACACTGAGAAAGATGGAGGGGGAGCTTTCAAAACTAGAAAACAGGTTTCCAGCACTCTATGCTCTGCAATATTTGTATGTCTCCAAAGGCAAGCTTCTATAACCAAAATGTGTATCCACACAGGTAAACAGAAATTGTTCCTGGATAATATGAGCAGACAAACCAAGAATCGGCAAACATCTGATAAAAATGAAAACTGTGAAAGAAAGAGACCCAATTCAATAAATAGAAAGCTAACATGTGGGGGAAATATTTAGTGGAGCAAGCAGACTATGACTAAAATGAGATTATTTTGATTATGTTTAGCCTTTCTATAAAAACAGAAGAATCTTTTATGAAAAGATAATCTGGAGAACTTGGAAATTTAGAAGAAATTCAGGTGATTTGAACAGCAGAATAAACTAGGCTGCAGAGTAAATTAGTGAACTAGACAATCATGCCAAAGGTTTTCACAGAACACAGAGCAAAAGCACAAAATGATGGAAGGTATGATGCAGAAATCAAAAGTTGCTGAAAATAAATTCAGGATACTCAAAATCCATTTAATAGGAGCACCAGGAAAAGGAAACCTAGAGAACAGAGAAAAATATATAATCAGTGAAATAGTATTAAAAAAAAAAATTACAGAGCAGAGGAAAGAAATACACACATTGAGAACATCCAAAGGTATCAATCTGGAGAATAAGTACAACCCTTCTTAACATATCAAGATGAGATTCCACAAGACAAGATTAAAAAGAATACTTCTAAGGTATTCCGAAGAGAAAGAACAGTCTCGCTGCAGAAGAAAAGGAATCATATTAGCATCAGACTTCTCCTTGACTACAACACATACTGAAAGATAATAAAACAAAAATGACAAATTGCTGAGAAAAAAATCCATCTAAAATATATTTGATTTTTATGTATTTAAGTAGTGAAATTTATAAATAACCTCAATATCTTTCAAAAAAGACTGCATAAATAAGTGATAGTGAATCATTATTATGGAATATTACTGTATGACTTCAGATAAAACAGCAAGAAAGGGATTAAGGCATATGAGGGCATAAGCACTGATAATCTGTGGTGCCCCCTCCTCTGCTTACTGATGAATTTGAACAGTATATATGAGTTATATGAGTTATATACATGTATATATATACACGTATGTGTGTGTGTGTCTCAGCTATCCATGATGTAACTTCTTTTTAAATGAGACTGTAATATTAGTGACTGAACACAAAAGTGGCATATGCCACTTTAACGGAATGAGATGAACTGGATTATAAATTTTTTTTAGTGGATGTGGGATACTAAGATTTTTACTATATACCACATTTTCTATCAAAAGAATATTCCACATATTCCAAAACAAAGAAAATGAGTCAGTGAACTTAGTTGTTTCAACAATCAACGTAAAATTCTGTTAATCTCCCACAATGAAAAATTGACTTTCACCAGTTTTGCTTTCAATGGTTCATACTTCAATTTTGATACTTGTTTTGTAACAAATGCTATAATTATAAATGAATAAATGAAAAAATGTCATAAAAATTAATGATCAGAAAACAAATATTACAACAAATTACTATATTTTATTTTTACATACATTTTCATCTCTAACATGTTATAATTAAAAATATTCCTTTCTATTCTTTGCTTTTACAAATTCTTCCATGATTTTGTCACAATTAAGCTGCCGAACAATATATACTTCCATACACAATAAGAATAATGCATCAAGTCTTTCTTGAATCACTGTTCTACGTTGAGGATTTTTTAGTCTCTCTAGGGATGAAAATGAGCATTCTGTTGTGCAATATGTGATCATTAAAGTCAGAAATATGCATAAAACAATTTTAACATTGGGAAATGCACATTGTATTTTATCTTCTATTATAGAACCATACATGCCTACATGAGTAAAATTTGTCTTTCCTGAATTTGTAAACTTAGTTCTCTTGTAAGGATGAAATTGTTGCACTTCTCTGTAAGCTTTGTATTTAAGTTTTTGGGATAAACCTACAAGAATTTCTTGGATGTCTTCATGCATTCTTCATCAGGTATATCCACATTGTTTAAAAAAGAAAATCTATTTGAAAGAACTATATACATTTTCACCCTTTTAATGCAAGATTCAAGTGTGTCCATGATGGTGTAGTATGTGGTTATGAAAAATTGATCTCTGGCACTCAATAGTTCTGGAGCATTTCTGCCATTTACTTCTTTCTTTCTAGTGCTTCTGAGATGGTGAACTGCTTGATTTTCGTAATTTTTGTTGTGTTATGTTTTCAAATTTTTCAAAATATTCTCTTAAATCATGTAAATACCCTGTTAATGACTGGCAGAGATGTGTGCATGTCTTTAAATTTACTTCTGAATCTTGGAGAGCTTGACTTGTCCGATGAAAATGTTTCAATGTATTATTTCACATGACCAACATAAGCACATACTCTAGTGTTTGCATTTTGTTGATGGTGTTTTCAGCTTCTATTTTGGTATCTCCTTTTTGTTTCTGGTCTTCAGCAATATTTTCTAAGGCATCTAGAATCTGAGTGTACGATTCCAGGATTGCACTCATTGCTACAGCATGTGCTTCCCAATGTATATTAGCAAGACATCTTAATACTTGCTCATTGCCTAAATATGTTTTAAGAACAGCCCATCAGTAAGTAGAGGCAACAAGAAATGTGTAGAGTAACTGAACAGTAGAAAAAAATATCAACTGCTTTTGGGCAATAATGTACTGGGCTACATCCTATAAGATTAAATGTATATGCAGCACATGCATATGAAAATGGCATATTAATTACTTTCTATAATTTTCTGTCGCACATCTGCATAATGTCCTGACGTACTGGCAGCATTGTCATAGGACTGGCCTCTGCACTTAGAAAAATGAATTTTGCAAACTTCACATAAATAGCGAAGTACTTGATTTGCAATTTCTTCACTGATATGACTTTAAGCTAGTAAATGTGACACATCCCTCAACAGGTTTTCCATCTGTTGCAATACTTAGCTGATCTGTATGAGAAAGATCAGGAGTCCACTCTAGAGACAAACTGAAATATTGAGCTAAACTTATTTCACTGAAAATAGTTGATTGAATTTTATTACTTATTAAGTTTAAATCTTCACACGTTGTTTTAGACATATATGATGCGTTGCCCTTTCCTGTGTACCATATTTTGAGATATGACCTGCTAAAAATGGATCAAGCTGAGCAACGAGTTCAAGTAAATCCAAAATATTTCCATTTTGTGGGAACCCAAACACTTCATTTCTTCTCAAAAACATGCTCCACATTCAGCGACTGTTATAATGACAGCAACAACATATTGCAAAACGGCTTTCCAATACCGGTGTTCTTCTTTAATTTGTGTTTCTAGTTCATGAGTTAAGTCAAAACCACGTCTTCAGTTTAAACATGACTGCATACAATCTCTGTGAATTGAACTATTTCCATATTTATCAATCATATTCAAGTTGTGCCAATCACTAAATCCATCTGTGGTAAATCAAGAATTAAATGATTTAGAACTGAGTAGTTTGCAAGTAAAACAATATACAGAGCCAACTGATGGAGAATATAATAGCCACTCCCTCTTATAATTTTTTCCATTAACATTGCACCCTAGAAATATATGTGGCTACAGAATCTTGTTTGTTTACCATCCAGAAATTTTCAACAAGAATTTTCAAATGATCCACTATAATATTGGCAATCACTTGGCCGTCTTTCAATCCACTAATTTACATCATTAGAAGAAAAAATATTCCACAAAGCAGGATTTGTATTTCTGTTATTCATGGGGTCTGCAGATGTGACAATTTCAGATTCTAAAATAGTTTCACTTTGTACACCATTATTTTTTTTTTTACTACAACAAGGAATAGACACAGAATTTGGAGCAAATTCTGTTATATTCTTATTACTATTAGTAATTTCAGCACTAGCAGTACTAGTACAATGATTTGCACCCATTAAACTTGAGCATTCTATGAAAAAAGTCTCTTCTGATGAATTGTTTTTTTTAATTGTTGTACTTTAAGTGAAAGTTTACAATTCAAGTTAGTTTCTCATACAAAAATGTAAGACTATATTGTCACGTGACCCTAGTTGCTCTCCCTATACTGTGTCAGCACACTCCTCCTTTCTGCCCCAGATTTCCTGTGTCCATTCAACCAGCTCCTGACCCTCTCTGCTTTCTTATCTCACCTCCAGACAGGAGCTGCCCATTTAGTCTCATGTATCTACTTGAGCTAAGAAGCACAATCTTCACAAGTTTCATTTTATGTCCCATAATCCAGTCTACTCTTTGAAGAGTTGGCCTCGGGAATTTTAGTTCTGGGTTGACCGAGAGTCCAGGGGCCATGCTTTCTGGGGATTCTTCAGTCTCAGTCAGACCATTAAGTCTGGTCTTTTTACTAGAATTTGAGTTCTACACCCCACTTTTCTCCTGCTCCATCAGGGACTCTCTGTTGTGTTCCATGTAAGGGCAGTCATTGGTGGTAGCTGGATACCATCTAGTTCTTTGGATCTCAGGCTGATGCAGTCTCTGGTTTATGTGGGCCTTTCTATCTCATGGGCTAATACTTTCCTTGTAACTTTGGTGTTCTTCATTCTCCTTTACTCCAGATGAGTTGGGACCAATTGATGCATCTTAGATGGCCGCTTGCTAGCTTGTAAAACCCCAGATGCCACTCACCAAAGTAGGATGCAGAACATTTCCTTGATAAACTTTGTTATGCCAATTGACCTAGATGTCCCCTGAAAACATGGTCCCCAGTCTCCTGCCCCTGATACTCTGTCCCTTGAAGGGTTTGGTCGTATTCAGGAAACTTCTTAGTTTTAGTTTAGTCCAGTTGTGCTGACTTCCCCTGTAGTGTGTGCTGTCCTTCTCTTCACCTAACATAATTCTTGTCTACTATCTAGTTCGTAAATAACCCTCTCCCTCCCTCCCCACCCTCGTAACAATCAAAGAATGTTTTCTTCTGTGTTTCAACCTTTTCTTGAGTTCATATAACAGTGGTCTTATATAATATTTGCTGTTTTGTGACTGACTAAATTCACTCAGCATAATGCCTTCCAGATTCATCTATGTTATGTTTCACGGATTCATCATTGTTCTTCATCGTTGAATAGTATTCCATTGTGTGAATATACCATAATTTGTTTATCCATTTATCTGTCGATGGGCAACGAGGTTGTTTCCATCTTTTTGCTATTGCGAACAGTGCTGCAATGAACATGAGTGTGCATATGTCTATTCGTGTGATGGCTCTTATTTCTCTGGGATATATTCCAAGGAGTGGCATTGCTGGATCCTATGGTACTTCTATTTCTAGCTTTTTAAGGAAGCTTCAAATTGATTTCCAAAGTGGTTGTACCATTTTACATTCCTAGCAACAGTGTATAAGTGTTCCAGTCTCTCCACAACCTCTCCAACA
>NW_004444043.1:594491-616677 GCF_000243295.1 Trichechus manatus latirostris
AGTTAATGGACTTTGGGCCTTTGTCAAATATCAGCTGCTCATAGGTGGATGAATTTATGTCTGGATTCTCAATTCTGTTCCATTGGTCTATGTATCTGTTTTTGTGCCAGTACCAGCCTGTTCTGAGTACCATGGCGGTATAATAGGTTCTAAAATCAGGTAGTGTGAGGCCTCCCACTTTGTTCTTCTTCTTCAGTAATGCTTTATTTATCCGGGGCCTCTTTCCTTTCCAAATGAAGTTGGTGATTTGTTTCTCCATCTCATTAAAAAAATGCCATTGGAATTTGGATCAAGATTGCATTTTATCTGTAGATCGCTTTGGGTAGAATTGACATTTTCAGAATGTTGAGACTTCCTATCCATGAGCAAGGTATGTTTTTCCACTTATGCAGGTCTCTTTTGATTTCTTGCAGTACTGCCTTGTAGTTTTCATTGTACAGGTTTTTTACATCTCTGGTTAGATTTATTCCTAAGTATTTTATCTTCCTGGGGGCTATTGTAAATGGTATTGATTAGGTGATTTCCTCTTCGAAGTTCTTTTTGTTGGTGTAGAGGAATACAACAGATTTTTGTACATTTAGCTTGTATCCTGATACTTTGCTGAAATCTCCTATTAGTTCCAATAGTTTTCTTGTGGATACTTTGGGGGTTTCTGTGTATAAGATCATATCACTTGCAAATAGAGATACTTTGACTTCTTCCCTACCAAACTGGATGCCCTTTATTTCTTTTTCCAGCTTAATTGCTCTAGCTAAGACCTCCAGCACAATGTTGAATAAGAGTGGTGATAAAGGGCATCCTTGTCTGGTTCCCGTTCTCAAGGGGAATGCTTTCAAACTCTCTCCATTTAGGATGATGTTGGCTCTTGGCTTTGTATAAATGCCCTTAATTATGTTGAGGAATTTCCCTTCTATTCCCATTTTGTTGAGAGTTTTTATCATGAATGGGTGTTGGACTTTGTCAAATGCCTTTTCTGCATCAATTGATAAGATCATGTGGTTTTTGTCTTTTTTATTTATGTGATGGATTATATTGATTGTTTTTCTAATGTTGAACCATCCCTGCATACCTGGTATGAATATGAATCTCACTTGGCATGGTGAATTATTTTTTTGAAACGTTGTTGAATTCTATTGGCTAGAATTTTGTTGAGGATTTTTGTGTCAATGTTCATGAGTGATATTGGTATGTAATTTTCTTTTTCTTTTTGGTGTCTTTACCTGGTTTTGGTATCAGGGTTATGCTGGCTTCATAGAATGAGTTTGGGAGTATTCCATCGTTTTCTACACTCTGAAATACCTTTACTAGTAATGGTGTTAACTCTTCTCTGAAAGTTTGGTAGAATTCTCCGGTGAAACTTTCCTGGTCAGGGCTTTCTTTGTTGGGAGTTTTTTGATTACCTTTTCAATCTCTTCTTTTGTTACAGGTTTATTTCATTGCTCTACCTCTGTTTGTGTTAGTTCAGGTAGGTAGTGAGCTTTTAGTACATTACGTTTTTGAAAGGAAGTTGATTTTGGAATTGTCTGCTGTCTTTTTCTTTTCATCTTCTGTGAGTTTTCATTTTTGAGCTCCAACTAGTTGTTATCATTTCATTTTACCTGGATATAAAATTGTCACTTTTTAAATGTGTTTCTACCATAGCAAATTAATTTTAATAGTTGAAAATAAAAAATTTATAAAACAAGAAAAATTTATACAATAAAATTTTCATTCAAATTTGGACTTTAATGTGAATATCTATATTTGAAAATTCATAAGTAAAAAATTGATTTGTAACTCATAATTTGATTCTTCAGATCTGAGATAGTCAAAAGAAATAGTACTTACAAAGCATCTGGAAATAATTTCATTCGTTTGTTGTACAATGTTTGTTGGCCCTTCGAAGATTTCCACAAGTATTGAAATCTTTTTGAAAAAAATACTTAAAAACTTGTGCACTCATTCTCTGTCCTTTGATGTTGTGTCTTCAAAGTTCATTGGACTACTGCTGATACTCAACAGGGGCAAGAGTAATCTCAAAGAGCATGATACAAACACAAGGGTATGCTCAATCTGAAGGCACATTTTGGTTTAGTTTGCACAGGACAGGACCATATACGTCATGAGTTACATGATTACAGAGTCACTGGTGCTTTCTTATGTGCAAGACAGGAGAGAACTGAATATGAGGTTATATCCAATTTGTCCAAAATGAAGAGGAAAATATAAATGGTATCATATACAAAATTTATAAAATGTACATTGTTTTCTCTGTGGAATTGTTCAACTTCCAAATTCAGAGATATGAACATAACTGATGTAACAATAGCAACACTTCTCAACGAGCAAGTTTGTTTTTCGACTCATAACAGTATCAATCAATTTCTTAAAAGAAAGTAAATCTGAAGGGAAATAAAAAATAAAATACATCTATATAATTTTTATTAACTACATATTCATTGAATTTATTTCCTGGAGGAACTGTTCAATTTCCTTCCAGGGAGATATGTAAATATTCTGATAAAATATAAATGTAATGTTCTGATAAACGCCCTTTGTTGCTTTCTTGGAAGACAAATTTAGAAACACACTCATTGTTGCAAAACAGAAACATATTTTGCACGATAAATAAATATTGAATTTTGCATCCCCTTAATGTGTTTAATATCTTGTTTATTAGCATATGTAGAGTAATAGCAAGCACTGTGTTCCATGTAATAGGCAATAAAAAATGAAATTCACTTGATATATATAAACTTTTCATGTTAGATAAATATTAATATTTCCAGTATTTTTGTATGTTTGCTATGTTAGTATTATATTAAATTATTACCCATGTTAGTATTATACTAAATGTATGCTAGATTGCATCCATTTGTATGCCAAACATATTTTAAAGATAAAGTTATAAATATGTTTATAAAACCTAGGCCATAACTCTGTATGTATATGCTATACAGTTAAATTTAACTCAATTGAATTCATTGCAATGGTGGACGTATTCAAGTTCCCTTGCTTTTGCACATCATCTGGGACTAGATTTCCCATTGGTTGTTTACCAAGATGTGCACTCTTATGTTTCTATCATAGCAAAGAGCATTGCTGACCCTCCTGGATAGTTGCTGGATCAGCAGACATGGATGTACAAGACAGTCCTCTCAAAATCTCTCAAAAAAAAAAAACCTGTTATCTATTAATATAATCCATCCTTGCCTAGTAAGTGCTCACATTGGATCCAGTAGCATACTGGGTGAGTACAGCA
The DNA here is from genome assembly GCF_000243295.1 of Trichechus manatus latirostris. NCBI lineage: Eukaryota > Metazoa > Chordata > Mammalia > Sirenia > Trichechidae > Trichechus > Trichechus manatus. Next base: position 597,733 of record NW_004444043.1, read on the forward strand.
AGAGTTAAACTTGACAGCCCACCCCACATCTTGTCTATTAGAAAGATATAGTATACTCCCAAAAAACCCTCTGAGATAAGGAGTTTCAATTACACTGGAAGGGGTCATAGGAGACAGATGTCAATGAAGGTGTTGAAGTGGTGGGGGCCTCATGACTTAAACAAACTTGGGTGTGGTGCCCTTGTGACCCTACATGAACTTTATTTCTGGCTAGCACATTCTCATGCACTGGAGCTAGTATTAAATTCATTTAGTGCTCTGCCAGTTCCCTTCCACTGTGACCCTTGCTTTTTCTTGTGTCCTGTCTGAATGGCATTGATGGATCTTTGCTTTGGACAACTGATGCCCCTGTTTTTTTGATGCCCTAAGCACATGCTTACCTTGCTTATTGGGTAATCTGTCCCTAGGGACAGTAATAAGCATATGGAGCAGCTTTACTTAGGATGATTGCCAATTCCAAAAGCAATGGCTGTAAGACTGAGAAGGTGAGAAAAGCATTTAATAGACTCACAGGGCTGAGGACCAAAAATAGGACTCAGGACCTGCCAAGTAGTAGGGTCTTTATAAATACCCACACTTTTGGGTGGTAGCTCAAGGTGGAACCAGAAACTCACCGGCCCTAACAGGGACCAAAAACCATGCTCAATAATCTTAACCCCTTTTAGGAGTGAGGTGATCTGGAGTTGTTAGTGTCCCTAGAATAATAGCAAGTCAGAAGCATAAGTAAAGTATCATTGGAGGAAGAAAACCACCTACAGCCACAAATTATTTCTACAGCTTTTCATATACAGTCTTTGACATTCTGAAAAAACAACTATGCATAGAAGGAAAGGAGAGCTAAAAATCCAAGAGAAAAACAAGACCAAAAAAAAAAAAACAAAAATAAAGTAGACCCACAGGGCAGCCAGATAATGGAGTTATTAAATATGGACTCTAAAATAGATACAATTAATATATTCAAGAAATAGATGACAAGTTCCAAACTACTAAATCTCACTCATAAGGACTAGATAACCTGAATAGTCATATATCTATTTTAAAAATTGAATTTATAATTAGAAACCTCACAAATCTCTCAATAAAGAAAACCCCAGCCCTAAATGGCTTCACTGGAGGATTCTGCTAAGGATATACTGAATACATAATACCACTTCTATATAAACTATTCCTGAAAATAGAACAAGAGAGATCACTTTCCAATTCATTTTATGAATCTAGCATTGCTCTGATACCAAAACCAAAGGCATTTTGAGAAAAGAAAGCTACAAACCAATTTCTCACAACATAGACACAAAAATCCTCAACAAAAAACAAATCAAACCCACAATATATAAAAAGGATAACACATCATGACATTGAGAATTATCTGTTTAAATGTAAAAACATTCCATGCTCTTGGATTGTGATGGTTAAGACTGAGTGCCAACTTGGCTGGGCCATGATTCTCAGTGTTTATATGTGATCACTCCCATAATTGAATATGCTGTGAGTAGCCAATCAGTGGAAAGGGAGTTTCCCTGGGGGTGTGGCCTGCATCTGAATATAAGCAGACGTTCTGGCTTTTTGCTCGCTCTAGATCCTGTGGCTGCCTCCTGTTCATCTGACCTCCGGTTCTTGGGAGTTGAGCTGTCAGCTTATCTGCTGAACTTGGTCTTTACAGACTGTGAATGGAGCCCTGCTCTCTGACCTGCCAATCTTGGGTTTGCCAGCCCCTGTAGCTACCTGAATCAGGAGAGGCCTCTACTGTGATCTACAGACCGGGGACGTTCTAGCCTCTATAATTGCGTGGCCTGTTTACTTGATATAATTCTTTTTATATATATATATTTATATGCTTTACTGGTTTTGCTTCTGTAGAGAACCCAGCCTAAGATATGGATGGAACTATTTAATTATATGAATAAGTCAATTCTCTTTAAATTCAGTACAATCCCAATCCATTTTTTTGATTAGAATTTCTGAGCAATTTGATATATTGCTTCCAAAAATGTCATGGTATAATATATATCCACAAATAAAGTTCAGAAAAAGAATAAAGACATACCTTTCCAGATATTAAACATGTTATAAAACCACCAAATTCTTTTAAGAGGGCTCATTGTATTGAATTAGTCCCACCAAGGGTAATATCTCTATCTCAAAGTCAACCAATTTAGGACCTTAATTAAATCTGCAAAGTCCTTTCACTGCAGCACCTAGGTTTGTACTTGACTGAATAACTGGCAGAAGGTCAGTGTACAGCAGTGGGTAGGAATCTTGGGAGTCATCTTAGATTTCTGCCTACCACATCCATTATCATTCATTTCTAAATATTCTATGTTTTTCTTTTCAGCACAATGGTTGTTTACTAATATTTACTTAGGTGACAAATAAATATTTTAGTTCTTTCGTTTTACAGCTTTGTTACGTTATGGAAAGAGAATAAATTCTGAATAATACTGATGTTTCCAGACTGAAAATTCCCTATGGCTTAATAGATACTGTAATTTTATAAAAAGTCCATGTTTATTCTTTATTTGTCATTTAGGGAGTTATATGACTATATTAGCTTAAACCTCAAATTGTTTAAGTTTTGATATTTCCTTTATTTTTTTTCTGTGTAATCTGTTTCTAAAAAAGATATGCTGGGTGTAGCTATTCCCCCTAGAGTTTTGTCAGTTATTGCTAGTATACTTTGAAGCCATGTGGTTGAGAGCATAGAGGTTTATGATGGGATATTTTAAAATCAGCGTTTAAAGTTAGTTTTTTGCCTGATGGTACAATGGTTAAGTGCTTGGATGCTAACTGAAAGCTTGGTGGTTTGAACCCATCAGCCACTCCATGGGAGAAAAGTCTTGGCTATCTGCTTCCATAAAGATTTACAGCCTTGGAAACCCCATGAGACAGTTCTACTCTGTCCCACAGTGTCGCAATGAGTCGGAATCGGCTCTACAGTACAAAACAACAACACAATATATTATTGGCCTTAAATTATACTCTACCAGATATTAAGATTCCCTCTCCACCTTTTCTTGACCCATTATTTTATCCACAAATTTTTGTGTGTTTTGGTTTTAAGTAACACACGTATTATTTAATCACATTATTTATTCTATCATAAATCTTTCACATTTTCCATATCCGTATATGATGAGTCCCTTTACCTTTATTTTCTTTCTTTTTTTTCCCAAATTTTTAATGCCCGTGGAATAGACTGAATTTTCTTTTGTTTGTGTAAAAGTTACATCTTCCATTTTTGTTCATACATTGGCTCCCTTAAAACTCAAACTCATACAGTTACATATTTTGGACATTGTGCAATCACCATATAGTACACTTGTTGTTAGGTACCGTTGAGTTGGTTCTGACTCATAGCAACCAGAATGAAACATTGCTTGGTCTTGGGCTATCCTCACAATCATTACTATGTTTGGGTTAATTGTTGCAGCCACTGTGTCAATTCATCTTGTTGAGTGTCTTCCTCTTTTTTGCTAAACCACTACCTTACCAAGCATGATGTTCTTCTCCAGGGACTGGTCTCTCCTGATAACATGTCCAAAATACGTGAGATGAAGTCTCACCATCCTCTCTTCAAAGGAGCGCTCTGGCTGTATTTCTTCCCAGACTTGTTAGTTCTTCTGGCAGACCATGGCATAGTCAATATTCCTCACCAAAACCATAATTCAAAGGCATCAATTCTTCTTTGGTCTTCCTTATTCATTGTCCACCTTTCGCATTCATATAAGACAATTGAAAATACCATGGCTTGGGTCAGGCACAGCTTAGTCTTCAGAGTGACATCGTTGCTTTTCAACACTTTAAAGAGGTCTTTTGAAGCAGATTTGCCCAGTGTGAGAAGTCATTTGATTTCTGGACTGCTGCTTCCATGGGTGTTGATTGTGGATCCAAATAAAATGAAATCCTTGACAGCTTCAATATTTCCTCCGTTTATCATGAGGTTGCTTATTGGTCCAGTTGTGAGGATTTTTGTTTTCTTTATGTTGAGGTGTAATCCATGTTGAAGGCTGTGGTCTTTGATCTTCACCAGTAAGTGCTTCAAGTCTTCTTTGCTTTCAGCAAACAAGGTTATGTCATCTGCATATCACAGGTTGTTAGAGTCTTCCTCCAATCCTGATGCCACTTTCTTCTTAATATAGTTCAGCTTCTTGGATTATTTGCTCAGCATACAGATTGAATAAGTATGGTGAAAGGATACAACCCTGACACATATCTTTCCTGCTTTTAAACCACGAGGTATCCATGTACAGATGCCACATGAGCACAATTAAGTATTCAGGAATTCCCATTCTTCGAAATGTTATCCATAATTTGTTATGAGCCACACAGTTGAATGCCTTTGAATAGTCAATAAAACACAGGTAAACATCTTTATGATATTCTTTACTTTCAGCCAAGGTCCATCTGACCTCAGCAATGATATCCCTCATTTCACGTCCTCTTCTGAACCCGGCTTGAATTTCTGGCAGTTCTCTGTCAATGTATTGTTGCAACCATTTTTTAATTATCTTCAGCAAAATTTTACTTGTGTATGATATTAATGATGTTTTTCGATAATTTCTACATTCTGTTGGATCACCTTTCTTTGGAATGCATGTTTGCTAAATCCAATCAAGTCCGCTATGACCCATTCTCCGATCAGAATTTCTGAACTCTGTCATAACCTTATGAGACCACAGACATATATGCAGTCAGACGTTGCCCAAACAGACTTTGTGTAGCACACAACTGTATTTATCTTCTCTGGCTGACCTATTTCACTAATATTTATGTCATCTTAATAAGATAAGTAGTTTAGCATGTCCCTTTGCTCTCCTCACCGTTCCTATTCTGCCTGTCCCATCTTATGGACATTTTCCGTATTTTAGTCCAGGGTTATAATGGGAATACCTTGTTTTCCTTTCCTTGGGTCCTGTGCTTGTTTGTTCGTGTTTAAACAATAAACTGCCAAGACACTTACTCACCCTTACTTTCCATATCTTTTGTATCATGTGCAGGATGTATCTCTTTTTAATTGAGTACTTTTGTCAAAAGTGTTTTCAGTGTTGGTTTTTTTAAGGTAAGTTTCTAAAGTCTTGCATTTCTGATAATTTTCCTATTCCCTCTTAATTGAATGATAAATTGGCTGCTTATAAAATTCTAGATTCAAAACTATTTTTCTTCAATACTTTAAAACTATTACTGCAGTGTTGCGTTGAGAAGTATAATGTCAATTTGATTCTTCTTTTGTAGATAAGCTGCTTTTACTCTCTGGATGGCTTTAGAATTTTCTCATTCACTTTTCTAATCTTGAAATTAACCGTATTATTTCCCAGTGTAGGGTTTTTCTTATATTTCCTGTCTGAAGCCTTGGTTTTGTTTAATTCTGGAATATTTATCCCCATTATTTCTTCAAATATTTTCCCCTGAATTTTTATGTTCTTCCTTCTAGGATTTCATTAAATGGGTGTTGGAACTTCTACTTTTATCCTCTATAAATTGTAAGTTTTATCTTATTTTTTTTATTCTCTACTGGTTTCTGCGAGTAATCTTTCCTCAATCTGAATTTGCAAGTCACTTATTCATACTTCAGCTAATGTTATGCTGTTGTTTATCCTAGCTATTACATTCTTTTTTATACCTAAACTTACACTAATGAGCCCTGGTGGTACAGTGGGTAAGCACTCCGCGGCTAACCGATAGGTCAGCAGTTCGAACCCATTGTTTTTTAAAATGATTTCTTGGTTTTGTCGCGTACTGATAATATCTTCCCTTCATTTGTATGCTGATTTATCATAGTTATTTCAAATTCTTGTCCATGTGCTTAATAACTCTGGTTAATTTTGATCTTTCTTTTATAGTAGGTGTTTTCAGGTGTTCAGTTGTTTTGGAAGGTGAGTTCAAGTTCCCTGGAGGTATTAGTTTCTCTGTCTGGTGAGATACATGTTGAGGAGGACCAAAAGACAGACCCTAGTCTGTTAGTCTTGGTGAGTTTAAGGAAACGGGAGGAAAAGATCAGCCACAAGAGGAAAAGCTCCTGGTATGAAAAAAATCACTGCTAATAATTGTTAGATCCTTCTCCACTAAAAAATTCCTCTAGTCAGGGCTTTATGTGTAAAAATCTGGGGAGTAGCAGCCCTGGTAGAAAATAGCTGACTAGATCCTAGCTGGCGAACCCTGACTGGAGAACTGAATGCCCAGTTGTCAGTCAGAATTAATTTCTCATTCCAGCAAGGCATTTGTAATGTCCTAATATTAGGTCTAGGAGCCCTGGTGGTGCAGTGGGTTAAGTGTTCAGCTGCCAACTGAAAGGTTGGTAGTTCAAACCCAACAGCTGCTCGGCGGGACAAAGATGTGGCAGTCTGCTTACATAAAGATTACAGCTTTGGAAATCCTATGGGCAGTTCTACTCCGTCTTATAGGGTTGCTATGAGTCGAATCAACAAGACGGCAATGGGTTTGGATCTTGATTTTTTAATATTAGATCTGGAGTCCCTGGGTGGTGCATATGGTTAAGGTGTGTTTGGCTGTTAACTGAAAGGTTGGGGATTTAAGTCTACCCAGAGGAACCTTAGAAGAAAGCCCTGCCCATCTACTTCCAAAAACTCAGCCTTTGAAAACCCTGTGGAGAGCAATTCTACTGTGATACACATGGGGGCCATGAGTCAGAATCAACTCGACGGTAACTAGTTTAGTAATATTAGGTCCACCTGGGGCAATTCCTGTCTGACATCTGTTGCAATGAATTAGGCAAGGATCGCTCTAAATCAAACGTGAAGGAGAAGCAAGAGGTGAGAGGGGGACAGTGGTGGGGAGGGCAATGGGGGATTCTTCTCCACTGGCCGTTAGTTCATCACTGCCTCAGGCAATCCCATGTCTGCAGCCATCCCTCATCTCACCCTCCTTCAAGATAGACTTGGAATGTTTCTAAATAAAAGCTACCAGAAGTCACTGTTTAAGTAATTGACTAATTAGGAGAAGATACTAACAATACACATAATATACAATGGGTTACTATGCAGAATATATTAAGAGTTCCTGACAGTAAGTAGTAAAAAAGCAGACCTTATCTGAAATTTGAGCAAAAGAAGTGAACCAGCAATTTTCCTAAAACTAAACGTATATGACCAGTAAATACCTCAAGAAAAAAAAAAAAGTTCATCTTCAGTAGCAATCAGGGAAATGAAAATTTAAATAGCACAGAATATCATACTTCTTATTAAATCTGAAAAATTAGAAAGAATGATAATAGTTAATATTGATGAGATTTTTAGGAAATGCACATTCTAGCACTCTTTTTCTGGTATTACATTAGCCTAGTCTCTTTGGAGGATAATTTGGCAATATCCATCAAAATCTAAAATACAAATGGCTTGTTAACTTAGTGATCCACTAGTAGGACTCTATTCTATAAAAACAATGTCACATACGTGTATAATAATATTCTTTGTAACATTAAGTAAAATAGAAAATTTGAGGAAAAGAAACCAAAGAGCTATTAGAGAAATGATTAAACATATAATGAGGCTGTTAATACATTTCAATAATTAAAAATATTGTAAATATATATGTTCTGACATGGAAAGTTCTCCATAACATAAGCACAAAAGGAAAGTTGTGCAATAATTCAGATAGTATAATAATTATGCAAAACAAAACACATACACACATACACATCCATACTTGAATTTATTTAGAGAAAACACTGCAAAGATTCACACCAAAATTGAAACTGCCACGATTCTTGAAGAGGAGTGAAAGACGACAGGGTAGGCTGTGTACAGTATTACTCCATTATTATGTCTGGAAACCCTGGTGGTGTAGTGGTTGACTGCTACGACTGCTAACCAGAAAACACTTGCAGTTCGAATCCACCGGGCCCTCCTTGGAAACTCTGTGGGGCAGTTCTACTCTGTCCTATAGGGTCGCTATGAGTCAGAATCGACTCGGGGGCAACAGGTTGGGTTGGTTGTCTTTCTTATAAATTATTATGTCTCTTTTATATCTCTATATCTCTTCTAGAATTATGTCTCTTTTATAAAGATAATATATATTCGTATAATTTGGAGGTAATTTACACCTACCAAAATTGTGCAAAGGGTGAATTTTTAAATCTGCGTATAATTAATTAGAATATTAGAACTCTATGGTCTTAATTTTAATTGGAACATCTTTCTTCATTTAATCCTAAATGTTTGCATCATCTCGTAATATGGAAAGATACCAAAAATGATAATGAAATCTTTAAAGGAACAAAATTAAATTTTAGTACAAAGTTAGTTAAATAAAGAAAAATAAAAATTGTGAATTGTGTGTTATGATCAAATCCACATAAAAGTATGTGTGAACATGGATAAAACCAAGAAGAAAACAAAATGAAAAGAGTTTTGATATCAGACAAATAAGCTATTGCTTATTGCTTATATTTTTTTCCAAAATTATCTTTACTCTGGTTTACGGTTCTTATAATTGAAGAGTTCATGGAAACAAAACATACATCATATTTTATGAGAAAACAATAATTAGTTTCCTGCATTTCTACAACATTCTCACTTCTGCAAGTTTCATATGAGAATCAGAAAATGAAGTTGCATGCCAACTTCACACAGATGGTTGTTTAGTAAGAACAAGAATTAGGTGACAAATCTAATTAGTTCATAGGTCTAGAAAAAATCCAATGTTCCCCCTCCATTCTAGTCATGTCAACCAAGTTCTATCTTTTGGTGTCCTGTTTCATACTACCTCATAACCCAATAGATTTTCTTTATTCATTAGATCTAGGAGCTACAGCAAATGCACCTAATTTTCCATGTTTCTAGTATCAAAATAACATGCATTCTCACTAGGGGAATTCTGTATTTGCAGCTCATTCTTCAGTTTGGCATTGAATATATCCTTTTACTTCCTCCATGTATAGTCTAAAATGTTTGCACCCTTCCTGGTAATAATGTTAAAAGAACATTTAGAACTCTCTTAGCCTACAGTCCCATCATGCAGTTGCACTGTCCATAAAGCTGATTGCAATTTGCTACCTTTAAGCATTTGTTATACAAGGGTTGGAACATTCTTGTCCCATTATTACTCACTGATGCTGCTTAAATTACATAATACATAGTTATCGTCACATTAGCAGTACTAAGGAAAGGAAGTTATATACACAAAGTATATTTTAGAGCGCTTTAACTTGCCTTTCCCGTTTGGCTTTGAACTTGTCTTTGAGGAGGTCAAACCATAAATTAATAAAGGATATAATAGTGAAAAAGTTGATAATAAACTTTGGGGAACTATTGACAACAGTAAAAATCAAAAACTCTTTAGAGATATGAGGAAAATTTATCAATTTGGTATTATTTGTTATGGTTTTAACTTATATGTTAGTTGAATAAAAGCAAGGCATAGATAAATACAATGCAAAGCTAAACTTTTGATTGGAGCCCTGGTGGTGCTGTGGTTAAGAGCTTGGCTGCTAACCAAAAAGGTTGGCACTTTGAATCCACCAGCCGCTCCTTGGAAACCCTATGGCACAGTTCTACTCTGTCCTATAGGGTCGCTGTGAGTCAACTCTACAGCAACGGGTTTTTTGGTTTTTGGCAACTTTTTGATTTTCATAAATATAGATGTATAATATATATTTTTGATCTAGTCATAAAGAACATGGTAGCCCACAGTGGGAAGAAAAGTATCCTTGTGCAGAGGATTCATTCAGAGGCTTAGAAGTTTTCATACTAATTTCAAGGAGGAGATTCCTATAATGAATATGTATTCTCAGCCAGTGTTGTCACAATCTTCAACAGCATGAATTTCCTGAATTATACATGTAGGTGGGAGGAATCCAAAATGAGGGTATATTTGTGCTTCATCTATAGATGAAAGATAGATATTGTTTCTGCTATATTGTCTATGTAATATGCTTCAATATGTTGTTTTTTTGTGCCATCAAGTCAATTCTGATTCACAGCGACCTTATATGACAGAGTAGAACTGCTCGATAGAGTTTCCTAGGCTGTAATATTTATGTGAGCAGATTGCCAGGTCTTTTCTCCCACAGAACAGCTGATGGGTTCAAACTGCTGATGTTTTGGTTAGCAGTCTAGCACTTAAACATCGCACAACCAGGGCTCCTTATGCTTCAGTATAAACAGGTGTAACGTATAAATTCATTTTCATCTACACCTTAAGACATTTTAACATTTGAAGAACATTTGCACTCTTCTACTAACCAAAATATTGTTGATTGGAACCCACTGTGGTGCCACAGAGGAAAGGCCTGGAGATCTACTTCCATTGAAAACCCTATGACACACAGTTCTACTCTGAAACCCATAGGTTCGTCATTAGTCAAAATCGACTTAACAGCCTCTTCTTTTTTTGTATTTGTTTTTTTAGCTGGAATTCTCATTTCAATGATTAGCAACTATTGGAAGGATTCTAGACAATGAGCCCTGGTGGAGCAGTGGTTAAGAGCTTGGTTGCTAACCAAAAGGTTGGCAGCTCCAATCCACCAGCCACTCCTTGGAAACCATATGGGGCAATCCTACTCTGTCCTATCAGGTTGGAATGAGTCAGAATCGAATCGCCGGCAGTGAGTTTTTTTGTTTTTTGTTTTTTTTTTTTTTTGGTTAGTAACTAAACCTACCACACCCAGCATTCCTAGGCTATCTCCCATCCAAATACTAGCCAAGCCCGACCCTGCTTAGCTTCCATGATCAAACAAGATCAGGGTTGAGTTGAAATCGACTCGATGGCAATGGGCAATGGGTTAGTCAATAAGCTACATTTAGAAACTGCTATGTAAGAATTTATATTTTGCCCATAGAATCCTTCCATATTGCAACTGGAGGCTTGAATTTTTTCTTCAGTTCTTCTAGCTTGAGAAATGCTGAGCATGTTTTTCCCTTTTGGTTTTCTAACTCCAGGTCTTTGCACATTTCAGTATAATAGTGTGTCTTCTTGAGCTGCTCTTTGAAATTTTCTGTTCAGCTCTTTTACTACATTATTTCTTCCATTCACTTTAGCTACTCTACATTCAAGAGCAAATTTCATAGTCTTTTCTGACATCCATTTTGGTCTTTTCTTTCTTTGCTGTCTTTTTAATGACCTTTTGCTTTCTTCATGTATGATATCCTTGATGCCATCCCATAAGTCATCGGTCATTAGTGTTCAATGTGTCAAATCTATTCTTGAGGTGGTTTCTAAATTCAGGTAGGATATACTCAAAGCTGTACTTTGGCTATTGTGGACTTGTTTTAATTTTCTTCACCTTCAACTTGAACTTATATATGAACAATTGATGGTCTGTTCCACAGTTGGCCTCTGACCATGTTCTGACTGATGATATTCAGCTTCTGCATTGTCTCTTCCCACAGATATAGATGATTTGATTCCTGTGTATTCCATCTGGTGAGGTCCAAGTATATAGTTGCCATTTATGTTGTTGAAAAAAGATATTTGCAGTGAAGAAGTCATTGGTCTCGCAAAATTTTGTATGTGATCTCTGGCGTCATTTCTACTACCAAGGCGATATTTTCCAACTATCCTCCTTCTTCTTTGTTTCCAACTTTCACATTCCAATCACCAGTAATCATCAATATCGAACAACACAGGAAGCATCAAAAGAAGATGGAAGGAATACACAGACCACTATACCAAAAAGAATTTGTCAGCGTTCAACCATTTCAGGACTTAGCATATGATCAAAAATCAACGGCACTGAAGGAAGAAGTCCAAGCCGCACTGAGGGCATCAGCAAAAAATAAGTCTCCAGAAATTGAGGGAATACCAATTGAAGTGTTTCAACAATTGGATGGAAAGCTGGAAGTGCTCACTTATATATGCCAAGAAATTTGGAAGACAGCTACCTGACCAACTGACTGGAAGAGATCCGTATTTGTAGTCATTCCAAAGAACGATGATATAACAGAATGCAGAAATTATTGAATAATATCATTAATTTCATATGCAAACAAATTTTGCTGAAGATAATTCAAAAACGGTTGCAGCAATACATCAACAGGGAACTACCAGAAATTCAAGACAGATTCAGAAGAGGACATGGAAGGAGGGATATCATTGCTCATGTCAGATGAATCTTGGCCAAAAGGAGAGAATATCTGAAAGATATTTACCTGTGTTTTATTGACTATGGAAAGGCATTCAACATGTGGATCATAAGAAATTATAGATAACATTGCAAAGAATGGGAATTCCAGAACACTTAACTGTGCTCATGCAGAACCTGTACATAGACAAAGAGGCAGTCATTCCAACAGAACGAAAGGATACTGAGTGGTTTAAAATCAGAAAAGGTGTGCATCAGGGTTGTATCCTTTCACCATACTTATTCAATCTGTATGATCAGCAAATAATTCAAGAAGCCAGACTACATGAAGAAGAATATGGCATCAGGATTGGAGGAAGACTCATTAACAATCTGCTAGATGCAGATGACATAATCTTGCTTGCTGAAAGTGAAGATGACTTGAAGCACTTACTGATGAAGATCAAAGACTACAGCCTTCCGTATGGATTACACCTCAACATAGAACAACAAAAATCCTTACATCTGGACCGATAAGCAACATCATGATAAACAGAGAAAAGATTGAAGTTGTCAAGGATTTCAATCAACACCCATGGAAGCAGCAGTCAAGAAATCAAATGAGGCATTGCATTGGGCAAATATGCTGCAAAAGACCTCTTTTAAGTGTTAAAAAGCAAAGACGTCACTTTGAGGACTAAGATGTGCCTAACCCTGGCTATGGCATTTTCAATCGCCTCATATGCAGGCAAATGCTGGACAATGAATAAGGAAGACTGAAGAATTGATGGCTTTGAATTATGGTGTTGGTAAAGAATATTGAATATACCAAGGACTGCCAAAAGAATGAACAAATCTGTCTTGGAAGAAGTACAGTCAGAATGCTCTTTAGAAGCAAGGATGGAGAGACTTCATCTTGCATACTTTGGACATGTTATCAGGAAGGACCAGGCCCTGAAGAAGGACATTATGCCTGGTAAGGTAGAGGGTCAGCGAATAAGAGGAAGACCCTCAATGAGATGGATTGGCACAGTGGCTGCAACAATGGGCTGAAACATAGCCATGATTGTGAGGATGGCACAGAACTGGGCAGTGTTTCACTGTGTTATACATAGGGTCGCTATGAGTTGGAACCTACTACTCAGTGGCACCTAACAACAACAACAATATGTAAGAATTTCAAACACTGGCAATAAAAGTGATTTCATTAATTAGCATAAGGGACAATTTTACATTGGCAAAATGACTGGTGTTAAAAATATGTAGTTGGCCAGAAAGATTATACAGCCCCCAAGACCCTTGCATAAAAGAAATATAAAAATGTTTCAGGTCCGGGTGCTAATTAGACCTGTGTACCTTTTCGTCTTTTCAAGAGAACACTGTGGTTGATCCAACTAGATATTGGCTAAGACTGAGTTTAGAGCCTGCAGTTTCCACCTCAGAGTGAATTTTTTGTAGTGGGTTCTTGCATGATGACAGAGAATAGAGATGTCCCCCCATGCTTACTAGAACAGGTTGTACCTGCTTGTTGGTAAATATGTGTAGTTTGGTCTAACACTCATTTTGATTGCAAAATACTGTCTGGTGAAGAGACTTTATAACTACTACATATTTCTAATCTCTTCTGATATTTACCAAAATACTTGAAAATTGCTCAAGAGCCAAATTGGTTTCGTCAATTCCCTACCACCCTCTAACTGGAGAATAATGCAAAGGTGTTTCAAAATCCCCACTTTGAGGGCTTGGAAGTTTTATTATTTTGTTATTTTATTTTAAATTTGCTGTACTGGTAAGCCAAGCCTCACATAAACGATCCTACTAACATGGTGGATCAGGAGTAAGAAGTCTCCCATGTCATAAAAATTTCTCCTGAGTCAGTAGGTTGATTCTTAAATTTCTACAGTTAGAGCATCATAGCACCAACCAAAGGTTTTTATTCTGTTTCATAACTGGCTTTGTTATTGCTGTTTTTAAGTAGGAAATCTTAATCCCAAGAAACAGATTCCTCTGGTAGTTTATATCCTGATGGTTTGTTAGAAAATTCTTTACTAGTTGTAGAACATCAAAAGACACTTAAAGAAAATTCTGTCTGCTTGTAAGAGAGATATTGTTCACAGATGTCTGTGTGTATGAGTACGTGAGTTTGTATGATTGCATGTGTGTGTAGGTATGAGTGTGAGTTTGTGTGCATATAAGTGAGTGTTGTGTTCGTGTGGGTGTATGAGTGAGTCTGTGTGTCTGTGTTTCTTGGCTCTTATTTGAGATGGCTATCACTATTTAAAATTTGGGAAAGTTGTTAGATTTTTATTGTTACCCTAGAATCACTAATCATTAAGGTCTGTTGTTTAATATGTTTAACTTTTCTTTTCCTCATTGACCTTACTAATCCTTTAAAATAGAATGCATCTAAAGCCACAATCTTGCCTTAATTTTTCTCAAAAAGCCACAAGAGAACACACAGCATAGAGTTCAACTGAATGGCCTGACAACGTGGAACCAACCAGGGTACCAACATGTTCTACAGAAGAGATTAGCGGTTGGTTTACATTTCCATTCTACCTGTCCCTTTTCCAATGCCATCTTTGGGCTGAATCCTCCTAAACAAGCTTCTCCCAGTCTGAAAATGGAGGGTTCCCCACTTGTGTTAATTTTCTTTTTTTAAATTTAAGTGAAATCAGCAGAGTTTGAGGGACTCTTTCTCAACTAAAAATAGCTCTGGTGCCTTCCCCCTCACCCTTTTTTATTGTGGAATAAACCCATGCCACTGAGTCAATTCTGATTCATAGTGACCCTATAGGACAGGGTAGAACTGCCCCATAGGTTTTCCAAGGCTTTAATCTTTATGGAAGCAGACTGCCCCATCTTTCTCCTGTCGAGCAGCTGGTGGTTTTGAATGGCCAGCCTTCAGTTAGCAGCTGAGCACTTAACCACTGCACCACCACGGCTCCTTATACGAGCCCAAAATGAAATAGTTCATTTGTGTCAGGAGAGCCATCTTTGGACGCACAAAATTAGCTCTTCTTCACACCCTTTTTAAAAAACTCTAGTGTACAGCATCTGGTAAGAATGAAGTGGAAAGGCAGGCCTACACGAAACCCTCAGAAAGCTGGAGTAGATGACAGTTAGTATTAGGAAGGTAGAAGAGTACTTACGGAGGCCTGAAAGTGGAGATGCTGCCTGAATGTGGCCTTATCATCACATAAGAGAGAAAACAATGTACAGTGCATTGTGTTTTGCTGGTCCTTCTTCATTCTCCTGAGTTCTTAAGTTGCAATGTCCCAGGGCTCAGTCCTTGGGCCTCTCTCCTCTTCTCTATCTACACCCATTTCCTTGATAATTTCATCTAATCTCCTGACCTTAAATACCATCCCTATGACACAAACCATATGTGCCTGCAAAGTCAAAAACATTTGTTATCTGCTCCTTTGTAGAAAAAGTTTGTCGACCTCTGTTTTATATCCATGGAGTTTCCTATGACAATTATTTTAGAACATGAGTGTATTAATTATGGTTTGTTCTTCTAGTTTTTCTTTTTTTTTTCCTGATTCAGCTTTATTTTGCTTCCTTAACATGGTGTCAATGTCCTCTAAGACATGAATAATGTCATATTTTTTCTTTGATGTCCACATGAACACATTGTTAGAGAAATCTGAAACTGAAAATAACCTTAAAGACCAGCTAGTCCAACTCCATGCTTAACAGAGAGGTCCTAGGGGGGTTGAAGTGACTTCAACATCAACCAACTAAGAGGTGAGACAGACAGAAGGGAAACTCAAGTCTTCAGATTCAGAGCGCCTCTACTTTGTGTTATATAAGCTTCCTACCTCTTTTTCCGTGACTTACATGAGGCATGCTCTGATTTTGCTTATAGCAGTGGTCCCAGTATGAGCATAGCATTCATTTATCCAAGGAATCAAAGAAGTTTGAGGAGAACAGCTTGCCATGGGTTTGAGGACCTTCTCATAAAATAATTCAGCCTAAGGAAAGATGTTGGGCCAAAGTCAAAAAACTAAGTCCATAGGGAAAAGGAGAGACAGAGAGAGTTGATGTTGTGGGCCACCAGGCAGATACCCCTTCAATACCAAGGCACTTAGTTGCTAGATTGCAAAAGGTGTTGGCTGTGACTACTCACAGCTGAGTCCTTCTTTAGGACTTGAACTCAGCTGAAGCCACCTCACTCCTCCCCAGGGACAATCCATATCCAATAATTGAACTGGTGTGGGGCTACAAAAGCCTGGCCTCTTGTGTCAACTGAGGACAACTCGAAAAGGCCAGTCAGCTCCAAATAGCCCATGCAATTGGTGAACGCCTCTGTTGTGACCGCATTAGGTTTAACTTCTCCCTCTCCTAATCCTGCTTTCTTATCTCTCTTCATACAAGGTGTTAATCTTGAGTGCACTCCCAATAAATATCCTGCACAGGAATCTCCTTCTGAGTTTGTTTCTGGAAAATCTGATCCAGGCACTAGCAGTTCCTCAGACCATTCTCTGACCCAATCACTGTGGACTCACGGCTTCACCTTTAGACATAGGGGTGTAGCAATAATGAAGGAAAGGTAGTAAAAAAGATCAGTTCCATTGACTTCTCTGTGACATTGAGTTTGCATTGAGTGTAGGAAGGAACCAACTGGATAAGAGCATTGGTGCCTGACGCTTGAGCAGTAACTTGAGACTCTGTGTGGCATGACGGGCAACAGGGGCAGTGCCAGCAGATCACAGTGGCAATGACGTCCTTTGCATTGGGCATCAGTGACTGGCTCGGGAGTTGCCTGCCTCTCCTGATAGATATCACCACAGTGAGAAGAAGGGTGGAAGGAGAACCTCAGATATGGTGGCCAAGATAATTATGTTCAAAACTATGGGAAGCATCTCCTGAATTCACCTAGAAGCAGTTGACCAGGTAGAAAAGGAGGAAAGGAGAGTATAGTTCTTGTAGTTGTAGATAGGGCTGTGCCAGAGAAATATGTTTTGGATAAGAGCATGACCTTCTTAAGACTCCTCGGGTGGTGTGTCCTGGGGAGACACTTGCTAAAACCCATGGCTTTTTTCACTAGAGCCAATTGCTCTATTGAATTCCATCCCCTGCAACTTCAGAGCAAATAATTTCACATAACTGTCTCCCTTCTTTGATTCATGCAACTGGAAGGATGAGTTAACAGTTCCCCTCCCCCACCAAACCTGCCATAGCCCAAGGCATAATCAATTTCAATATGCAGGGGAAAGAGACCACACAGGATCTATGGCCTCCCAACAGGGATCTGACGTATTAACTGTTGTAATGCCTCTAATTCAGTCTATTTACTTTGAGATAGGCCTGTTTCTCCCGCTCATCATTTTAACCCATACGTCAGCGCTATGTCATGACAATTTAGAGTGATGGGGGTGATCCTTGGGGCATAGTCAGGAGAAGCCTAATGAGGGAGCAGCTACAAAGAGTCCACGTCGCTGCTGCAGGGTAATGATGACTAATTCCATTCATGTTCCTCACCCCTGCATTGAAATCTGATCTTACCTTTTAAATTGACATCTGTCCTAGGGAATGAGCCTCTGCCAGTGTCACTACTTGATGAATTGTCCCAGTGGAGGCATTCCTTCTGGTCATGAACCGGAGACAGCGAGAGGAAGTAAAGCATAGCAGAGAAGGGGAGATAAGGGACTCTTGGAAGATGAAAAATGAGCAGGGAGAGAAGGGGAGACATGTTCAAACCAACACTACAATTTTGACTGGAACATTTGTAAAGCATTTCCGAGCATTTCTGACACAGAAGCAGATTATTGAGATGATCTCACCACGTGTATGTCACAGCCCTAAATATCTCAGGCTGGTGTATTTTTCAGAAAGTATCAAAAAGTGTGAGAAGTAAATAAGGGCTGCATTGTGGCAGGTGATACCACACAGGTGACGTTTCTCTTTTTAAAGTGCTCAGAAATCTACAACATGATTTTGTACTTTCGTGGGGTCTTAATTTACTGCAGTGAAGGATGATCCTTCAGTCTATTTTTCTCTAGCCCATCAATGTTGAGTTAATAGTTACACAATTAATTGTCTTTAGATAACAAATAAATGGGCATGTTTGAGATCAGACTTCAAAATGAAAAACACACAGACACATAAAAGAAAATGCTGCTTCTTCCATTTGTAAGGTGTGACTCAATTATTCTCTTTTATTAGAGAAGTTTTTTTTTCCACTTTTGCTTTTGCTTTTATTGACACCATGGACACCTGCAGACTTTAGAAAACAAGAATCTTCTGTTCTCTTCTGAAAGGGTAAATGAGAAAAACTAAACCAGTTGCCATCAAGTTGATTCCAACTCATTGCAAACCCATGTGTGCAGAGTAGAACTGCACTCCACAGGGTTTTCAAGTCTATGACCTTTTGGACACAGATTGCCAGGTATCTCAGGCTAGGTTCTCTAGAGAAGCAAAACCAGTAAAGAATATAAATATATAGAGAGATTTATATCAAGGAAACAGCTCACACGATTGTAGAGGCTAGAACGTACCAAGTCCATGGATCAGGGTAGAGGCCTCTCCCAATTCACGTAGCTGCAGAAGCTGGAGAGCCCAAGATTGGCTAGTCAGAGAGCAGGGCTCCCAATCACAGGCTGCAATGGTCGATGAATTCCAAGATCAGCAGGCAAGACCACAAGGTTTCTCCTGATTCATGTAGCTGCAGGAGCTGGCAAACACAAAATCGGCAGGTCAGAAAGCAGGGCTCTGCTCACAGGCTGTGAAGATTGACAAATCCCAACTTCAGCAGATAAACTGACAGCTCAAGTCCCAAGAACTGGAGGTCAGACAAAAAGGAGGCAGCCAAAGGATCCAAAGAGAGCAAAAAGCCAGAATGTCTGCTTATATTCAGATGCAGGCCACACCCCCAAGGAAACTCCCTTTCCACTGATTGGCTACTCACAGCATATTCAATCATGGGA
>NW_004444043.1:616794-644676 GCF_000243295.1 Trichechus manatus latirostris
GTTTACATCTTATATTTTATAGGTGAAGGAAACAAAAATATCTGATGCACACATCCTGTTTCTGCAACTGGTCACATGGCCATAACTGGTATTTAGAACTACCTTCTTCCACCACCCATTCTGTATTCCCTTTGCCCTCAGCAAGCACCTTGGCTAGTTGTGGTTCTTTGCCTGGTGGGGTGACCCAAACCTTCATTCCTGAAGGGTCTGGGTCATTAGTAGTCATGTCAGAATTGTGTTGCTGTAATTTTCCTTTGACTATAATCACAGCGCCTGGTAGTACTAACAGACACCCTGCATTCCAGACATACTTACTCTTCTTTACCTCCATTATGTAATATCAATCCAATTTCCTCTTGGTAGTCAGGATCAATCACACCAGTCAGTATGGTAACTTCCTTCTTTGCCTGTTGATCCAGGGGCATAAGGAGCCCAAAGTGGCCAGCTGGCATTCTTAGTTTCCAGTTCACTGGAATCATTGATCTATCTCAAGGTGTAAGCATTCCTTCCTTTGGAACTAAGACCTCTAGACCTGTAGAGCATAAGGTTGCAGGGACAGGAAGCAAAAATCTTGCAAACGGGTCAGTAGGGGTAATAGTGAGTGGTGCCACTCCCATTTCCACCCTTTGATTTTTGGACCTACGAATCCTGGCAATAGGAGAAACAGCACCATATATTGGATGCTGGTTTAGAGCATATACTGCCTCCTGGAGAACATTGCCCCAACCTTGCA
Source organism: Trichechus manatus latirostris (assembly GCF_000243295.1). Taxonomy (NCBI): domain Eukaryota; kingdom Metazoa; phylum Chordata; class Mammalia; order Sirenia; family Trichechidae; genus Trichechus; species Trichechus manatus. The sequence goes on from NW_004444043.1 coordinate 617,528, forward strand.
AGGTATAGCCACCTAGCTGGCGCTGTAATTGTGTCTTTAGAAGGCCATTCCATTGTTCTATCAAGCCAGCTGCTTCAGGATGATGGGAAACATGGTAAGACCAGTGAATTCCATGAGCTTGGGCCCACTGCTGCACTTCATTTGCTGTGAAGTGTGTCTCTTGATCTGAGGTAATTCTGTGTGGGATACCATGATGGTGGATAAGGCATTCTGTAAGTCCACAGATGGTAGTTTTGGCAGAAGCACTGCATGCAGGGAAGGCAAATCTATATCCAGAGTAAGTGTCTATTCCAATAAGGACAAAACTCTGCCCTTTCCATGATGGAAGTGGTCCAATGTTATCAACTTGCCACCAGGTTGCTGGCTGATTACCTCAAGGGATGGTGCCATATCGGGGACTCAGTGTTGGTTTCTGCTGCTGACAGAATGGGCACTCAGCAGTGACTGTAGCCAAATCAGCCTTGGTGAGTGGAAGTCCATGTTGCTTGGCCCATGTATAACCTCCATCCCTGCCACCATGGCCACTTTGTTCATGAGCCCTTTGAGCAATGATGGGAGTATCTGGGGAAAGAGGATGACTGGTTTCCACAGAACACGTCATCCTATCCACTTGATTGTTAAAATCCTCCTCTGCTGAGGTCACCCTTTGGTGGGCACTCACATGAGACACAAATATCTTCACTTCTTTGTCCCATTTGGAGAGTTCTTTCCACATACCTCTTCTCCACAAATCCTTGTCTCCAATTTTCCAATCATGTTCCTTCCAAGTCCCTGACCATCCAGCCAAACCTTTGGCCACAGCCCATGAATCAGTATGCAGTCGCACATCTGGCCATTTCTCCTTCCAAGCAAAGTGAACAACCAGGTGTACTGCTCGAAGTTCTGCCCATTGACAGGATTTCCCTTCACCACTGTCCTTCAGGGAGGTGCCAGAAAGGGACTGTAGTGCTGGTGCTGTCCACTTTCGAGTGGTGCCCGCACATCTTGCAGAACCATCTATAACCCAGGCATGAGTTTTCTCTTCTTCAGTCGACTCATCATAAGGAATTCCCCATGAGGCCATAGGTGCAGACTGGGAGATGGAAGGCAATGCGACAGGAGTGGAGACCATGGGAATTCGGGCTACTTCCTTATGCAACTTACTTGTGCCTTCGGGTCCTGCTTGGGCCTGATCTTGTATATACCACTTCCATTTAATGATGGAGTGCTGCTGTGCACGTCCAACTTTATGACTCTGTGTGTCAGACAACACCCAGTTCATGATGGGCAGCTCAGGCTGCATGGTGACTTGGTGTCCCATGGTTAAGCATTCAGTCTCTACTAAGGCCCAGTAACAAGCCAAAAGTTGTTTCTCTAAAGCAGAGAAGTTATCTGCAAAAGATGGCAGAGCTTTGCTCCAAAATCCTAAGGGCCTGCACTGTGATTCACCAATAGGGGCCTGCCAAAGACTCCAGACAGCATCTCTGTCTGCCACTGACACTTCAAGCACCATTGGCTCAGCTGGATCATATGGTCCAAGTGGCAGAGCAGCTTGCACAGCAGCCTGAACCTGTTGCAGAGCCTTCTTTTGTTCTGGTCCGCACTCAAAACTAACAGCTTTTCAAGTCACTTGATAAATTGGCTGGAGTAGCACACCCAAAAGAGGAATACGTTGCCTCTAAAATCCAAAGAAGCCCGCTAGGCGTTGTGCCTCCTTTTTAGTTGTGGGAGCAGCAAGATGCAATAACTTATCCTTCACTTTAGAAGGGATGTCTCAACATGGCCTACACCACTGGACCCCTAGAAATTTCACTCAAGTGGAAGGTTTTTGAATTTTTGTGGGATTAACTTCCCACCCCCTAGCACGCAAATGTTTTGCCATTAAGTCCAGAGTCATTGACACTTCTTCCTTACTAGGTCAAATCAGCATAATGTCATCAACGTAATGGACCAGTGTGATGTCTTGTGGAAGGGAAAGGTGATCAAGGTCCCTGCACACTAAATTATGACATAGCGCTGGAAAGTTGATACAGTCTTGAGGTAGGCAAGTGAAGTTGTATTGCTGGCCTCACCAGCTGAAGGCAAACTGCTTCTGATGGTCCCTTGAAATAGGTATGGAGAAAAAGGCATTAGCCAGATCAATAGCTGCATACCAGGTACCAGGAGTTGTATTAATTTGCTCAAGCAGTGAAACTACATCTGGAACAGCAAATGCAATTGGAGTCACCATCTGGTTAAGTTTTAAATAATCTACTGTCATTCTACAAGATCCATCTGTTTTTTGCACAGGTCAAATAGGTGAATTGAATGGGGATGTGGTGGGAATCACCACCCCTGCATCCCTCAAGTCCTTGATGGTGGCAGTAATCTCTGCAATCCCTCCAGGAATGTGGTACTGGTTTAATATTTTCCTAGGAAGGTACAGTTCTAATGGCTTCCACTTGGCTTCTCCTACCATAATAGCTCTTACCCTATTTGTCAGTGATCCAATGCAGGGGTTCTCCCAGTTGCTGAATATATCTATTCTAATTATTCATTCTGGAACTGGGAAAACCACTACAGGATGGGTTCAGGGACCCACTGGACCTACTGTGAGACGGACATGAGCCAAGACTCTATTAATAACCTGACCTCCATATGCCCCCACTCTGACTGGTGGGCCACAGTGATGTTTTGGGTCTCCTGGAATTAGTGTCAATTCAGAGCCAGTATCCAGTAATCGCCAGAAAGTTTGATTATTTCCTTTTCCCCAATGAACAGCCACTCTCGTAAAAGGCCGTAGATTCCTTTGAGGAAGGCTGGGAGAAAGATTAACAGTAAAAATTTTTGGCAGTGTATTAGAGTCCTTCCTCAAGGGGAACCAGCCTCCCCTTCATTCAAGGGGTTGTGGGTCTTTAAACTCGCTCAAATCCGGGAATTAATTGAGGGGAACTTGACTCTCTATTTTGGCGATTTGAGTTAGACTGCTGTTCACCTGACCTAGAATTCATCCGTTTTTATAGATCAAGTAAATATTTAGTAGATTTCCTATCTATTTCACTCCTAAGGACACCATGACTAAGTTTCCAACGCCATAAGTCCATATGAGTCAGACTATTCTGATTACTGCTTTGACTCCTATGTCCATTACTGTAACCGCGCCCACCTTGTCTTTGTCGATTGAGTGCAGCCACTTGGCCCCTACTACCATGGGGTCCAATCAGCCCCATTGTAGTTAGAGGTCTTAATTCAGTTAGGGCAGTTCCCACTGCCAAATCTGACTTAAATAAAAAACCAATCACAGCAGTCTTCAAGGATGCTGGAACTCCCTTCACAAATTTGTTCCTCACAGTTGTGATAAAAGGTGTGTCCTCTGGGCACTCCATGTGTGTGTCTGTCGGTCTAACCTGGTAAATTCACTCTAGCATGCCAATTTCCTTAAGCCTTTGAATACCTTCTTCTACAGTATACCAAGGCAGGTCTGGTACTTCAACTTGATTTAGTGTAGGCCACCTTGTAATCCATGCTTCAGCAACCCAACCAAATAAACTATTAGATCCTTTCCTAACTTCTCTAGCTGAAACACTGAATGAACAATCTGTGCTTAGTGGACCCATATCAATAAACTCAGACTGATTCATCTTTATGTTCCTTGCACCATTAACCCACACCATTAATAGCCATTCCCACACATATTCTCCAGGTTTTTATTTGTACATATTAGAAAAGTCAAGCAGTTCTTTTGGAGTGTAGCGTACCTCATCCTGGGTCACACTTTGTTCTTCACCTTTTGGGGCTTGCTGGGACATAAATCTAGAAGCCAGAATCGGTAGTGTGGAATTGGTTTGAGAACATTTAACATTGTCTTGTAAAGCATCTGTCTCAGCCGATGCCCTAGGCAGGGACTCTTTAGAGGCAGCTGGGTTAGGGCTAATCTCCTCAGATGGGAGTGGAGGGGCTAATAGTTTTTCTGGGCAGGGTGGTTTAGCAGACAAACGTGAAGCAATCTCTTCAGATGGTACTGGTTCTGCTGGCAGGAGTGATTCAACAGAATTTAGGGGCTCAGTGTCCTCAGCTTCCTGATTATCTGCCCATATGTCCCGATCCCAAGTTTCAGGATCCCATTTCTTCCTAATCAATGCCCTTATTTTAATTCCAGACACCTCTCGAGGTTGGCAATTGAGTTGGCATTGTAATTCAGCCACTCTTACAATAAGACTGTGGGTTTGGTTTTAGGCAATTTCAGCTCTATTACTACAAGAAATAAGGCTTTTTTTCAAAGCACAAGTGGAAGCCTTGAGGTCATTTATGTGGCACTTGAGATTTGATTCTGAAGCCCTGAGCGCATCTCTTTCTTTTACCAGTTTGTCTAGCAAAAGTAGGACAAACCAACCAGCTTCCTTATACTTCTCATTCTGACAAAGCTGTAGAAAGATATCACACATGTATTCACCACGAGCCTCGCTTTTCACCAATACCTGATCTACTGGTGGTGATATTTTGTGTATTTGTATCGCCACCTCACACCATGGACTAGCAGTGCTCTCTTTACTGCTGGAAGCAGAATCATCAACATCTTTAAGACTAACCAGACTTGAGAACCAATTTAGAAAACTCATTCTTACAATTTTGTTTCTCTAGAACCATTCTCAGTACCAAATGTCTTAGGCTGAGTTCTCTAGAGAAGCAAAACCACTAAAGCATATAAATATATAGAGAGAAAGATTTATATCAAGGAAGCAGCTCACATGATTGTAGAGGTTAGAACTTCCCAAGTCCATGGATCAGGGTAGAGGCCTCTCCCAATTGATGCAGCTGCAGAAGCTGGAGAGCCCAAGATCGGCAGGTCAGAGAGCAGGGCTCCCACTCACAGGCTGCGAAGGTCGACGAGTTCCAAGATCAGCAGGCAAGACTACAAGGTTTCTCCTGATTCACATAGCCGCAGCAGCTGGCAAACCAAAGATCGGCGGGTCAGAGAGCAGGGCTCTGCTCACAGGCTGTGAAGATTGACGAATCCCAAGTTCGGCAGATAAGCTGACGGCTCAAGTTCCAAGAACTGGAGTCAGACGAACAGCAGGCAGCTGCAGGATCCAAAGCTGCAGGATCCTGATTGCTTAGGCCAAGAGCTTAAGTTTATGTGCCTTGGCTTGTGCTTCTGGCATACCCAAGGCAACAGATAGTGAAGTAATCATTACCATTTACTGAACAGCTTCTTTGCCAGGCACTGGGCTGGCTTAATAAAAAACAACACTGAAAGTAAAAATTATTGTCTATTGTCCTTTTGCTTGTTGGAATTCTCTGTTTTAATTAAAGTGTCTGGTAACAGTAGGAACTCAATAAAGATTTAATAAGCTCAAGAGAATAACATTACTTATCCAAGTTCACACAACTAGCAAGAAGCAGAGTCAAGAATCAAAGCTTGTTGTTGTTACTGTTGTTAGTTACCATTGAGTCGGTCCCAACTCATGGGACCTATGTATAACAGAACAAAACATTGCTGGGACCAGCACCACCCTCAAAATCATTGGTATGTTTGAGTTTGTTGTTGTGGTTATTGTGTCACTCTTTCTTAGTGAAGGTTTCCCTTATTTTTGCTGACCCTTTACTTTACCAAACATTATGTCCTTTTCTAGCAATTGAGGGAAGCCAAAGTTTTGCCATCCTTGCTTCTAAGGCATATTCTCGTTACACTTCTTCTAAGACTGCTTTGTTCGTTCATCTAGCTGTCCATGGTATAGTCAATATTCTTCACCAACACCACAGTTTGAAAGCATCAATTCTTCTGTCTTCCTTTTTCATTACACAACTTTCACATGCATATGAGGATATAGTGGTTAAACAACTTGGCTTCTAACCAAAATGTCAGCTGTTCAAATCCACCAGCCACTCCTTGGAAATCTTAAGGGGCAGTTCTACTCTGTCCTATAAGGTCGCTATGAGTCGGAATCAACTCGATGGCAACGGGTTTGGGTTTTTGTTTTGTTTTTGTTTTGAGTAAGTGTGAAGGAGCCCCTGTGCTATGCCTCTACTCTGCCCCTGCCCTCTGTGCAGTCCAACAGTCCTTGAAGAAGTAAAGACCTAGAGAAAAGTAGAAAGGAGTCACCTCACAAAGATAACAGCAATTCTAATAATATCACTGTCATGGATTGAATTATGCCTCTTCAAAGTATGTGTATCAATTTGGCTAGGTTATCATTCCCAGTATTGTGTGATTGTCCACCATTTTGTCATTGGATGTGATCTTCCTATGTGTTGTAACTCCTGTCTTTATGATGCTAATGAGGCCAGGGATAGGCAGCAGTTATGTTAATGAAGCAGGACTCAATCTACAAGATTTGATTGTGTCTTGAACCAATCTCTTTGGAGATATAAAAGAGACAAGCGAGCAGAGACAGGGTGACCTCATACCACCAAGAAAGCAGTGCCTGGAGCAGAGCGAGTCCTTTGGACCCGGTGTTCCTGCACAGAGAAGCTCTTAGTCCAGGGGAAGATTGATGAAAAGGACCTTCCTCCAGGGCCGACAGAGAGAGAAAGCCTTCCCCTGGAGCTGATGCTCTAACCTACTGGACTGTAAGAAGATAAATTTCTCTTTGTTAAAGCCATCTTCTTGTGGTATTTCTGTTCAGCACCACTAAGTGACTAAGACAATCACTACTCCCATTGTGCCCTGAATGAAGTGAAAAAAAAAGCTATAATTAATTAAAACATTGTAATGTTGTTTCCATCTACAAACATGGGACATCTGAGTAGAAGGGAGAAGTTATCTGTCAACAAAGTCGTTCCACTGGGATTTTTGGTTCTCTCTCAGGCATACTATTCAGGTAGATAATTTATAATATATTCAGTTATTGACTTACTCATCTACTACAATAAAAGGATTAGAAACGGGATTGAATCATGTCCATGACTCCATAATAATAATTTACAAGGCACTTCCACCTATATTTTCTTTTATTAGTATCAAAATAATACTATGATATTGTTTTATCATAATAGCAAGGAGAGAATCATCATTCCTGTTGAATAGATAAAAAAGCCAAAATACAGAAAGAAGACATGTTACTTCAGAGTTACAAATAAAAAGACAGAGGATCAAAACTCTGGTTCTGACTCTGTTTTACTGTTCTTGGCCACCTCACCAGTGGTTCCCAACTCAGCCTGTATTGCAAAATCATTCAGAGATTCTCATTCATTTGGTCTGGGATCAGGTCCAGGCAACTGTATTTTTGAAACAAGCCCAGATATATGTGTATCTGGGATGAAGAAGTACCACACTACAGGATTCTGTCTGTTGATGAAAAGCACAGTTGGCCAGTCATAATCTGAGACCCACCATGTTGTCACTCTAACACAAGCGTCTCCATCCTCACCTAATATTTGCAGAATTATTGATAAAAGATATTAGTTTCACAAGGGCTATGGATTTTTAAAGACACCTTCAGGTAATTTGCCATTCTGTAGAGTTTTCAAAACTGAAAATTTAATTATTGAGTTTATGACCGTTCTCTCCATTACTAACCACACACTGAAAAATTTCCCGAGGCCAGAAACCATGTCTAATTAACCTAAGGGTTATTTAAGCCAAAGAAAAGAAGACTGAAAAGCAACTTAATGAGTCCAATTATTTCCTTCAAGCCCAGAAGGGCATTAGCAACATGCCTTCCTTAGACACAAAGCAGGCGGACTTCGCTCTCAGCCTCCTCACAGTCTTTCCTCCAGCAACAAACCGAGGCTTGGCTTAAGACAGAGTGATAGCTACCAATAATTTTCTTTATATATGACTTCCAAAAAATAAAAGAAGTCCCTGGGTGGTGCAAATGATTAATGGGCTTGACTGCTGACTGAAAGATCGGCAGTTTGAGTTCACCCAGAGGCACCTCAGAAGAAAGTCCTGGTGAAATACTTCTGAAAAATCAGCCGTTGAAAACCCCATGGAGCACAGTTATACTCTGACACACGTGGGGCCACCAGGAGTCTAATCAACTTGGCACAACTTGTTTTGAAAAGTAAAAAGGGTAGGCAGAATTAGTTATTCAATGCAAAGAAGAGTGATTGGCACGGTTGTATTAGTCAAAATAATCAGGTTATACTGCAATAGCAACAAAGTATCACACTCAGTGGTTTACTATTTCTTAGAGACACTATGGGACCCATGCTGGCTGCTGAGGAAGCGGACGGAGGGGCACTAGTCCAGTCACCCTGGCACACAGTAGCACCAGCATCTTGTAACTGACCAGCCAGAACATGCAGCCTTCTCGGTTGCCATGTATGGGAAGAGGAAGAAACTGAAAATTGTTCATGGGCTTTTCATTCCCTCACTCTGTAACTGCCATACAAGTATTCACATTTTCCTGGTCCAAACTATTCACATCACCCATTGCTAACTGCTAGTGGACTGGGAAATACAGGGCATCTAATGCAGAATTTGGTGGGTAGTACTGTCTTTGCCACAAGATGCTAACATGCCATATACAGGACTCTTCTGAATGTTTTGACCTAGCTTACTTCCATAGGACACCCCATGAGTTAAGTTGCTCTACCTTTTCAAAGAAGGGGAAGCAAGTGCCTCCCCTCATGATTACCCTTAAAAAAACAGAGTCATAAAGGAGCTATTGGGAAGCTATTAGTTATTTCTACAGAGAATAGATAAGTAATGAAATATAAAAAATAAATTATTGGTTTGGACATTAGAAAGAACTTGCTTTTGGGAAAAATGACTATGTAGTGGTCCCAGTGCCTTTCAGGTCTATAGTTCATTTATTTATTCATCCATTCATCATGGATTATTTACTAGAATCTAACAAACAGAATAGGCTTGCACTGTATGACTTACGCACAGTCAAGCCTGGATTTGCTAGCCTCCTGAATGTGCTTCCAAATCCACAAAAGAATTGGGATTAGAAGATTCTTTAGCTGAGCCAGGTTTTGCACAGTTGAAGAAAACCTAGAACAAAGACTAAACTAGACAATTTCCAAAAGAGCATTACATTAGTTTCTCCGGAATGCTGGAGGCTGAGTTCTCAGGAAAGTATCTGCTTAATGAGGTGTCCCTAGGAGAAAATGAGAGATCCTTTTCATAGTATCTCCATTTGGCAGCACTTGTTCCCAGCATCCAAATTTCTGTTCATAGAAGTAATCGGGCCAACACAAAGGAAGCAAGCCAATTTGATAACTTAAAGATGGTTTTTGAAATATTCTACCCTTATAATAAACAAGTTTTAAAACAGCTCCTCTTTAAGATCTATTTATGATAGCTTTTTCGCTAGGAAAATTAGGCCCAAGATTTTCGTTAAGGGCAGAGAATTCTACATGGAAGAAAAAAAAAAGTTGAGAAATATTCAAATATCATTGATCAGTTCTTCAGAGTACTTAAAAACCAAAAACCTGTTGCCATCAAGTCGATTCCGACTCATAAGGACCCTATAGAGTACTTAAGGACTATGAAATCTGTGTTTCTCTCTTAGTTCATACTTGAAGGTAGACAAAATGTGTATTCATTGAAAATAAGCAAGAATTTAAAGCAATTTATACATCAATATGCTAATGAATGTTTTTGTTGTATGTAGTACACCATAGGAACCAAGTGATTACTGTTAATTTGTTAAAATACAGTAAACTTTGAAAGAAGAAGACCTGGTGGCACAGTGGTTAAGTGCTTGGCTGCTAACTGAAAGGTTGGCAGTTGGAAGCCACCAGCTGCTCTGAGGGAGAAAGATGTGGCAGTCTGCTTCGTAAAGATTTACGGCTTTGGAAACCCTACGGGGCAGTTCTACTCTATCCTACAAGGTCACTATGAGTTGGAATCAACTAGACGGCAAGGGGTTTGATTTTGGGGTTAATGCTTTGAAACAATCTCACAAAGGAAAGCATTTATGAGATGAAATGTTTTGAATTAATTAATCTCTGTAAACACTGAGAACATACGAAATCTAGTAAGAGAATACCATTAAGACATTTTCTTCTTCATTGGAAATATATCTTACACTTAAAAATTCTCAAAACCACCCAGTTATTATTGATAAGTATTTAGAAGAGTGATTCTCAGCCCTGAATGCACATTAAAACCACTTAGGGAGCTTTCAAAAAGATAGTGATGATTGAGCCCCACCCAAACCACTTGAGTTGGAATCTCTGGGAGTGAGGCCCAGACACGGATATTTTTCCACACTCCACTGATGATTCTAACGTGCAATCAGAGTTGGCAATCACTGATAGAGAACACTCACTTTCCTTATCTCTCCAGTTGGCAGTAATATTCTTTTTCCCAAACTTCCTGCTTTTATACTTTCTACTCTTTATAAAAAGTAGATGTGTACATATTATCTCATATCTATTGAAGAGTAAGTTCCTGGAAGGTAGAGCCTATGTGGGATTCATCTTTCTACTCCCACAGTTTCTGGAAAGGCAAATGGCATGAAGCATTCTGAGTAATTCAGAATTGACTTGGCAGCAACAGGTTTGGGGTTTTTTTTTTTTTTTTTTGGCTTTATTAGCTGATTGAAGGGCTTACTGTTTGAGCAACTGAGTAACTCTAATACCAGGTTTATTAATTTCATAAGCTTTAAGGAGTCCTTTTCAATGGAGTGGCAAAGTAAGGATCAATGAGGAAATGAAAGTGAAAAATTAAAATTAGTGATTTGGTGATTCCTGTCCAAATAACATCTGAAATCTAATTGAAAGTGATTTCCCTGACATGTTCTTAGAGAAGAAATAAATATGATGATTCTTCATCTAAAACATTTTGTATAGTCTGTTCTGCTGTAACTTTACAGTTGTCTTAAAAGCAATAATATCAGTTAGAGAAAAGAGAGTATTGAGGAGCTAGAAATTATCAAACTCATAAAAACTTACTTTTTTTTCAAGAACTGTAGATGTCTAATATATTGCATCTTATTACAATAAACTAAAAATAATAAATTGGTAAAAAATGATCACACTAAATATAAATGTTTATTTCTCAGCTGCCCTTCAATTTACACCTCTAAGACTCTGCTCTTTGTCCTTACAATCTTTGATCTTGTCTAGGTAGCTTACCTGTTGCTGTCGAGTCAATTCCGACTCATAGTAACTCTATAGCTATGAATCAGAATAGACCCAACGGCAACGAGTTTTTTTTTCCGTAGGTAGCTTACTTGCAAAACAGCTCACAACTGGTAACTCTAACCAAACGGATATCTGCTACCTGATGAAGCAACTCCTCAACCTAAGAGGCAGATACAAAACCTTTTTTTTTTTCACAGTCATAACTAGTTACCAATCCCTACCAGTTGCCATTGAGCCATCTCCAACTCATGGCAACCCCATGTGTGTCAAAGTAGAACTGTACTCCATAGAGTTTTCAATGGCTGATTTTTCAGAAGCAGATCATCAGACCTTTCTTTAGATATGACTCTAGGTAAACTCGAACCTCTAAGCTCTCAGTTAGCAACTTAGTACGGTAACTATTTGCACCACCCAGGGACTCCAATTACCAATCCTTACTGCATTATAAACAATAGAAGCTTTGAAATGTAGTAGTTCATATACTAAGTCATTCAAGTACCGTATTTAAGATTTTTGCCATATACTCATAACTGTTATAATATTTATAATTAGATTAATATTTTAAGACAATGTACTGTTACTAAAATGAATTTAAAAGGAAAATTTCAAATGCCTGTCATAAACAGAAGTTGTCTATAAAAGGACACATATAAATATTAAAATAAAGCATGTTTGTTCATCTCACGTGCCACCAACAGTACGAGAAACACCACATTGAGGGAAATACCAGCATAAGTAAAATCAGTTTCTTCAATTAACAGTTGCATTATAGCCACATAATAATGCCAAAATTTATGCTATCGCAAAAATGCCTGAATTTAGAAGAACCTCTCAGTTTTCATTGGCACAGAGTAAACTTAGATGAGCATGGGAGATATGTAACCCACTGGCTATTTCCAGACCTTTGAGGAGGTGAGTAGTTAAAAAGTAAGTCATGTACTTTTTAGAAAATATGTCATTTAAAATGTTCTCATTTTGTAAATAAAATTCTAGTATATGCTACAACATAGATGAATCTTGAAAACATGCTGAGTGAAATAAGTCAGCCACAAAAGGACAAACATTTTATGATCCCACTTACATGAAATATTTAGAATAGGCAAATGCATAGAGACCAAAGTTTATTAGTGGGTACCAGGAGTGGGAGGAAGGGAGAAAGAAGGAGTCTTTGCTTAGGGGGCACTGAATTTCTGTTAAGGGCAGTGGAATACTTTGGAAATGGATAGTAGTGAAAGCTGTACAGCATTATACATGTAATTAATATCACTGAATTGTACATGTAAAAAATGTTGAATTGACAAAAGTTGTGTGTATATATATGCATGTGTATTTATATATACATATAACCACAATAAAATTTTTTAATAATTTTATATGTGCCCAGATATTTTTCTAATTTTCATCAGATTTCATTATCTTCTATATTCAGAAATGAATACGATCTCATTCTGAGCTCAGTTATAAACAGCGGTCGTTGTCATCCGAGGTTTAATTTGGAGTCTGTGGAATGAGTGTAATTGTGTGAGTGGAGGAACGTGGCACTGTCTCTGGAAGCATATTTTTCTGATGACCAAGCTGAATTTATAACATCCAGGCAGATAGACATCAGAGTAGCACTGGACACCTCAGCATTTATCACAGTTTGTAATTATTTATTTATGTGTTTGTTTTTCTTTGTTCATTGGACTACTAGCCGTTTCTAGACCACCACTCCACTTTGTATGAAAGAAGGGACCGTAGTCACTATTGTGGACCCAGTGATTGGCACACGGTAACCGCTAAATTAATATTTGTTACATAAATGACTCTCTTTCAGTCTTTTTAAGAACCTTCACTTCCACAGCAAAGGTCCTCTTTACTCATGTTGTACTCTGGTTGAAACACACAGCTTTAACCTCTTCTCGGTGACAATATTTTTACCTACCTCCTCTTGCAATCCCTAAATCCACATTTTCTCCTACTGCCAACTCCCCATGTCCTTCCCTACTATAAAATCCCAGCCGGCTAGCAGTCCACAGTAGTTTACTTCCACTCAGGCAAGCTTCTTTTAGCACCTTACCACCCAGATCTTAGACTCGCAGGAAGCCACACCATGGGAAGGGGCAACAACTATAAATCACAGTTTGTCATGTTCCATTATAGTCACAAGATTGGCTTGATTTTCTGACGTCAAGGAAGAAAAATGTAGAAGACCTGGCAAGTATCCTAAGTGATTTAGCAAGGAGCTTCATAAGTAAGTGTCTCAAACGTCTCTGCCCCTTCTCCATTCATCGTTATTCAGTCATCACCAGCATCACCCTAACAAAGAATCTACAGAAATTAGGACAAGGTAGCAGCACTAACAGACAGAGAGAGAGAGAGAGGAACACCCTGCTATCCAATACCCATAAAAAATTTGATTTTAATTCCCTGGCTATCACAGATAGAGGCTGCTGCTAGCATTTGAGATAAGATTAGTTGGTGTTGTGCTATCAGCACCTCCACATTTTCCCTGCAGGGATTCCTTCTGACAGGCCAAAGCTGGAGGCATGTCTCAGGATTAACATGAGCTAATGATTATACACTAAAGCTTTGGAACTGTCGGACTAATAGGATTAAGCAATAGCAGATGCAGGTCCCCGTTCAGGTTAAAAATGCACTTTTTACATTACAAAGTCAGACAGATCCCTTTGAACATGCAATGAATATGGATGTTTTCAATTATCACAGTCTTCCAGGGCTATACGATATGGTAAATTAATCCCTTTAGAACATCGGAAACAGGACAAAATAGCCTTCTTGAAGCTGAAATCCCTCGTTTTAGATTTTCTTTCATGGGGATAAGCAGCGGTGCACCTCACATAATTAATCTTATTACAAACAGAGAGAAACGGGAAATTTAAAAAAATGTGTAAAAACTGTTTAAATATTTGAGAAACTCAGGGGAAAAAAGCACTTTGAAATCAACATCTCTTAATTAATTTCCAAACAGTCAAAAATAGAAACCTAAGGCATGATAAGCAAACTTCTGCACGTGTTTTGGGATGGGTTTGTATTTCTCTATGCCTCGGGCTGTTAACACAACAAGGAGAGGGGGGAAAAATGAAGGTCACTTAAAAAAATGAACACACTAATAACCGCCAGTAGAAATGCTTACTTACACGAGGTTTGAGTTGATCTTTCTTGTGCTCTGGGTCCTGGGAGGAAAGGGGGAAGGAAAGAAGCATGGTGAGATATTTATATTTCACGGTTCCATGAAACAGTCTCTGCTTCCCAGTAGATAAAACTGTCCCTTAGAATAGCTCAGAAGTAAATTCCCGTTGTTGCAATTAAATGGGGTTGGGCGTAGACATTAGTAGGGGGTGGAACTAAGAAATTTCATGTATTTAATTGACTTAGAGGGGAGAAGGGAGAAAAGCAACTATTTATCATCAGGAAGGCTTCCCAGAGAAAGCTGTTTGAGCTGCCAGCAAGGAATAGAAGTAGTTTTACAATAATCAGAATAAAGTAAGTATAAAGCGTCGTTGGTTTGATTCTCTGGAAATTCTATCTTTATATCTGTAATCTTTATATTCGGGCTGAGCAATTGGTATTGACCCTCATTAACAGACCCTAGAATCACACTGCCTAATATGACTCCCTAACTCACAATGTAGACAGTCAAATCACGTGGGCAGTTTCCTCCAACAAGCAAGAATCCCGTTTTTTTTTTAATGTAAAATGAAAGAGAGAAAAGAAGAAGATAGAATCTACCAGGTTCCTGAGTCTACTCTTCAGTTTTCATTACACCTAACAGGGACGTTTCTAGGAAACCACGTGGATAGTTCCACCCAGGATGCTAATAGTTATGACAACAGAAGAAAACTGTGACCCAACCAAGGACCATTCATTCAGGTCCCAACATTACCAGTCAATCAAAAACAAAATTTCAAAGTGAAATTTAACTCTTCAGTTTCCCTTATGGTCCAATATATCTAGATACCCCTCAACGAGGATGCTCCATGAATTTCGAAATCTTATTGTGTCTTCTCTGCAAATACTGCTTCCATCGCATCCATCCGTTGCTGTGAAGTCAAGTCGACTCCAACTCATAGAAACCCTACAGGGCAGAGTAGAACTACCCCAAAAGGTTTCCAAGAAGTAGCTGGTGGATTTGAACTGCCAACCTTTTGGTTAGCAGCCAAGCTCTTAACCACTATGCCACCAGGGCTTGGACAGACTAAAATACCTGAACAAGAATGAAAGATATGAGCAAACTTCTATAAATATTCCAATTTTTTAAACTTCGATTGGAAAAAGTCGCTTCTTTGCAGCGTGAACTGAACGAAATTGTTATTTTAACTGAACTACTTGGTATTCTTTTTTTTCCCCTTTTTGTCAGTTCCACAATAAATTTGAAAGATATAAACTGATTTTCAGATAAAAACTACTACCCTAGAACAGGCATCAAGAAAGCTGTGGTGTTAATTATGTATGTCATTCTCCTTTCTTGGAAGAAAATGGCAATTGATTTTTCTTTTTCAAATGGATTTAATCTTCTGTAATCATCACGCACCTTTCAATGATATGCATTAAGACAAGTGCTGCTCAGTCTTTAATTTGTGTGTGAATCACTCAGCACCGTTGCCAAACTGGAGCTTCTGATGCAGAAGGTCTGGGATGAGGCCCTGTTGTTGTTAGTTGCCATTGAGTGGACTCTGGCTCATGATGACCCCATGTGTTACAGAGTAGAGCTGCTCCATGGGGTTTCCTTGGCTGTAATTTAATGAAAGCAAAGCACCAGGCCTTTTCTTCTCAGGCACCTCTGGCTGGACTCGAACCTCCAAACTTTTGGTTTGCAGTCAATCGTGTTAACCATTTGCACCACCCAGGACTCCATATCAAGTAAAAACCAAAAGTAACAAACTCGTTGCCGTCAAATTGATTCTGACTCATAGCGACCCCATAGGACAGAGCAGAATTACCCCATAGGGTTTCTAAGGCTGAAATATTTCTGGAAGCAGACTGCCACATCTTTCTCCTGGAGTGGCTGGCGGGCCAACAGCCAAGGACTTAACCACTGTGCAACCAGGGCTCCTCATATTAAGTAAAGAAGATACAAAATAGACAAGGAAATCCTCTGCTTCATTTCCTCCACCCTTTTCCCTGGGAATCGGCAGTGTAGACTGTAGGATCAGGACTCCTATCTCCTCACTCCTCTGGCTTCACCATGAGGCTCTGTTTTACGTACCCACTTGGCACAACTTTAGCTCACGGAATTTCTAAGCCAGTTTGTAAATTCTCCTAACCCCGAGGAAGACAGAGGCCTGCCAAAACCTGGCTCGTTGGGAACTGTCAGGGTATGTGCTTTCTATACCAGCTCCTGACGTCCTTAAGTACGATGGGTGGAGGTTGGGAAGAATCATAGTCTCTCTCTCCTGCCTTAAACCGTGGCCTGTGTGACATATGGTAATGACAATAATAATAGTAATAGTAGTAGTAATAATAATATTTAATCCTATGCTCAAGAGAGCTCAAAATTGACTTCAAAAAACTCATTCACCAGTTACCAATCATATTCTCAGCACTCACAGGAGTGTGAAGGTTACAAAGATAACAAAAGAAATGTGGCCCGCCTTCAAAGAAAACACAGATCCACTGTGAAAGTTAGACATGTATATATGAAAAAAGATACACAATAACAGATTTGACCATTATAATTTGGAAAGATTAGACATTAGAAACTAACTCCACAGATGAAAGCCATGGCGTACTTTGCACTAACGTCAGCACAAAGTTTAATATAAAATCAGACATAAGTTACTACATTTCTTACAATAGGCACACATTGGATATAATGATAATCACTGAACAATGAAAAGAAAGGTTATGTCACGAGAAGCATTATGAGAATCCTTGATGTAGATTCAAGTGCACAATTGGAAGATCCACACTCGTTGACTTGAAACCCCATAGTTAGGGTGTGTCCTCCTATCAACCACTTTCAATGCAGGCAGTTTTTAAACAAAGTTTTATTATTAACTAGTGTGTCATATTCCATTTCTGTAATTGCCGTCCAATTCTACTCTCCCACTTTCCTTTTCAATGGGCTTTGGTTTTTGTCCTTGAACTACGTGTCTTTTCAACATGAATTTTGTCCAGCTGGAAATTACTGAGTTCTCGGTGATTTTAAACTCTCTGAACCCTATCTTCTCTAGTGCCTAAATCACTCCTTAAGTGGCTGGTAGGCACTCATTTCCAAGCGGACATGTTCATTAAATAAGTGCTTAGAAAGCATGGTAGATGCAGCTAATTGTTGAAGGCCCAAGAAAGGGACATTAAGCGCATCTTATCTGAAGCTTTAGTCGATTGTTAGTAATGCTCTAAATGGTGCCCTGGTGTCTTGAACTAGTTAATGGTGTTAAGCTTGTAAGTAGAGTGACTTTGGGGAGAAACTAACTCGATATTATTTTTCCACAGGGCTGAAAACCTTTATACAAAAGCCAGCCAAATGTTCCTAATTCTAGAGGAACATGTTATTTTAGCCTTTCGTGATGATGACTCAATGCTGAGCCTCACTGCTATGTAGCATTCCTACAGAGATGACATTTTGCAATCCACGGCAGCAACGTGTCCCCTGTCTGGAGGCGAACTGAGAAATAGTTCACTTCAAATGGGCCTCTAAACAGCTGTCAGGTCAGAATAGCTTTAAGTCATTACCTATCCGAGCCACGTTGAACCAGTGACTTTTAAGTGGTGAAAATCTCTGGATCATATTACTAATCTCACTGGCAAGCGGTGGCTGTGTCAACAAACAACATTCCCTCTTAGTAAGCAGGCAAAAATAATGCACTGCTTGTTATTTGGAAGCGAAAGGAGCAGTTGAGAGGTTGAAAAGTTCAGGAAGTGAGGAAGTTGAAAATACGCCTCCTCAGAGCTTTGCTTCCAGAATGATCCACAACAGCCTTTAAATCACAATGTGCCACAAAAGAATGCACTCCAACTCCTGACCTGCTTATGTTTAGCAGCGCAGACCTTCCCTACAAAGACTCATAAGCTGCCTTCCTCCAGTTGCTATTAGCTCCAGAGCTTGGACCCAATTTCCTGACCAATTAGCAGCTCAAGAGTCTAAAATTAAAGAAACATGGAGCAGCTGTAAGTCTCTAACGATGATTACTTATAAACCCTTCAAATCTAGGCTCAAATAGCCTCCCTATAGTTTTGCTCAATTGATTCACTCCGACTGGTTTATCACGAAACCATTCATTTACTTTAACAATCCACTAAAGCCTCAGATAAAATGCATTTCATGTCCCTTCTTGGGCCTTTAATAATTAGCCGTCTACCATGTCTTTTAATCTCTTATTTAATGAGCACCTCCAATCTTTAATAATTTAAAAGGATATCAAGCCAAGTATCAATTAAAGAGAACTATTCCAGGCGGCATAAACAATAAGTGTTAAGTCAGTGGGGAAAAGCACATAGAGTCCTGTTGCTTTTTACTGCTCAAGAGCACTTGAAAACTATGGGATTATTTCAAAATATTACACTTCATTGCTTTTATTTTAGTTAGCTTACAGGCAAAAGTAAATAAAAAATAACCATGAAGCATTTTGTACAGATTCAAAAGAGAATCATGCATGGCAATATCTTGCCTAACTCTTATTTCTAAATATATTTAAACCTGTCCAACTAATTCCCACTGCCCAAGAACATTAGCTGCTTCAGCCACAGTTTAACTACTTGTTAATGACTCTTCCAATTTCTGGATCCATCTTAAAACTATTGATTGTTCCAAAATATCTAACCCATCCAACTCCTTTATACTACCTCAAAGGATATGGCTTCCATACTCAATTAATGGATTTTGTAAGAGATCAATTGGACCATTTCATGTCCTCAATCCTGGAGGATCATTAGCACAAAGTTAGCTCCAAAGAGTGATTGTCTCTTTAATAGACTTTGAAAAAAACGCAGGTATCATAGACCAAACTAAGCCTCAATTACCTGAAGATGTCTTTGGCAGGCTGTTTGCAAATGGCCACTCTATTCCACTTTCTATGCCACATCTTTACAGTGTGACTTTGCAGTGCCTCCCATCTTGAGGTGGAGTCTAGTTTCACACCCCTTGTATCTGGGCTGGCCTTATGATTTACTTTGGCAGGTATTATAGCAGAAGTGATGATGTGCCAGTTCTAAGTCCAGGTCTCAAGTAGCTTTGCATACTTCTACTTGCTGTCTTGGAAACATCGCTTGTGAACAAGCCTGAGCTATCCTGCTGGAGGATGAGAATCCATGTAGAACAGTTAACTTACCCCTGGTGAGGCCATCCTAGGCAGCCAGCAGCTGACCATGGACTCATGAGATAACCAGGCCCAAGATCAGAAGAACCTCCCAGTGGAGCCCAGCCCAAATTGCTGACTCACAGATTGTGAGCCTAATAATTGGTTGTTGTGCTTTTAAGCATTCATGTTTGAGGTAGTCTGTTATCCAGCAATACCTACTTGATAAAAGAACCAAAATTTTACTGCTTAGCCTGCTGGGAGTTTTCTGTATAAACTCAGCAGTAACGAAACCAAATAGATTCTCAAAGCTAGCCCAAATTTTCCAGGTTACTCCCTACCTTAAAAAAAAGTTGCCATTGACTCAGTTCCAACTCATGGCAACCCTATATGTTTCAGGGAGAACTGCACTCCATAGAGTTTTCAATGCCTGTGATCTTTTGAAAGTAGATCACTAGGCCTTTCTTCTGAGGCACCGCTGGGTGGATTTGAACCACCAACCTTTTGGTTAGTAGCCAAGCACTTAGCTGTTTGCACCACCCAAGAACCCCTACTTCCAACCTAAATAAAAACAAAACAAAAAACATTGCTATCAAGTCAATTTCAACTCATAGTGACCCTGTATGACAGAGTAGAACTGCCCCATAGGGTCTCCAAGAAGCAGCTCGTGGATTCAAACTGCCAACCTTTTGGTTAGCAGCCGAGCTCTTAACCACTACACCACCAGAATGCCTGCACCACCTAGGGGTCACTATATCACCACCTTCATCACTTTCTCAACTACATTTAAATGTGATTATCCTATGCATCTTTATATATCCCAAAATATCTTATTCACAATAAGATACTTATTGCTACCAACCTGAAATCTTAACATTTCCCATACGTGGAATTATCCCCATTAATTGGCAAATATGTATATTAGGAAAACATCTTTTATTAAAAAAAAAATCACCATTCTTATCAATAATGTTAAGAACCCATCCATAATGAGGTCATTAGCAGTCAGAGGATGCTTCTGCAACTTTCAATGCAACAGCCTTCTCAGCACTATTCAGGTACACATGCAGATCACGCCATCAATGTCTTCATAAGCAATCAATTCACAAAATAATAATAGGAGTAACTCATATGCTTCTTCCCTAATATACCTACTTCAACAAATAACTACTGCTGAGTTCTGACATTCTCTGATGACATCAGGAGACATGGTTGAACACGCTCTGGTCGCAGCCACACCACTGACGTCAGCTGGCTTTTTCTTGCTGGTAGAGATAACAATGTTGAGATGTCAGTCTTGATGTCTGTATCTTAATATACTTAAGCACTGATATCCTTGAGGATGGGCCAGAAAAAGAAAGCATGGAACAGGAGGTAGAGATGGAAAAAAAAAAAAAAGTGCTTGTTTCTTTGTTCCACCAGTCCTACATGCCCAGTAGAATATGAAGGTTTCCCTTATCTCTGAATCTGCAGCCCAGGTGGCAGCGCTGCCCCACACCCCAGCACCTTCTCTGCCTGCATCTTCTTCACTCATCTGCATATCAGGCAATCACTTCCAGAAGGCTAATTCAGATAAAATACACCCTCAATTCATATGTTTTACTGTAAGCCACCGAGAATACAAATTTCTGAAGCTGTCAAGTTTCTAAACACTGTTTTGCCTGGAAGGCTAGTCAGTATTTAGAGAATCCAAAATACCAAGCTCTCTTTAACAAAGATATTAAGTTGCACAGTCTAACTTTGTTTTGATTCCTTGTGGTATTTTCTAAGAAATAAACAATTTTCTATTTGCTTAGAAAATTAGCATCTCTTAATGGCTTACTTTTTCTGAAACAGAATTACTGGTACCAGTTGCCTTCAAGCTGATGCTGACTCATGACTACCCCTTGTGTGTCAGAGTAGAACTGTGCTCCACAGGGTTTTCAATGGCTGATTTTTCAGAGGTAGGTTGCCCGTCCTTTCTTCTGATTTGTATCTGATTATCCAATCTTTTGGTTGGCAGCTGAGCATGTTAACCATTTGTACCATGCATGGATTCCAAAACAGAATTGGTTCTCTGGACATTTCCACAGATGTATTAAAAAAAAAAAAAAAGGCATTACTAATCTCATCATAAGGATAAGAACACAGACCAAAGCATGTAGCTATGTGTAAATTAGATAAACTGGAATATGGAATCATTTTGAAGTCTGGTCTTACAGTAATCATTAGCTATTTAGGAAGCCAAATTAAGGCAAGAAAATAACAAATTTACTGCTCTGAAAATGGAATGTAAGCCTGTCTTTGAAAGAGGATGAAGATTCAGATCTCCTCAAAACTGTACATTCACTAGTTTTCCAGCTTTGCAAAAATAGGTGTACTTCTACTTAATAAAAACTATAATATTAATAAAAAAATGCATTGAACACTTATTGGCACATTGCCAGGCACTGCCCTATTCATGTCAAACACATTGTCTTGTTTAATTTTTATAACAACCCTGTGATGTAACTTGTTATTATTTTTGTTTTCCAGATGAAAATAATACTAATAAAACCAGAGCTTCCACACTGTCACACAGTCAGATCTTCTGACTCTAAATGTGGGTACATAAGGCTATTAGTGCTTATGAAACTAGACGATACATTTATAGATGATTTATTTTGCTTTCTTTAATGCTGTTACGCTATTTTCTAAAGAGAGTAATTTCTAAATCCCAGTTTTCTAACATCTATGGAATAAAATGAGGCAAATCATTTCCTTCTATACGTTAAAGTCTCTGGATACACTGGAATTGGTTATAATGCAATATTCCATTACAAGCCACTCTTGTTCATAGGTCCAGGATGGCTGGGCCATGGATGGGCCAAAGTTTTAGTTTAAACTCAAAAGGTCTGTCACAGATACATCTGAGAGTCAGGGGACACCAGCATGTCTTGACTCTCAGATTACACTCTTTGTTTTCCTGAAGCCTAGATTACCATCAGATTGGCTATGGTATATTGTTGTTAGGTGCCATCGAGTCAGTTCTGAATCATAGCAACTCTATGTACAACAGAATGAAACGTGTCATCCTCACAATCATTGTTATGTTATTTTTGCAGCGACTGTGTCAATTCATCAGGTTGAGGGTCTTCCTCTTTTTCACTGACCCTCTACTTTACGAAGCATAATGTCCTTCTCCAGGGATGGGTCCCTCCTGATAACATGTCCAAAGTACGTGAGACAAAGTGTCACCATCCTTGCTTCCAAGGAGCATTTCAGCTGTATTTCTTCCAAGACAGATTTGTTCATTCTTCTGGCAGTTCATGGTATATTCAATATTCTTTGCCAACACCATAATTCAAGGGCGTCAATTTTTCTTTGGTCTATCTTATTTATTGTCCAGTTTCGCATGCAGATGAGGTGATGGAAATACCATGGCTTAGGTCAGGCATACCTTAGTCCTCAAAGTAGCATCTTTGCTTTTTAACACTTTAAAGAGGTCTTTTGAAGCCAATTTGCCCAATGCAATACACTGCTTGATTTCTTGACTGCTGATTCCATGGGCATTGATTGTAGATCCAAGTAAAATGAAATCCTTTACAATTTCAATATTTTCTTTGTTTATCGTGATGTGGCTTATTGTTCCAGTTGTGAGGATGTTTATTTTCTTTATGTTGAGGTGTAATCCTTACTGAAGGCTGTAGTCTTTGATCTTCATCAGTAAGTGTTTCAAGTCCTCTTCACTTTCAGCAAGGTTGTGTCGTCTGCATATCCAAGACTGTTGAATTAGTCTTCCTCTAATACTAATGTCGAATTCTTCTTCATATAGTCCAGCTTCTCAGATTATTTGCTCAGCATACAGATTGAATAAGTATGGTGAAAGGATACAGCCCTGACAAACACCCTTCCTAACTTTAAGCCACGAAGTATCCCCTTGTTCTGTTTCAACGACTGCCTCTTTGTCTATGTTCAGGTTCTGCATGAGCACAATTAACCGTTCTGGAATTCCCATTCTTCACAATGTTATCCATAATTTGTTATGATCCACACAGTCAAATGCCTTTGCATAGTCAATAAAACACAGGTAAATTTCTTTCTGGTATTCTCTGCTTTTAAACAAGAACCACCTGACATCAGCAATGATATCCCTTGTTCCATGTCCTTTTCTGAATCCAACTTAAATTTCTGGTAGTTCCCTGTCGATATACTGCTGCAACTGCTTTTCAATGATCTTCAGCAAAATTTTACTTGTGTGGGATATTAATGATATTGTTAGATAATTTCTGCATTCTGTTGGATCACCTTTCTTTGGAATGGGCACAAATATGGATCTCTTCCAGTCTATTGGCCAGGTAGTTGTCTTTCAAATTTCTTGGCATAGCCAAGTGGGCACCTCCAGCGCTGCATCCATTTGTCGAAACATCTTAATTGGTATTCCGTCAATTCCTGGAGCCTTGTTTTTCACCAATGCCTTCAGTGCAGCTTGGACTTCTTCCTTCAGTACCATCAGTTCCTGATAATATGCTACCTCCTGAAAAGGCTGAATGTCAAGCAATTCTTTTTGGTTCAGTGACCTTGTGTATTTCTTTCATCTTCTTTTGATGCTTCCTGTGCCATTCAATATTTTGCCCATAGAATCCTTCAATATTGAAACTCAAGGCTTGAATTTTTTCTTCAGTTCTTTCAGCTTGAGAAATGCTGAATGTGTTCTTCCCTTTTGGTTTTCTATATCCAGGTCTTTGCACATATCATTATAATACTTTACTTTGTCTTCTCAAGCCACCCTTTGAAATCTTCTGTTAAGCTCTTTTACTGTATTTCTTCCTTTTGCTTTAGCTACTGTACGTTCAAGAGCAACTCTCAGAGTCTGTTCAGACATCCATTTTTGTCTTTTCTTTCTTTCCTGTCTTTTTAATGACCTCTTCCTTTCTTCATATATGATGTCCTTGATGTCATTTCACAACTTGTCTCATCTTCAGTCATTAATGTTCTACATGTAACATCTATTCCTGAGATGGTCTCTAAATTCAGGTGAGATATACTCGAGGTCATATTTTGGTTCTCATAAACTTGCTCAAATGTTCTTCATCTTCAACTTGAACTTGCATATAAACAGTTGATGGTCTATTCCACAGTCGGTCCCTAACCTTGTTCTAACTGATGATATTGAGCTTCTCCTTTGTCTCCTTTCACAGATGTAGTCGATTTGATTTCTGTGCAGTCCATCTGGCAAGGTCCAGGTGTATAGTCATCATTTATGTTGCTGAAAAAAGGTATTTCCAAAGAAGAAGTTGTTGGTCTTGCAAAATTCTATCATGGATCTCCAGTGTTGTTTCTATCACCAAGGCCATATTTTCCAACTACTGATCCTTTTTCTTTGTTTCCAACTTTTGCACTCCAATCATCAGTAATTATCAATGCATCTTTATTGCATGTTTCATAAATTTCAGACTGCAGAAATTGGTAAAAATCTTCAATTTCTTCATCTTTGGTCTTAATGGTTGGTGTGTAAATTTGAGTATTAGTCATATTAACTGGTCTTCCTTGTAGAGGTATGGATATTATCCTATCACTGACAGTGTTGTACTTCAGGGGAGATCTTGAAATGTGCTTTTTGACAATGACTGTAATGTCATTCCTCTTCAATTTGTCATTCCTGGCATAGTAAATCACAAGATTGTGTGATTCATAATGGCCAATACCAGTCCATATCAGCTCACTAATGCCTAGGATATCAATCTTATCGCGGTCCATTTAATTTTTTATGACTTTCAGTTTTCCTAGATTCATACTTCATACGTTCCACGTTCCGATTATTAACACGTTTGCAGCTGTTTCTTCTCATTTTGAGTCATGCCACATCAGCAAACGAAGGTCCTAAAAGCTTGACTGCATCCACGTCATTAAGGTAGACTCTACTTAGAGGAGGCAGCTCTTTCGCAGTTGTTTTTTGGGTGCCTTCCAACCTGAGGGGCTCATCTTCCAGCACTATATAAGACAATGTTCTGTTGCTATTCATAAGGTTTTCACTGGCCAATTTTTTCATAAGTAGACCACCAGAGGTCCTTCTTCCTAATCTGTCTTAGTCTGGAAGCTCTGCTGAAAGCTGTCCACCATGGATGAGCCTGCTGATATTTAAAATGCCAGTAGCATAGCTTCACAGCGACATGCAAACTACCGCAGTACACCAAACTGACAGAAGAGCGGTGGGGATATGGCATGAACCCAAAACCAAACCCATTGCCATCGAGTTGATTCCAACTCCTAGTGACCTTGTAGGACATGGCATAAGAATCTTTAAAATAATAAAATTGTCAAACAACCCAGGACACAAGTGGAACACGCAACACCAGGAATTGTCCCCATTTCTCAGCATATATAACCAACATGTTCAGCACTACCACCGGGCTGCTCATAGGTGGCAGGATTTTATAGCTGCTTTTATCAACATATAGAAAAGATTTTTTTCAAGAAGAATCATCTTATTCCACAGATTACTTATTAATTCCAAACATAAACATGTTCCTTTACAATAAAGGGATATGGCAGTCACCACCCTAACCAAGTGATCAAATTTAGCAACACCAACAGGGGATAACCTGACATTACATGTCCTAGTTGTGATGCAGTAAGAAAACATACAGAATCTATGAAGCGTTCTTACCAAAAATATTTTACATCTAAGCATGAGGAAATAATCCAACAAATACAAAATGTGGGATATTCTACATTGCAACTTGCCTGGACCCTTTAAAAAACGTTAATGCCATGAAAAACAAAAAAGATGGTGTGGTACGTTTTAGATTAAAATGGATTAAAGACAAACAATCACTGCAACAGGTAAAATCTGATTAGTTCCTAGACTGCAAATAAATTGCTATAAATAATAGTTTTCCAGCAACTGGAAAATTTAAACATGACTATGTATTAGAGAACATGGTTAAATAATAATACTTTTTTTAAAAAATTGTGCTTTAGGTGAAAGTTTACAGCTCAAGTTAGTTTCTCATACAAAAACTTATACACACATTGTTATGTGACCCTAGTTGCTATCCCTATAATGTGACGGCACATTCCTCCTTTCCACTCTGGATTTCGCGTGTCCATTCAACCAGCTCCTATCCCTTTCTGCTTCTCATCTCGCCTCTGGACAGGAGCTACCCATTTAGTCTCATGTATCTACTTGAACTAAGAATCACGGACTTCACGAGTATCATTTTATGTCATATAGTTCAGTCTATTCTTTGTCTGAAGAGTTGGCCTCAGGAATGGTTTTAGATCTGTGTTAACAGAGAGTCCGGGGGGCCATGTCTTCTGGGGTCCCGCCAGTCTCAGTCAGACCATTGAGTCTGGTCTTTTTACTAGAATTTGAGTTCTGCTCCCCACTTTTGTCCTGCTCTGTCAGGGACTCTCTGTTGTGTTCCCTGTCAGGGTGGTCATTGGTGGTAGCTGGTCAACATCTAGTTCTTCTGGTCTCAGGCTGATGGAGTCTCTGGTTTATGTGGCCCTTTTTGTCTCTTGGGCTAATATTTTCCTTGTATCTTTGGTGTTCTTCATTCTCTTTTGCTCCAGGTGGGTTGGGACCAGTTGACGCATCTTAGACGGCTGCTTGCAACATTTTAAGATGCCAGATGCCACTCACCAAAGTAGAATGCAGAAAATTTTCTTAATAAACTTTGTTATGCTAATTGACCTAGATGTCCCCTGAAAGCATGGTCCCCAGACCCCCACCTCTGCTACACTGTCCCTCGAAGTGTTGGTTGTGTTCAGGAAACTTATTAGCTTTTGGTTTAGTCTAGTGGTGCTAACTTCCCCTGTGTTGTGTGTTGTCTGTCCCTTCACCAAAAATAATTCTTGTCTACTATCTAGTTAGTGACTCTCCCCTCCCTCCTTCCCTACCCTCATAACCATCAAAGAATGTTTTCTTCTGTGTTTAAACCTTTT
>NW_004444043.1:645422-647276 GCF_000243295.1 Trichechus manatus latirostris
TTTTAGGAGCTCCCAGTTATCTAGTTTCTCTTCTGGTGTTTGTGCATTGTTACTTACAGTTGATCTTCTGTTTATGCCGTGTATTAGGACTCCTAGCGTTGTCCCTACTTTTCCTTCCATGATCTTCATCATTTTAGATTTTATATTTAGGTCTTTGATCCATTTTGAGTTAGTTTTTGTGCATGGTGTGAGTTAAGAGTCTTGTTTCATTTTTTTGCAGATGACTATCCAGTTATGCCAGCATCATTTGTTAAAGAGACTGTCTTTTCCCAATTTAATGGACTTTGGGTCTTTGTCAAATATCAGCTGTTCACAGGAGGATGAATTTACATCTGGATTCTCAATCTATTCCATCGATCTATGTATCTATTGTTGTACCAGTACCAGGCTATTTTGACTACTGTGGCAGTATAATAGGTCCTAAAATCAGGTAGCGTGAGGCCTCCTACTTTGTTCTAATAATAATATTCTTAGATATGAAAGTGGTATTATGGTTAATAAGTGTCTTTACTCTTAGCAGGTGTATATTAAAATAGGTAGAAGTGAATTGTTGTATCTATAACTTACTTTCATATGATTCAGGCAAAAAAAGTATGTAGAAAAACAGATGTATACATATAGAGATAAATGTATATATAAAGTAAATGTGGCAAAAATATTAACAGCTGTTGAATCTAGATGAAGAGGATATAAACATTGTACTTTCTTTCCATTTTTCCATAATTTGATAAGATTTCAAAATAAAAAAAATGGAGGAAGGAAAACAATGTGAATAAATATCAAACATGCTATGCTATGTGCTTGTCCCTATAAGTGCTGCCCACCCCCTGTAATGCTCAAGACTCATAAAGGAAGATAAAAATTGAAGGTCCTTATATGACAATAAAGGAGCCTAGGCAGAGTAATGGTTAAGCACTTGTCAGCTCTGAAGGGGGAAGAAAACTAACAATCTCCTCCCTAAAGATTACAGCTAAGAAACCCTATGGGACAGTTCTACTCTGTCCTACAGGATCACTATGAGTCACTAAGACTCGATGGCACACAACAACAACAGCATATGGCAATAATAAATATTTGGAATTTTACAAAAGCCATTCATTTCAGAAAATGAAATATTATCATACATCATCTGTTCACCCCTGGATTTGATTTCTCAAAGAAGAAGGAAGCTTCCTTTTTTTAGACATGAAGGGATGGTACACTCTCATGAAGAATCCCAAACCCTTCAAGGTAATCTAAGTATCTAACGTAATTTAAGTGTCATTCCTGGAAAAGCATGTGACACTCATGTCCCCCACTATCACCCCACAGCACTCTAAGAGCAGACACTGCACTGGCTCCTTCCACTCTCATTGGACTCATCTATTTACTTATCTGACTCCTTTAACAGCAGCGGCTATAACTTATTTTATCCATTTATTCACCCATTCATTCAGAAATATTCATTGAGTGCCTACTACGTGTCAGGCACTATTTTAAACACTAGGGATCTTCCAGTGAACAAAATATGCAAAACATCCCTGATCTTGTGAACTTTTTATTTTAGTAAGGGGAAGAGAGTGACGTACGCTTTCTCACAAAAGTCACTCATTTTCCAGTTCTATAATTTATTCATCTCTGGTTGAACTTGGGCACCTACTGTTTGTTTATTGTTGTTGTGTGAGGCCAGTAGATTTACAAGTCTTTAAATATTTATTCTGGAGAAAGAAAACTGATAAAAAGTGGAGACAAAACATGGTATTTTGTAATGTTGGGTGTTCACCAAATGAGACATTAATCAGGGTACATGTAAAATGTATGATGATATCACAAGGACTTCCCATGTTTGCAAGAGACATTCTTTTTTTTTTTTTT
>NW_004444043.1:654077-660551 GCF_000243295.1 Trichechus manatus latirostris
CAGGGATCCCACTGGTGTGGCTATGAGGTCTGGGGAAGTTATTCTCAGGTGTTGCAGTACAGCCTGGCTAGAAGGCGTAGAGGTATACAATACCAGGTATCAGGGAAAAGAAAGAGAAGGATGATATATAGAGAGACGAGAAACTGAGTGATGAAGAAAGACAGAAAGGGAAAAAGAGGGAAAAGAAAACAAAACAAATTTAAAAAAGAAAAGAAAAAGAACAAGAAAAGCCCCCCAAAAAACAGAAAAAAAAGAAAAGAAACCAATGAAAAAAGAAATGCCCTCAGGGATCCCTCTACACGTCTGTGCAAACTGAGGGGTTAGTTTCCAAGCCACGCAGCACCGCCTGGCCAGAACGGTCTCCCAACTCAAGAAAAGGAAAAGAAATCAAACAAAAAATTTAAAACAAACAAATGAACAAAAGCCCCAGGATCCCACCAGCGTGGCAACCCAGACCAGGAAGCAGTTCCACACTCAAATGGAGCTCCGCAGCCCCTCAGGAAGAAGCAAAGATGGCACACAGAGCCAGGTATTTGAGCAGAAATAGGGGGAGGTGGTGAGAGGTAAGGAAGAAATCAAAAGAAGTGCAAAAAAAGCAACAGCAGCAGCCAACAAATGGTACTCAGAGAGCCAGCCCGTTTGGGTGGGTGGCATCCAAGCAGCCAGTGCTTCCCAGACAAGAGATTGTGGCCACGAGAAACAGAGGAAGCCGAGTGGGGGTGAAAAACGGTGGGGGGTGGGAAAGCGTGCATCGCAAATTACTGGTTGTTTTGTCTTCTGCTGGAAGCTCCGTGAAGCTGCTTTCTTGTACCCCCGTTTGCTGGTCTCTGATAGGAGTCCAAGTTGGCGGATCCGCACTGGGTTAGCTCATAGGGGACCTCTGCATGAATCTCTCCTCGCTCTCTGGTCTCTGTCAGTTTTCTCATTCCATTTAGTGCTTGGCTGAGTTCTTTATCTCTTCATTTGATGTTTTACGGTTTCAGGATTGTTGTTTTATCTGTTTGGCTTAGTTTTTCGGATCTTTGCTGTGGAGGGATGGCGTGGAGCTTCTGCCTGGAGCGCCATTTTGCCAGAAGTCTGAGACATTCTTAAATAGGGAAAAATTCTACAGAAAATGGAACTTCAGTTCCTGTTGTCCAAGCTGTTTGGAATTTTTTCTGTGGCTTAAAATCCTAAAATAATTTATGTATATATTACTAAGCCCAGATATTTATTCCAAAAATGAAGACCTAGATTTCTGAACTGCTATGTTATAAGCCTGGAGCCCTGGTGGCCTCAGTGGTTAAGAGCTCAGCTGCTAACCAAAAGATAGCAGCAGTCTGAATCCACCAGCCACTCCTTGGAAACCCTATGGGGCAGTCCTACTCTGTCCTTAAGCGTCGCAATGAGTTGGAATGGACACAATGGCAATCGGTTTGGTTTTATGTCATAAGCCTAATAAAAAAAACTATCAGTTAATTTCTATATAGTTTGTGTTTTAATGTCATAAAATTTGGGAGCATATGTTTCAATAATCTTGGCAGGGAGCTTTTAAATTACAAAACAAAAAAGGGAAAATCGCTTACATAAATTTGTGCTTTTGCTGTTCTCTTCATCAGCATGAATTTCACACCATATCTTACATGATGACTTTGCTAAGACAGGTTATTTATAGTTTACACCCAGTTTGCTGTCAAAAAGGACATGAGATGATTATAATAAATAATAAATGTATAGAAACATCACTAAAAGTGAAACTGAAAATCAAAAATCTTACAGAGAGATGGGAAATACGTATGCTAAAAATATAAACTCAGATATTATTTAAAGGGAGAATTAAATTTTATTTGGGGCATTCTGGCAACTGAAACATAAAGGGAAGTACGACGCAACAAATTGGTTTTGTGTTTTTATTACTTAACTGAAAATTCAGCGGTATGAAACCACCAGCAGCTCCGAGGGAGAAAGATGTGGCAGTCTGCTTCCGTAGAGGTTTACAGCCTTGGAAACTCTATGGAGCTGATATGAGTCTGAACTGATTAGATGACAGTGGGTTTGGGTGGTTTATAAAAACTAGTTGCCCTCCAGTTGATTCTGACCCATGATGACCTCAGGAGTGTCAGAGTAGAACTGTGTTCCACAGAGTTTTCAATGGCTGATTTTTCAGAAGTAGCTCACCAGGCCTTTCTTTCAGAGTGCCTCTGACTGTACCCAAACTTCCAATCTTTTGGTTAACAGACAAGGATTTTACTTGGATTCACAATCAATGCCCATGGAAGCAGCACTCAAGAAATCAAACGACATATTGCATTGGGCGAATCTGCTGCAAAAGACCTCCTTAAGTGTTGAGAAGCAAAGATGTCACTTCGAGGACTAAGGTGCTCCTGACTCAAGCCATGGAATTTTCAATCACCTCATACACATGCAAATGCTGGACAGTGAATAAGGAATATCCATCGAGGAAGAACTGATGCTTTTGAATTATGGTGTTGGCAAAGAATATTGAGTATACCACAGACTGCCAGGAGAACAAAAAAATCTGTCTTGGAAAAAGTACAGCCAGTATACTTCTTAGAAGTAAGGATGGCGAGACTTGTCTCATGTACTTGGGACATGCTACCAGGAGGGACCAGTCCCTGAAGAAGGACATCATGCTTGGTAAAGTAGAGAATCAGTGAAAGAGAGGAAGACCCTCAATGAGATGGATCAACACAGTGGCTGTAACGATGGGCTCAAGCATAGCAACAATTGTGAGGATGGCACAGGACTGGGCAGTGTTTTGTTGTGTTGTACTTAGGGTCGCTGAGAGTCAAAATTGACTCGAGGGCATCTAACAACAACATAACAACAACGTATGTATGTATTTGTATGTGTGTGTTTGTGTGTGTGTGTGTGTGTGTGTGTTTGTATACATATTCTATTGGCTCTGTTTCTGTGGATAACTCTGACTGAAATGGTCTTATTTGGCCTCACCTCCTTTCCATATCTCTGCCCGAAGCTACCTGGGGAGGGAGTGGCAAGATTTCTATGCATGTCTAAGCTGAATTCCATTCATTCTTTTAATAAAATAAAATGATAATAATGTTAAAAATAATAAAGAGAAATGTCTGAATTTTATTATTATGTAAATTCACTCAGGCTGTTAATACTTCAAGCAGTGGCAAATGTGTGAGTGCTGGGGGAGTCTTATATCCCTGTAGGCCCATAATGTAGCAGCTGGTAAGTCATGGAAACCACAGGAGGGAACTTGTCTGCCTCTTGGTCTCCTTAGCTGCAAAAATCGAAGCTTTCTCCCTCAGTTGGAGGCAGATATGAGCCCACCTGTCCCTTGCTTCTCTGGAACCAGGGATTAGCAGGTCCTCCCATAGCCACCAGTATACAGAAGTGATTTGTGCTCCCAAGAACCCTGAGAACCACAGGCCATGGACCTCTTGGTTGTTTGACTTCAGGCTGACCTCCATTCCAGAGGGGAATGGAATCCTGCAGGCCTACTTTCTCCCTCTCACCCCAGCAGCGCCGGAGGCTTCTTGTAAAGCTTTCAGGCCTCACCAGCTGCTCCACTCAAGAATAGATGTTGGTTGGATTGGAGTTGGGAAGGGAGAAGTGCATCGATGCAGAAACAGGCTACTGTCTCTCAAGGATCTGCCAACACCATCCTCCATTCATTGCTCCTAAACCCAAATTTCTTTCTAGTAGAGTTTGTTCTCTAATTTTTCAAGAATATTCATGGATTCAGACTTAAAACTTCTTATTTTTTGTTCATTATGCAATGTTCCATTCTCTGCAAAAATATTATATAGCATATATACCTAAAATGCTTTTGAATTGAATTGAATTCAGTGAATTGAATTCAGCACTCCAGTGAGTATCACTGGGATGCGAGACAAGATAGGAAATAAAAGAGTCAAAGACTCAGACATGGTGTTGTCTAGCCACCTGCCTCCCCTCTAAAATGAACAGAAAGAAGTCCACAATGTTAGGGTATTAGACAGAGGTTTTCAGGGAGCCAAGGATCTCTATTTACCTTCCTGTGAATTCTAATTGAATATAAACAAATTGGAGCCTCTTTCAACTTACAAAAAAGGTCCCTGGGTGGTGCAAATGGTTTATAATCAACTACTAACCTAAAGTTTAGCAGTTCAAATGCACACAGCAGAGCCATGGAAGAAAGCCTGGTGATTTGCTTCCATAAAGAATACAGCGGAAAAAAAAATCATGGAGCAGTTCTACTCTGTAACACATGCGGTTTCCACGAGTCGAATTCAACTCCACAGCAATGGGTTTGATTCATCTTACAAAACCTTCAGACAAATGGCTGTTTATTTTTTAGATTAATCTGACTGATTGCACTCATCCCATTATAGAAACCAGGAACCAAATGTCTCACCCAAAAATCTCTCCCTCTCCCTCAACTCACACACACATGTAATACCAGAAAGGCAAGAAGATATGGATCACAGTTGCCTTCAAAGCTCTGAGAAATCTGTAGGAATTCATAACCACGGTTTCCAGATCGTATTTTTAACCTGATTCTGAGAACTTCGAGTCACTCCTATGCAGAATTGATGTGGGAACAAAAACACTGCTAACTTTCTAAACTTGTAAAAGTTCTTTTTTTTTTTTTTTTAAATAATCCAACTTTCTTCCAGCTTGGAAAGGCCTGATTTACATAAATCCCCTCACCCCCACCTTACCTCTGACAGTGGATTTCTAAACAAAGCAATCACGCTGGCAGATGAGTCAGATTTACTTATTGTGTTGTACGCACGCATATTACAGGAATGGAACTAGCTTTCCTCATGTTATTTATTGGTGTCAAGAGGTGCAATTTAAAAATCCTGCTCTTTAATTTTTTTTTCCCTTTCTATGACAAGCAGATTGCTCCCTGTGCAACACACACACCATCTTAAGAGCTTACTAAATATTTGAGCATTAAGAAACCCTAATTTTTCCTCATAAAACTAACTAGAAACATTTATTTTGATTTAACTTTTTAGACAAAGAGAACCCTTTGATTTGGAGGCTTTCAGATTTGGGAATGAAAGGATTTTAGGTAAATTAGCTGATAAAATTACTGTTATTATGCTCATAAAAGCTGCTAAAAATAATCAGTTCATAGGGCCAAAAATTCATACACTGTAGTATTTGCTTCCTGACAGATATTTCAGAAATTTGGCTTAGAATAGAAAATGCGTACTTTTTTTTTTTACTTGTATCAGAATAAAATTACCAACAAAATGACTTTCGCATCCATAACTCTTTAATAGCGCCGATATTTACATAAGCAGAGCTTTCCAAACACTTAAAATGATAAAAGCCCAAAGACAAATTGAGTTATATCCGCCTGTCTTTGCTTCCGATCCAACTCAAGAAATACAGGTGAGCAACAACACACGCCAAGTAACAAGCTGCTTTTTCTTTACATTGTACGTCAGTGACACTTTTTGTTTTATTGAGCAAATGTGTCCCTCCCTCGATCAGATCCTGGCCGTCCCCAGCTCATCTCATCCCCCATTACAGCAGCAGCTATTTACACATGAGAAATAGAGCTCTTCCAAAAGGCAAATCTTTGTTCATGTTTTCAAGCATGGAAGCAAACATTGGCAGCAAACACAAAAAGCAATGAAAAAAACCATTTGGAATTTACTTTCTTTTTCTCCCATTTAGAATCAGCAAGACGTTGATTGGTGCCATCACTACAGAGGCAACCACAGCAAGAGACACGCTTCCTCGTGGCAAATGCAGATGATCTTGTGTCTGAAAGGGGTTCTCTGAGATGGTTTTCTCCACCCTCCTGCATTGGCACAGGGTGGCCCAGATACTCTCCGTTTCCAAAACATGACCTATCTGCCTTTTCCTTTCAAATAGCCAAAAAAAAAGAGACAATAAAACCTCGTTTTACAATTTATTTCAACATTTTCCCCATCCAGAGATTGAGGAAACTCTAACGTTTTACCGAAATTCCACTTTTGGCAGATCTAGTCTTTTCACTTCTGTCTGAGTAAAAACATAGACTTGCTGCTATATAACACTCTTAAATTATTATTATTTTTTAATTAAACTTTCTAGGTTAAACATGGTTGCTTTAAATTGTTAAAGGTCACCTTATATTGTATAACACTTTAAACTTTATAAAAATTCTTTCATATGCATTCTCACTTGACTCTACTAGCAGTCTCCCAAGTAAGGCAAAAGAGATATCATTCTCAGAACGCACAAACCCCAACCGATAAGCTAGATAACTGGGATCTTCTAAAAATCAAACACCTATGCTCTTCAAAAGACTTCACCAAATAGTCAAAAGAGAACCTACAGACTGGGAAAAAATTTTTGGACAGTACAAGTCAGACAAAGGTCTAATCTCCATAATCTACAAAAATCCAACACCTCTACAACAAAAAGACAAATAATCCTATTAAAAATGGGTAAAGGAAATGAACAGACACTTCACCAAAGAAGACATTCAAGCGGCCAACAGACACATGAGGAAATGCT
>NW_004444043.1:662088-693079 GCF_000243295.1 Trichechus manatus latirostris
ACAACATGTGTACTACTGTTTCATGAGAAACTATTTGTCCTGTAAGCCTTCACCTGAAGTACAATAGTAAAAAAAAAAAAGAGAGAGATATCATCCTCAGGTGTAAATAAAGAACCTGGCCCAGAAATTCCACTCACAGGTATATATACAGAAAAGACTTGAAGGCAGAGGCTCGAACAGACACGTGTACACCAATGTTCATTGCAGAACTATTCACAATAGCCAAAAGGTGGAAACAATCCAAATACCCATCAACAGATGAATGGATAAACAAAATGTGGTATATACATACAATAGAATATTTAAACTAAAACTAAACCCATTGCCAATTAGTCAATTCCAACTCATAGTGACCCTACAGGACAGAGTAGAACTGCTCCCACAGGGTTTCCAAAGCTGTAAATATTTATGGTAGCAGATTGCCAAACCTTTCTCCCACAGCACATATAATGAGTTCGAACTCTCTTCCTTTCTGTTAGCAGCAAAGTGCTTAACCAATGCACCACCAGGGCTCCTTAATGGAATATTACTTAGCCATAAAGAGAAATGAAGTGCTGGAACAAGTCACAACATGGATGAACCTTAAAAATATGCTGAGTGAAATAAGTCAGTCACAAAAGAACAAAGATTGCACGATCTCACTCATACGAAGTACATGGAACAGGTAAATATATAGAGGTAAGAGTTTAACAGTGATTACCATGGACTGGAGGTAGGGGAAATGGGGGGAATTACTGTGTGGGAAGCAGTGAGTTTTTGTTTATGGGAATGGAAAATTTGGCAAAGGACATTGGTGACGGTCACACAACATGATTGATGTAATAGATCTCACTGAATACTACATGTGAAAAATGTTGAACTGGCAAATGTGGTGCTATTTTTCACTGCAATAAAAAATAAATAGAAGAGAACCTGAGGCTCTGAGGAGTTCAATAACTCGCCTCAAGAAACAAACCTTGTAAGGTCAGAGTCAAGGCTGGTATTGACTCTTATCTGATTCCCAGTCCAGTGCCATCCACTCCAGCAAATTGTCTTTCTTCCCTTGTCCTATTTGCTATTTATTGCCTTTGAACCTTCTCAAAGATAGAGCAGAATATTGTGGTCGCATATAAAGGCATTTATGTAGAAGAACGTGCATACTGCTAAGTAACGGCCTTCCGTTTTAGCACTGCAGTGGTGACGCAGATGTAGCTTGAAATCCACAATGCCTGTAAACCTTTTTCTAACTTATCAATGTAGGCTTAGTCTTTGAGTGATCAACTCTCCCCCCAATTTTCTTCTTTTTCTTTGCAATAAAAGGTGGTTGGTGCAGATACGAATGGCAGTTTCAGGTGGAGAATGAAAGAGCGAGTGCTTAGAGGATTAGTTTTTAGTTCAACTTTATCCTGTGTCATCAGAAAACTTATATGTGAATATTGGTACCTTTCTTAAGGTATATGCTTTTACACACTCCCTTTGAAATGCCCTACAAAGAGAGGGGATCCTTTAATGAAATGGAGATCCATCCCTTTCCTGAGCTGCTGCCTTTCCATTTGGTGTGCAGTCAACTGTGTATTTAATACAAATATTGCCTCAGGATTTCTAGAGCAGATAAGAACGCTGCTGATGTAAGAACGCAGTGCAGAGAGAATCTGCACGCAGGTAGCCCAGTGAAATTTAGCTGGGTGAATAATTACCATGATGCTCATAATTAATAATTATCTTGTGCCAGTGGAGAATTGTACTAATTGGTAATCTCTTCGCTTAAAAGTCCTAATATTTTATTTCTGCTTATTGCTAACTATCAAGTGGAATGCAAATGGAAATGTGGATGACTGGTATTGTAATAATTACAACTGTAATCACATTCAGCAGCTAACCTCTAATTAAAATAAATCAGATGATGTAGCGAATTGGCTACATACAGTTGTGTTTCCAATAATATATCTTATTGGGAAAAATTATTTTCTTCCACTGAATGCCTTTGAAGATCAGATTAAAAATTATGTGGATGTGTTGTATTTCTGAGGAGATGTTTTCTGTGGTAATAAGTAGGTTAATTGCATATTCCTCAGGTGATAGAGTTTCAGGATAAACACAAGTTAGCATGTAGTAAGTATCACTGTTTCTAATGGAATTATAATATTGTTATCTTGCAATTATATGCAGGTCATTCTTGGATGTCCAACACAAACCTGAAATTTCTTGGCTGAACTCTGAAAAGCAATCAGATAAAACTATCCTTGAGATTTTAAAACATTAGGTTGTGTGATTAGAGGGTGATCAACTTTTCTTTATATTTCTGAGCATTTTCCAAAATGATGTCTACATTTATATTATATACATATATATGCATATAGGCGTGTACACATATACATACTTATGTGTGTGTATGTGTGTGTATATATATATATAAACCCATTGCCGTTGAGTTGATTCCAACTCATAGCAAGCAACCGTGTAAGGACAGAGTAGAACTGCCCCATAAGGTTTCCAAGGAGCAGCTGGTGGATTCAAACTGCCAACTTTCAGTTAGCTGCTGAGCTCTTAACCACTGCACCACCAGGGCTATATATATACCACATATATCAGTCTAAGCTGGCTTTAATCACTCACCATCAAATAAAGGCAAGAAACCTGATAATATATGTATATACGCCTATCTACATGGTGCCATTGTGCATGTAGATGGACATGGAAGTAGGACCATCTCCTGAAATGACAAACCTGAGTAATAACAAAATTCAATATTTTTAAAAACAATTTGTGCTGCTCTCTCAATCTTGTATCTCCATGCTACACAGCCCATTTTGCCATTTCATTCATCGGGGTCTGCAAACTTTTTCAGTAAAGGACCAGACAGTAAATATTCAGGCTTTGCAGACCATATCAGCTATATAGTGTCTACTCAACTGTCATTGTAGCAGAAGCAGCCACAGACAATATGAAAAGAAATGAGCATGACTGTGTTCCTTTATTTATGCGAACCAATTAAAAAATATTTACCAGCAGTTACTAGTGCTGTTCTAAGTGTAAGAGGTAAAGGGATGAATAAGAGAGATAAGATCTCTTTTCTTATTAAGTTTCAGTCTTTTAATTGAATACCCACTACATGTATGGCAGTATGCTGGAGTGATCCAATAGGGAATGAACTCTTTTCCTGGCCTTCAAGAAGTTTAAATTTTGTGAAGGAATTAGATTACATGCGTCCATGGTAATCATTGTGGGGTAAAGAGCAGATGGATCATAAGAGTGTCTGAAACGTGGTAGGAGAGTTCCAGTAAGGAAGATATGAACTTCAAAGGTGGTGGTGGTTGAAGATTTTTGGCAATATTTATACGAAAGGCAAAGAGCTGTGAAAGGGGAGGGCATGGCCGAGACTCAACCAGTGTTCAGGGAGAGCAGTGATTACAAAGGGAAGAATCGGTGACTATGATGAGCTTGTGTAACATGTATGGCCATGTAGTGGTGCCCTGACCTCAGCTTGAGTCCAAATTTTTGATGTCCATATACATACACATTCTGATAACCAGTTATATCCCCACCATTCCCTAGCAAACCCACAGCCTGCTACTTGCTGTTATCAGTCCAAGGCAACTCAGCAAAACTGGTCACTCCCCATATCAACCCAGCATGGGCAACCCCCCAACTCAAGCCTCTGTAGGAGGGTTTAACTCAAGGCTCCCACTTTTGAGACATCAATATTGTTTAAATTCCTCAACCTAGGACATGTTTCCTCTCCTTCGCACCACCTAACTCTCCAGTAATAAAAATCCCCAACCCACAAAAAGCTTCCTGTGGCCCTGTTCCATGGGTGCAGCCCCCCTGTGGCCCTGCATGGAGGGCCTTCCCTCTCAACTGTGAATAATAAACTCAGCATTCTCCTGCTACCCATGGTGCCATTGTGCATGTCCTGCCATTAAAGAACTTATTAAAGGAATAATTTTAAAACAGCCAGAAAGGTATTTTGGACTGGATTGTGGAGGTCCTCAAGTGTTATATTAAAGACTTTGAACTTTATCAGTGGTGACTGGTGAAAATGTAGGATCATAGAATGTTTGTAAGCATTAAATGGAGTAAGTATGAGAAACATGAGTGTGAGGACAATATGGACAAGTAGACGGGGATGGGGTTGCTTTGTAGGACTATGGGCAAAGAACAAAATTTGGAGCATAATGTAATAGCCCTATAAGGGACTAGGGGAGAAAAGATTGCTTCCAGGAGCTTCTTCTAGAAGGGGTAAGAAGTTCTTGGGCTAAAGCTATTCATCTTGATCTGATCATAGCCTATCAAATGCTCACGCTTGAGTTCAGCTGTCTTATCAGACTTATTGTTAGATTTCAATGAAAGAAAATGAGAAAGTGGAAGTGATGACAAACAGCACTTAAAGACAGCTGCAAAACTTCACACACCTTATTTCATGTCTGACTGGGAATAGAAAAGAAGGAAACAAAAGCTTTTAATATGTTTGCTTCCTTCCTAAATGTGCCTGCATCTGTCTTCATCCCCTTTTCCTTTTCAAAGGAACAAAGAGAAAACCAAGCCAGATGAGAACAAGGTCACATGACCTAGGGTCATCAGAGCCTAAGGTTACCTTCAGAAAGGCCCTTGGCACCTGAACTCGTAGACACTGTGATCTTTAAACGTCTGTGGACTTTGAATGGCTGCTGAGTTGTGGAAGCATGAGAAAGATGACTGAGAATCACTGGTAAAATCAATCACTTCAAAAATATCCCAACTGCAGCAATAAACTATGGAGCACTGTTTAAGAAAGTGATACAATATTTAATTTCAACTGATTCGAATTCAGGAATTGTTTACTGATAGTACCTATTCATATTATTGGAAGCCCTGGTGGTGCAGTGGTTAAGAGCTTGGCTACTAACCAAAAGGTCAGCAGTTCGACTGCACCAGCCGCTCCTTGGAAACCCTATGGGACAGTCGGACTCTCAACTATGAGTCAGAATTGACTCAACAGCAATGGGTTTGTTTTTTTTTTTTTTAATTCACATCACCAAATTCTTTTTATTTCTTCTCTTCATTCTATATTTGCCAAAAAGCCCAAAGTATTGCATCAACATGAAAAATTGGCCAAAATGAATATAATTCATGTCCTACAAATATATGGTAAACTCCCTCTCATCAGACACATACACATGAATGTTCATACAAGCTTTGTTTGTTAGAGAGAAAGATTGGAAACTACCTACATTTTGATTAATAAACCCAAAAAAAAAAAAAACCCAAACCAGTTGCTATCGAGTCGATTCTGACTCATAGCGACCTTATAGGACAGAGTAGAACTACCCGTAGGGTTTCCAAGGAGCAGCTGGTGGATTCAAATTGCTGATCTTTTGGTTAACAGTCAAGCTCTTAACCACTGTACCACCAGGGTTCCAAATTTTAATTAATAGGGAACAAAAAAATAAAATACAGAAGTATTATAAAGTGGAATAACATACAGTAGTTAAAAGAAATGAACCAGATCTATACCAACAAGAATAGATTTCCAACAACATAACACTAAATTAAAAGTCAGATTACAGAGTGGCATATTGTATTTGACACCATTTTACATAAATTTCAAAACATAATAACAGTGCTCTATTATTGTCCAGACATATATATATGTATGTATCTCCAGGCGTTTATATAACTCTACTAATGATTTATATATATATATGTATGTATGAAGGCAATTTCATAAATTTTAAATAATTTATATATATATAAAATTTAAAATTTATGAAAGTAATTGCTTTTGGAGTGAGAGAAGAGAACAAGATTGATGACAACTTCAATTTCATCTGTAATAGTTTATAACTTTTTATTCTAAAAAAATTTGAAGGAAATGTTAAAAATTAAAAGATCTGTGTGGGATTACTCTTTGATCACAGTCAGATATCTTGGAGGTAAGAAACACTTCTTCAATCATTTTAAAAATAGTTATATTTTAAGGATATACAGAGTGATTTCAAGCCAACTTTGTGTAATGTGCTCTGTAACTTTATATGAATTCGATTTATGTGATTATATTCATATTTTTACATAGATATTATTGATTAAATTGCAGTAGTGTATAATAATTTTTTTTTCAATTAAAAAGTCTATATAATAAGAGGTGCCCTGGTGGCGCAGTAATTAAACAGCTTGGCTGCTAACCAAAAGGTCAGCGGTTCGAATCGACCAGCTGCTCCTTGGAAACCCTATGGGGCAGTTCTAGCCTGTCCTATAGGGTTGCTATGAGTAGAATCGACTCGATGGCAATGGGTTTTTCGAGGTATATAATAAGAAATTTTTAAGGTTAATTTTTGACCAGTACTATTCACCTAGAAATTTGCGGTTTGGCGCAATAATATGGACAATGATTTGGAATCTATGGAGGTGGAGTTTTGTCATAAAATCAAGGAGTATTTTGCACTCAACAGAAAAGCACAAACCAAAGTTCAGAGAACATACGCTGAACACACCTTGCCAAACTGGTTGCAGAGTAGTTTCTGACTCATGGCAACGCCATGTGTGTCAGAGTAGAACTGTGCTCCACAGGGCTTTCAATGGTTAATTTTTCAGAAGTAGATCTCCAGGCCTTTTTTCCAAAGTACCTCTGTGTAAACTCGAACCTCCAACCTTTCCCTTAGCAGCCAAGCACATTAACTATTTGCTCAGCTTAGGGACTCCCAGCACACCTAGTTCAACCACCAAAGAAAAACACTAACATCCGTGAAAGGATGTGATATATATTTTAAAAAAAAAAAGTCATTGAAATCATCATAATGGGAATTGTAAAATACATATATCTTATTGCATGCTGTCCAGTCGATTCCGACTCATAATGACCCAATAGGACAGAGTAGAACTGCCCCCATAGAGTTTCCAAGGCTGTAAATCTTTGCAGAAGCAGGCTGCCAGATCTTTCTCCCTGAGTGGCTGAAGGGTTCAAACCATGGACCTTTTGGTTGAGTACTTAACCACTGCACCACTGGGGCTTCTTGTTTTTTTTTTAGTGTTTAGGGAATCTTAATAGAGTCATGTACATGCCTTTTATTTTTTTCAACTCTACTTACTGACAGGTTCTTCTGGCCTTTTATTTATGATTTTTTTTTATTGTGCTTTAGATGAAGGTTTACAGAGATAATTTATCATTAAACAATTAATACACATACTGTTTTGTGACATTGGTTGCCAACTCCACGATGTGTCAACACTCTCCTTCTCAACCTTGTGTTCCTCATTACCAGCTTTCCTGTTCCCTCCTGCCTTCTCATCCTTGCCTCTGGGCTGGTATGCGCATTTAGTCTCGTTCTTCTGGACTTCTTGATTGCATTTTTGAAAATGTTCTTTTATCAGGAATTAGCTAGCTCTGTCTTGTATCAGTTGGAACTTTCTGAAGCCCAAAGTCAGTAAAGGAATGTGGGGCTGGCTGTGTCCAAAGGCACCACAGACACAATCTCTTATCCATAGAGCTGGAGGAAGGTCTATAGCCCAAGGCCAAGAGGATTTTGAGAATAATGAATATGGGCCAATATCCAATCCAGATGCCAATGGACAGGCAAAGATCTTCACCAAATAACACAATGTGGGAAAAGAGAACAGACCCTTGTGAGGACTGACTGCAGCAGGTCGGCTTCCCGATTTGCATGATCTCTCGTTGAGGCTGCTCTTTGTTTCTAACCCTGGAGATCATGCAGGAATC
The DNA here is from genome assembly GCF_000243295.1 of Trichechus manatus latirostris. Lineage (NCBI taxonomy): Eukaryota > Metazoa > Chordata > Mammalia > Sirenia > Trichechidae > Trichechus > Trichechus manatus. The sequence goes on from NW_004444043.1 coordinate 669,761, forward strand.
AGCTGCCAAACATGCCTTACACCTCCATGCCATCTAATTATAGCCTGCAACACTCCGCAGTGCTGACAGTGCCGAGCTATTGACTCTTGACACTCTCTAAAGCTCTTAATTATCTTTTCACATAAGCCCCTTTCAGACCTGTCAACTTCTTTGTATTGTTTATGGGGGAAAAAAAAGTAGCATATTAAGATTTCAGGGCTATGCATCCAGAGACAAACTTGCAGCTACACTTGTGAGTGCTCTTGAATGTCTGTGCGCTCATGAACACACAAGTGTGGAGGGTTTCAAATCGTGTACGGCAATTCTGACACCAACTTACAATGGGATAAGAAAACTTCATCAAGCAAAATGGAATCAGCCCATACTTTAGTCAATCTGATGCTGAAATTCATATTTAATCTTTTCTTCCCTTAGAGTTCAAATATGTCAATGAGATAGAAATAGAGATAGAGAAGTGTGTGCTTATACATCCACATACGAGACTAAGCATATTAACAATAATTGGAAAATGTTTTTAAAAATTCATTCAAACCTTTATTAGGTTAATATTATGGGATTTAGCAATTTCAAAGAAATACCCATGTTTCACCCTTATTTAGAAATTATTTTTATGTGACTTAAATTTATAACTACTTAGAAACTACTTGCACATATTTTCTCTTATTGAACTTTCAAGTTACCCCGAGAGACACAGAGAAGTGGGCGTTATTGCTAACTATGATCCTTTCACATGAAAACATTGTAGCCCAGAGATTTAAAGTGATTTGCCTAAAGTCCCCTAGTAAATGGAGAAATAAGACTACCTTTCATCTGAACAGAGTTTTGGTTCTAAAGTTAGCATGTATGACAAAAATCCTAAATAATTAAAATTATCATTTAAAATCTCTCATATCCTTTCATAAAATGTAATATACAGATACACTATGTCCCACTAGGTCCAATACAGGCTGTTGCGATTTGCTTTCCTCCAGCACTGGAGCTGTCTGCTGCCTCCTTGGTAGAGAACTAGATGATGTAGTTGGTTGGCATTTAGGCACCATGTTGTATAAAATATTATCTGAATCACTCTCCCAGTGCTGAGATGTTCATACCTTGAGCAGTAAGGAGAACCAAGACCAGCTGAAAAAGCAGGAGACTCCCATCTGACAGTATACCCTTTCTCTGGGATATACTGTCATCTTCCAACACCAGCTAAATTATTATGTTCACCTCTCTTTCTCATTTTTTCCTTTGCTGGTGTGTGTGGTTGAAGTCAGGTAAGTTAAGGAACATATCATGTGCCTCTACCATATCAGGTCTTTGACCCTCGTTTCTGTCCTTCCTACATATGCTATTTATTTATCTCTTCCTTGTTGAGCTTGGGAAGCAAAGGAACAGAGTCTGACAATGAAGTAACACAGCCTTCCTGAATTTTCGCACTTCAACAGGAAAATAGTGATACCTACCGATCTTCAGCAATGCGCATATCAAACGCTTCAGGTCTGGCAGTAAAACTGGGAACAGGAGAGCAAAAAGAGACAAGGGACCAGGAAATGTGAAGGAAATACTCATTTAAAACTCAGAATTATGGTGGAGAATTACGGTGGCGGCAGCTTTTTATTTAAAATGGTCATCACTGGGGTGATGATTTGAATCTCACTTACCAGAGAGGATGTGAATGAAGAGTAAGGAGCCATAGAGAAGATAATGCTCATTAGTGATGCATCTAAGAATAAACTACAGGTCCTTGGATGGCCAAATTAGCGTACTTTGCACTAAGGCAACATAGTGCAAAGAGAACGAGCCAAGCGGACATGGGTGTAAACAAAGCTCGGAATTTCACTACGTGCTGCTAACCAAATCATCTAACTCCCAGAGCCTCAGTTTTCTAATCTGTAGCTTTAGAATGATGGTGCTTAGTTCCTAAAATTGCTGCAAATATCAAATGCAGAAATGTGTTTAGAACACCTATAACACAAGGTTTGACAGTGTAAGTTCTCAAATGCTTTCACCAAAATTTTATGAAGATATGAGGGCACAGGAGTTCTTAGTAAAATGACCAAACCACCAAATGCATCAACTCTTAACAACTGATAATTGGATTTAATATTGATTGAGAATAAAGACAATCATATGGACATAAAATGGCTACTGGTCCTTTTGTTAAAATGGAATTCAAATTATAGGAGCGCGAGGTTGTGTTGCTGAGGTATGAAATGTGTCTTCTATGAAAAGGAGAGCAATCATGTTTCAAGAAATAGTATCTGATTGAGTTGTCTCTCATTAGAAACTAGTTGTAGAATCAATTTCCATATGTTCTTTTACTTCTTGTTTCTTTTAAGAAACTCCATTTCTTAGCATAAAAAAGACTTGTAGTTTTAATATCTTAAAATCTTCATATACAGGCAAGTGGGTATAGGCCTACTGTTGTTGTTGTTGGGTGCCGTCGAGTCGGTTCCAACTCATAGCGATCCCATACACAAAAGAAGGAAACACTGCCCGGTCCTGCGCCATCCTCACAATTGTTGTTATGCTCGCACCCATTGTTGCAGCCACTGAGTCAATCCATCTCTTTGAGGGTCTTCGTCTTTTTGATGACCCTCTACTTTACCAAGCATGATGATCTTCTCCAGGGACTGGTCCCTCCTGATAACATGCCCAAAGTACGGGAGATGAAATCTCGCCATACTTGCTTCTAGGGAGCATTCTGGTTGTAATTCTTCCAAGACAGATCTGTTTGTTCTTCTGGCAGCCCATGGTATATTCAATATTCTTCCCCAACACCATAATTCAAAGGCATCAGTTCTTCTTTGGTCTTCAGTTTGTCTGTCAGTTTGTCGTACTGTGGTGGTCTATGTGTTGTAGTGATACTGGAAGGCTTACTGTATAAAGGCAATAAGATGCCCCTGGTATGGAAATACGTGAGTGCCCGTGCACGATCAGCTACCAAACACCCATGTGTGTATTTCTCAGTCTTAACTTTGTATATCTCTGCAAGTTTCTCCTTCCTTCCAACAGAGATAATGTGAAGTGGACTTGAAAGAGAAAATCCCTTCTGTAGCTCCACTTAGAAAATTCACTGTAAGGTGTAGTTTTATATTTAGGCTTAGAAAAGATGAGCAGTGGTGTCACCAAGGGTTGGTGTCTCCCACTATGGTAACTCATGGTGTCACCCTTGCATGCTAATTACCACAGTATTGTAGCTAAAACACCAGAAAATTTGACAAAATCAGCAACTATAAAAACACCGACAGCACGTGCTTATAATGTGTGCAGATGAAAACACATGATTCAAAGCATCATTGTAATTGGGTAATAATGACAGCTCTGACAGCACCTCATTGGGAGGTTCAAAAAGTAAATTAGCATAGAGTTTTAGCCTTGTAGGTATATTGATACATGTAAGCTAGGCTTATGAAAATATTCTTGATGTTATAACTAACAAATAATAAATTCATGCTGAAACACTGCACAAAAATTGTATAGACAGTCATTTTGGTATCACCTCCTCAGACAATGTCACCCGGTATGGTCTGCATCCCCCATACCCCCATGGGGATGCCACTGAAGAATAGGAGGACTCCAGGTGGCGAGTTAGCAGTAGGGAGGTGTCATGGATTGAACTATCCCCCAGAAATATGTGTCAACTCAGGCCATGATTCCCAATATTGTGTGATAGTCCACCATTTTGTCATTTGATGAGATTTCCCTATGTGTTGTAAATCTTATCACTATGATGTAATAAGATGGATTAGTGGCAGTTATATTGATAAGATCTACAAAATTAGATAGTGTCTTAAGCCAATCTCTTTTGAGATATAAAAGAGAGAAGCAAGCAGAGAGACACAGGGACCTCATACCACCAAGAAGGCAGCACCGGGAGCAGAGTTCGTCCTTTGGGCCTCAGGTTCCTGCACAGAGAAGCTACTCGACAAATGGAAGATTGATGACAAGGACCTTCCTCCAGAGCCAACAGAGAGAGAAAGCGTTCCCCTGGAGCTGAGGCCTTGAATTTGGACTTGTAGCATACTAGACTGTGAGAGAATAAATTACTCTTTGTTAAAGCCATCCACTTGTGGTATTTCTGTTATAGCAGCACTAGATGACTAAGACAGGAGGTAAGGCAGAGAGGTAGCAAAGCTCCAAGGAATAAAGTGTTGAGCGGAGAAAGAGAGACCCAGCTAGAGGTTTGCACCTGCCACTCAGACATCAGCTCACCCCAGATCTCATTGCGTGTGAAATGTGGCACTTTCCAGAGCTACTTCCTAACAGGGTCACATTATCTCCAACAGTACCACCTTCAACAAGTTGTTCTCATATGGCATTAAGTAATTTGGCTTTACTGGGAGTTTGATATCAAGAGATACATGAGAATATCTACAGCGTTCAGAATAAGTGAGAAGGCCAAATGTATTAGTTATGTAAATGTATGGTCAACATAGGCAAACGGTAAATATTTACTCTTCACCTCACAAACAAGATGTATTGAAATATTTTTAAAAATTGATGTTTTGTAAGTTAGAGTACATTTTCTTATAAAAAGGAGATCATCAATGTGTTGGTTTCCTAAGGGCTGCAGTGACAAAATACCACAAACTTGATGGCTTATAAAAACAGCTACATATTGCCTCACAGTTCTGGAAGCTAGGAGTCCGAATTCAGGGCATCAGCAGGGCCACGCTTTCTCTGAAGACTCTCGGGGGAGATCCTTGGCCCTTAGCGTTTCCAGTAACCACAGACGTTCCTTGGATTGTAGATGCATCTTCGCATGGCAATCTCTTCCCTGTCTGAGTCTCTGTGTCTCTTCTCCTCTTTTATAACAATATCATTATGACTGGATTAGACCCCCCTACTCCTATATGATCTCATACAACTTAACTGAAGGAGCCCTGGTAGCACAAAGGTTAAAGCGCTCAGCTGCTAACTGTAAGGTCTGTGGTTCAAGCCCACCAGCCACTCCTTGGGAGAAAAGAATTGGTGATCTGCTCCTATAAAGATCACAACCTAAGAAACTCTATGGGACAGTTCTATAGGGTCACTGTGAGTTGGAATTCATGGCTATAAATCTCCACGGAAGCAGACTGCCACATCTTTCTCCCACAGAGCCACTGCTGATTTTGAACCATTAATCTTTCGGTTTGCAGTCCAGAGCTTTAACCACTGCACCACCAGGGCTCCTTTTTCAGACCGGCCTCCAAATTTAACCCACAATCTAACTAACATATTATTTTGTAATATAAACAATATAGGGAACCATATAGGGAAAGAGGATATAAGGGACAAGTTTGACTTAATTCAAATTTTTTCTTAGAACTTAGTATAAGTCAAAGCTATCAAGTCGTGTCTTTAAACAAGTGCAGTTTATTGTATGTCAATTTTGCCTCAATGAAGCTGTTTAAATAAAAAGGCCAAGAAAAGTTAAGGCAGCCTCATTCCTTGTCTTCCTCCTCCTATCTCAGACATCAAGTACAGGAGAAAAAGAAGATAGTAAATTTCAGTTTGTCTTATCAGTGCAGGAACTCAACTAAATGAAAGTTACTGAGGTCTTTGTGAGCTGATCTCAAATCAAAACACATTTTAAACCGCCATCTTTATCTAAAAATATGTTCTAATCTACAATTAATGTATTTGCCAATGAACCAGTTCTGTTCAGAATTTGGGGATTGGCTACTGTATCCATTTATCAACAGTTATCACCTTTAATTTATTTACTAACTTGTGTTAATTGTAAAGCAATCAGAAAACAGAGATATAGAAAAGAAAATCTCATTTAATCCCATCTCCAGGGATCTTCTTACAATTAACTTTTGATTTTTTTTTATTCTAATTAGAGAATATGGATACAGATCATTCAAAGTGGTATGAAAGTGAAAAATAGTTAGTATTTGATTTTGGATATTCCCTTGGATTTGATTTTTGAATATGAGAAAGCAGTCACATATCTAATTACTGTTATCTTTCTGTTTTGAGAAAGTTATTTCATGATAAAGGTTTTCTTTTCTGGCTCCTTATAGACTAGAATAAATATCACTTCTCTTCCCCTATTATCAATTGTTAATAACATACATAAGACACAATTTCAATATGATGATGTTCTATATTCACAGTCTACTTTCTACCTACTATTACGTAGATACTATTACGTAGATACAATCTCATAAACAACCCCTCCTCACACACACACACACACACACACACACACACACACACACACACACAGGATGCCCTACAGTCTTTTGTTAACGTTGCACAGCTTATAAGACAGATCTCTGAATTATGATTATGGTTTTATTGTTAAATATATATATGTATATATGTATCTATACATACATATATGCACATATACGTATATATACATACATATGTGTATGTATGTATGCATATATACACACATATATACATGCATACATACACACACACGTATATATTTGGAGTTTCAAGTTGTGTGCAAGGAAAAGGTTTTTCCTGCTGTCTGTTGAGGCTAAAAGGGCTGAGTAGTTACAGTGCTTGGTGGAATTGCCTCCTCCTCAGATTCACCTATCCAGAAGAGGCTCCACTTTACAGCCAAGGAAAAGGGAACTACAACATGGGGGAGCTTGATTGATGTCCATTGGAGTAGATTGACATATTGGTCCCAATTCTTTACTTCCCTACAGTATTGGGTGTACATGTTGTTGCTATGGCCTCGTGATGAGTAAAGTGTAATTTTTTGCTCCTTGAAAGAACTATATACACACATATATTTGAAGTAGGTTTTATCATTATCCCTTCAAAAATTGTACTGCCTTTTTTTTTTTTTAATCTTCTGATGTGTAAGAACACTGGTGTTAATAAAGCAATAACTAAGTTACCTCTGTTTCTCGCTTCCCTTTGATTTGGCTTCTCTTATTATCTTTTCCCTGCCTTGTCCATTTCTTTGCTCTCATTATTTTCTCTTTCCCTTTCCTTCACAAGTGCAAGCCCCATTAGCAAAAATCCCTTTCTTTCATGTACTCAATTACATGGTCTTCTCTGACATTTGCTTCTAGTTTTCCACTGTCACCAAATTTTATTCCAGGTATTCTCTATAGTTATCTTCTGTTCATCTCACAGAATAAACAGTTTTGGAAAGCGCTGGTTTAGATTCTATTAGGGGAAAAAGTATTGTGAATTGGAAAGAGTGGCCTTTGAGTTCAAACAGACTTGGATTATAATCCCAATTTTTTTATTAACTAATTATGTGACACAATCAATGTTTAAACACACAGCTGCTCAGCTTCCTTATTTATAAAATCGGTACAACAATGTACAGGTGTAAAACAGCGTGGGGGCAGTGTCTGACCTCCTCTAACTTCACAAGGGGGAAAGAGAATCAAGATCAACAGCCCAAGGCTGATTCTTATGAGGTGGGGGTCAAACACGCCTCCTCTCTCCACCATCTTTACCAATTCTGACACCAATCGTCCCTCCCACAGCACTCTCTGCTGGGTTTGATAATTCATTGCAATGGCCACACGGAACTCACAGATCATACTCACGATTATGGGGTTTATTAGGGAAGTATCAGGTTACAATTCAGGCTCAGGAATACTCAAGGATACCGTGCTTCCATCAGGACCACCTCTTCCCAGCCGTGCTCACAGGCACGCCTCTCCCTAGCACTAGGCCTCTGCCCAAAGGCACTCAGCTTTCTCTCTCTCTCTGTGCCATGAAGTACACCTAGCCATCTCCTGCTGCCAGGTCTCTGCTGCCAGGTCACTGCTGCCAGGTCTCTCTTGCCACTGCTTCTCTGCGTCTTCGGAGTTACAGCTTGCTCTCTGTCTCCTGGGTCCAGGAGCTTCTCGGCACAGGGATCCTGAGTCCAAAGGGCGTGCCGGCTCCTGGCTGTTCTTCCTTGGTGGTGGTGAGGTCGTCTCTTTCCTGCCTCTGGGATGGCTCATTTCAAGCCTAGCAGGATGGCAAAACTGACCAATCCCTTTGGTGGGCCATGATTACCATATCACATAGCCCCAACCAATCACTTAGGTGGGAGTTACAAGACTATGGCTAGAAAGGCCACACAAAAATGATCCATAACACTGCAATGGGCTTGTTTTTCATTCAAGGATGTTAGCTGGAAGTGCTCACCTGACGGTGGAGGATGCAGACAATAAGTAAATGAACAAACACGTAAATACATAACGTCAAGTAATGAAAAGTACTATGAAGTAAAATTAGATTAAGGTGATAGAAAGCAGAGGCGATTGGTGTGAGTGTTCTAGAGTGGTTAGGGAAGGCCTTTCCTAGAAGGTGCTGTCTGAGCAGAGCCTGAAGGAAGTGAAAGAACGAGTTCCAGGCAGAGAGACCAACCAGTACAAAGGTCCTGAGATGGGAATAGGCATGGGGTAAATGAAGAACAGCGAAGAGTCTTGTAGGGTTAGAATTGAATGAGGAGGGGAGGAAGTAGAAAAGGTAGGCAGAAAGCATAGTGTGTAGGACTTTGTGGGCTACAGTAAGTGCTTTAGATTTTGATCGAACATGATAGAAAGCCACTGAAGCATTTTGAGTAGTCAATAACAAGGTCTGAATTATAGAAGACAGTATGCAAAATGGAGTCCCTGGGTGGTACAAACAGTTAATGCACGCAGCTATTATCGGAAAGGTTGGAAGTTTGAGTCCACCCAGATGCACCTAAGAAGAAAGGCCTCGTGACCTATTTCCAAAAAAAATCAGCAGTTGAAAACTCTATGCAGCACAGTTCTACTTTGGTACACATGGGTTCACCATGAATCAGAGTCAACTTGATGACAACTGTTTCTTTGGGATGGAAAATAGACTGTAGGTAGGCAAGAATGGAAATAGGATTAAGTGATTTTTTCTCTGAATGAACAAAATTAAAATTATTCATCATAACAGAAAGTAGAATTGGAATTTGAGGAAGCTATCTCGGATGGAACTTTCCATTCACCAATTGTGGTCACCAAATTTCAAGGTTGAACGCTTGTCTTCCCTTCTGCTGGTTGCTCTGTGCTTCCTGAGGTCCCCAACCTCCTCAGTTACATCTGCCATCTCTTTGGCTCCCTCACACATCTGCTCTTGCTTCTTCTCTAGCTACCATTATCTCAGCCAGAAGCTCTATGGTTTGATCTAGAGCAAATGAAAAGGCATAGACACTTGAGTTAAACACAACAGGATCCAAATCTGCACTCTGCCACTAACCACTTTACTTCTTCTAGTTGCAGTTTCCTCAACTGTAGTCAGCGGCACCAATCTCTCAGGGTTGATGTGAGATTTAGACACAATGCATATAAGATGCCTGGTGCAGTTCCTGGAACACAATAGGTACTGAGTAGCTGGGGTTATGTCAGATTGTATCTTATAATAGCCACAAGTTATTTCATCCATTTTCTCTAAATCCATGGTACCTTTGATGACTTACTGAAATAAATAGATGGCACAAATGTTCATCTTCCTGACAATGATAATGTTGCAAGAGTTTATCAGGTGAAAACTTACAGAAAAATGTGTATACTCTTGCACAAACATGAGCAAGTCATGTTAAACCGGTAAGTCTATATTTCTCAAAGGGTGAGGACTAACTACAACAGAATCACTTGGGAGAGAGACAGATATTAAAATTCAGATTTCCATGCCTCACCCCAGACTTATTGATTCAAAATTTCTTGCAGGCTGCAGGGAGCTTGAAATCTGGTGAACTGCTGCTAAGTGAAGGTCACTCACTGAGAGTGAGTAATGATTTTAATTTAAAAGGTTTCCAGGACACAGAATCATTCCATGACCACATGCATGGTCTATCTGTAAAAAAAAAAAAAAAAAAATATTGTTAGGAGAATATAAAATATGTGGAAGCTTGTAGCTCAACAAATCTGTAATCAACGTTGCTATATTTGTTTATAAAATCCTTAGTTGAAATGTAATTATGTGGTACTTGGAGGTACTTATAATTCATTGGTTGAGTGCATTTCGTTCTTGTGCCCACAACCAACCCAATGGGTCAGTTTCCCTCTACTCATGGTCTTCTTATCTCATGAGTCCTCTTACTCACATACCTTCAGAAATCACAGAATCATTTATTCATTAACAAGACTTACTTTCTGAGGCTAGCCCTTGACCATGAGATCTCTCTTGCCTGAAAGTTGAGAGCATGAGGTTGCTGTCCACATATAAATGGTTTTATGGTTCACATTTCCCCCAAAAGAACCATGGTAAGTTTACAAAGGCAGGGCAATCAGCAGGGGCAGTGCTTTCTTGCAGGCCTTTTCACCACATGCCTGGAGCAACTATTTTCCAGAGAGGGCTGCTGGCCAAAACAAGCTCGGGGGTCACTGGAATATTCTTGTGTTGACTACTGGGAAGGGGCCTCTCCCTCCTGTGGAGAGGTAAGCTGACTCAGCTAGCCCCTTTGAGAATACAAAGGGAAAAGATACCATGTTTGAAGTGGGACTATCCCTGCCTGTCCCTCTTACAAGCATATACAGGACCACCACTACTAAACACAAGCATTTATTAACGTCCTTTAGGTATTTGTGAAAAGTCTGGTCTTTCTTATCCCATTAATTGAGACTTTGATCCAAATGAACAGCTTGACTATACTGTGGTCCAGATACTGAGTAACTAATCATTCCAACCCTAAAGTTTAGTAGACCCTGGCTAGTTGTCCACTAATCCCATTTTATATTCTCCCCAGCCACAAAATTAGACTGTATTCCCTGCTTTCCTTACAGAGAAGTGTGGCTGTATGTCTGGGTTTTAGCCAGTGAGATTGAGCAAAAAGGATATGTACCATTTCCAAGGCTGGCTCATAAAAACTTCCCATAGGTTATCATTTATGTTCTCTTTCCAGTGGCTTATATGCAGCAATGATGGAAGCCAGGTGTTGAAGATAATAAAGCCACAGCATGGGAGAAACCAAGTCCTTGAATTATCACTTGATGGAGAACAGCCCACTAATCAGGAACTCTCATTTTATATGAACAAGATATACCCTTCTATTATGTTAAGGCACTGCAGTTTTTGAGGTTTATGTGGTCTAGTGCTACCTTAAAAGATGCATTTAATATAAGACTATATCACAATTTGGAAACAAACAAGCTACATTCACCACACACTGAATTCCCTAAAATACGCTTCCAACTTAACTGCAAAAGAAGTTTTACATAGTTCACATTTTAACTATTTTGCCCCAATTGCCTAATTATTACTGACAAAGGAGTTCAGCTTTAAAATAATGATAATCCTTGCCAAGAGCTTATGAAACATTTCTCATTGTCCTCAGAGAGGTATGATAAATCATATTCCCATTTTCCAGGTAAAGGAAAACTAAGGCTCAGGGAGGTGAAATAACATTTGCATAATAACCTTGCTGATGACTGAAGGAGCTACCATTCAGACCTTGGTCTTTTGACCCTAAATCGCTTTTCCCAAAGCGATTTATAAAGACTCTTTACAGCTACTTCTTTTTAGCAAAATGAGACTAACCTTGTCTGCTTTAAGGAAAATACAGTGGAGAGCATGGCTTTTGGGTTTAAGGATCTATTTTAATGGAGAAACTAGGATTGAGAAACAATCTATTTTAATGGGGAAACTAGAAACTTAATGGAGAAACTAGAAAACTGGATTTTCCTGCCTCCCTTCAAACTGGACAAGGCCTCATTTCTGAGTCTGATCTAAATTTTCTAGTTTCAAATGCTATCTTAGCAAAAATTTGATTTGAGGCCTGATTTGAGGCTCCTAATTCCAAACTCTGTCCCTCAAATCATATTGAACTGGTGTCACACTTACATTCTCATTCTAAAACTATTTCATTTCATTTAACCAAGTTTCCTGAGTTGAAATGATCAGTTTTTGAACCACTTTTCCTGTGGTGGAACCCTGGTGGCACAGTGGTTAACAGCTTGGCTGCTAACCAAAAGGTCGGGAGCTCGAATCCACCAGCTGCTCCTTGGAAATGCTGTGGGGCAGTTCTACTCTGTCCTATAGGGTCGCTATGAGAATCAACTCGATGGTAATGGTTTTTTTTTTTCCTATGGAAGAAGTCACAACAAAAATTTTTTTACATAACAATTCTGTAAGCAACCAAGTTCATTTTGCTGAGACCCAATAGGATCACCGTGGCTGGAGCTGTTCCTTGATTCTAGAGTTCAGAAGAACTTCTCTCAGTCTGTCACTAATTTTGGGCTTTCCTTAAAAACTTCTGCTGGCAAAGGATTAAATGTTGGTTTGTTTTGTTCCATGGGCCTTTTTTCTTTTAAGCCAAACAAAATTTCTCTCCATGTGCTGCACTGACTTCTCAGCGGAGTCTAGGGCCAATCCATTCCATTAGAACACCCAGCCTGCTTCTCCGTGTGTGAGCTGCCATGGCACGCCAGTCCCATCATGATAATAATTTACAGCTGAGATTGCACCATTCCCAGCCCCTGTAATGTAGCTGTATGTACAAGTGTAAGTCACCCAGTGACAAGGAAAATATGCTCAATTATTTTATTGCATTACTTTACAATCTACATCATGTCTCCCCAGACTCTTTGAGGCACTGAAAATAGCCCAAGTAAAATGCAAATAAAGATAAATCCTGTGATCATCAAAACGAGAGCCAAACCCAAAATATGCCCTTGGTTTGTGGTTGGATACGTTTGTGTGGAAGATTATTGTCTTTTTCATCTTGAGTCTGTTTCTTTTACATTCTATTCAAATTAATTACACATGGAAATATTTCTGCGCTGAGATATGGTGATGATTTCCTGAGAACAAAGCTCAGTGGAAATCCCTGGATTTATTTGGAGAGACATTTGATGCAAAGCTACTCCACCTTTTATTTAGTTAGAACTCTGAAGTCTAACAGCAACAGCTAAACGTTGCATATGGTAATTCCCACTGTCAATCTTATCTTCTCTTGTTCAAAAAAAAAAAAGAAACAAGCAAAATCATTACTGTAATGATAAAAATTCAAATTAAAAAAAAAATCTGTAAGGCCCAGGGAACTGGGCTTGACAATTTGTTTCTTTTCTCATGCGTGAATAATTTTTTATATTATTTAATGTTTATTAAAAATGCTTAGCTTCCAATGCATTGTTTACTATATAAACAAGGCATAAATAGTTTTACTTCTAAGTAGAATGCAAAGACCTACTTACGTTGTGTAACTAGGTTTTTTAAAAGTACTGGGTCCCCCAGACTTAATGGTCTGACTGAGACTGGAGGAACCCCAGAAAGCCTGGCCCCTGGACTCTCTGTTAACCTAGAACTAAAACAATTCCCGAGGCCAACTTTTCAGACAAAGATTGGACTGGACAGTGGGACATAAAATGATACTTAGCTCAAGTAGATACATGAGACTAAATGGGCAGCTTCTGTCTGGAGGTGAGATGAGAAGGCAGAAAGGGTTAGGAGATGGCTGAATGGACATGGGAAATCAAGGGTGGAAAGGAGGAGTGCACTGTCACAGTATAGGGAGAGAAACTAGGGTCACATAACAATGTATGTATATATGTTTGCATAAGAAACTAACTTGAAATGTAAACTTTCACTAAAACTCAACAATAAATTTAAAAAAGAGGGAGAGAATAAAACTCATGACTCTAAAAAAAAAAGGAAAAAGTATTGGGTCCCATTTTGAATTGTTGACTTGAGCCATATATGAGGTGATCATTGTTTCTCCTCATATACAGAGAGAAAAAAACAATGAATTGTGCCCCTACAAAACTCAGTCTTCCCAGAAAGAGATGTTCAATGAGGAGGCTATTTCAAACCTTCAGTGAAAACATCACAAAAGACTCAACTAGGCAATAGAGATGTATATGATTGTGTCTTTTGATTGATTTCAGAACTTTGTGAAATGGAAACATGTTGAGCATGATCACCTGTTAAGACAAGAAATAAAGTACATAAGAGGAAAAGTTTGAAATAACATTTTTATTGTGTAGCAATACACTCTCGGAAATTAGTTTATTGTAACCCCCAATGTTGTTCTGCTGATTCTTTTTCTCATCCTTGTATTATTTCCTCACTGATCTTATTTGAGCACTTCTCAGTTTCTTAGCTTTGTCTTTCTAGGAGAATATAATCCATGTGCACTGTTCAGAAATAGCTGTGATTCCTTGTATTTAGCACCGTGAACGTCATCATGAGCAGAGGACAGTGCCTAGGATGCTGAAGGGCCTTATGAGAAATAAGAAAAATGGAAATGATCCACCTAGAAGACGAGGGAGACTTAGAAAAAAAGAGTCCTGACAAGTGGTCCAGGAGAATCCTGACTTTGATTACTCTATCTTTGCTGAATCTCATTTTCCTTGCCTATGAACACTTATTCTCCTTATTTCAGAGAGCATTTCAAATAAGTTTGTGTGCTTTTTTAAATGCTCCATAAAACTAAAATTGAAAAAGACTTCTAAGTAATTTTGTTGTTGTTATAAGGTGGGGTCAGGTCATGCAGCTTTCTAAAAGATCTCCTTGTTAAACAGACATGAGACATTTTCATATTCTCTTGGAAGGCAGACGTAAGACCAGAAGCTTTGAGCTCAACATTGAAACAACTTTAGGTGGCAAAATGCTCTGAAAATGGAGTGGTTAGTTCAGGCAATGTTTAGACTTCTGTCATCAGTATAGTAAAAGATGGCGGGATTGAAACATCAGGTAGAAAACTGGACTAGGTATTCCCTGGGCCTCACACTCTACAATCTTCAGAAACATCTCTACTTCATTATGACCGACAGAGCAATGCAAGTTGTAACCTTAAAATGGGATGCTAAACAGATTTCAAACAAACTAAAAAATAATATCAAAGCAGCAATTCTCTTAACAGCAAAACAAAATAAGAAAACAAAAATCTCTGCACTTTTTTGTGAGAAGCTAAAAGAAGAAAGTAGTCTAATTCCCTAGTAATTCTTCTATCTAAAGAACTTAAATGTCAGTTATTTGCAAACTGATGGATGAGCATAAACAAAGCTCATGGAGATCACTTCCCCCATCCCTGCTAAGTTCTTAACTTCTTCTAGAATGGTTTTCCTTGGAAATAGTATGATTTGTATGACATATTCCAATTTCAAAAGCATATTGAGATACAGTAGAAAGGGCTTGGCTTTGGTATGTGCTCTGCCATTCAAGGTATATGAGGCCCTGAGCAAGTTCCTTAACCTCTTTAAGGCCAAGTTTACTCAATTGTAAAAATAGGATAAAAAATGTATTATCTGTATACTGGCATAAGTATGGTGAAGCAGGGGGAGTGTCTGGATTTGAGTCTTATTGCGATTCATATACAACTCATCATGTCTAGCAAATAGTTGGTCAATCCTTCCATAAGCTTATTGGAGTAGAGCCTGAGGAGCTTCCCATGAGAGAACCCAGGCTCAGTTCACTGCTGGGTTCAGATACATGTGGGCAAGTCTTGTGAACTGGTGAGGCTTTCACAAGAGAAACCTCTTTGCAGTGAGGCCAAGAGTCTTTGGGAATTAAAAAAAAAAAAAACCCATATTCACTGAAAACAGAGCCAAATATCAAATAAGCAAAACAACACCAAAACCTCAGTTTATGGAATGAGATGGGAGCCACAAAAATCTTTTTGTAGCAGCAATTAAGTGTCTCCCAGGAGAAAAGTCACCTTACACAGCAAAGGAGCAAAGGACCATCAATTGAGCTACTAACAAAGACTTAGTTGTCTGATGATGTCTGATATTCAGAGTGTTTCCTGGCCCAATAAGAGTGGAGGGGAAGGAGGGGCAGAAATGAAAATAAGAAATAACTATTTTTTTCAAAATCCTGTCATATAGTCTGGCAAAGCAAACATGCTTTGTGATATTTTCAACACTGTGTAACTAACAAAGGAGAGAGAAATTTTTTATTCCACTATGCCATGGGCCACCAGGTAGTTTTGTCATCACAAGGACTCCTAGGAATCAGTTTAGTGGCTCCTATTGGAAGACCAATTGCTAGAAAAAGACATCAGGTTGGTAAAGTAGATCAGTGAAAATGAGGGAAACTGTCAATGAGATGGATTGACAGAATGCTGCAACAATGGACTCAAATATATCAACAATCATGAAGATAGTGCAGGATGCGGTAACATTTTGCTTTGTTATACATAAGGTGTCAGTAAGTTGGAGGTGACTTGTCTGCAACTAACAACAACAGTGGAAGTGTGTAGGAGAGTGTATTCAGTAGGGCAGGGCAGTTCCCTAGCAAGAGTCTAGTAGGAGATGGGATACTCAGCAGAGGCATGGTACCCAGAGGGTCAATAGTGGTAGCCAGCGGGTGGCTGCAGGACCTGAGTGAAGAGCCAGGAGAGGTAGTGGTGTTCATGCCAGAAGAGAGTAATGGCCTGTAAAAAAGAGTGAAGAAACCTCTGACTGGTTAATGAACATGTTCTCTGAAATCTTTAATGCATAATAGAGTCAGTATTTAGAAATCAAGGAAAGAGAAAAATCACACATTAGAGATGAAAAGCACCAAAATGTTCACCCATCATTTCTTAAAGAATGTTGAGATTTTACTAATGTATGCAGACATTGACTAGCAGATCTATAAGCCCTTTCATAACTCAATGTCCCAAAGGAAGTTGGCTGGTTACGCAGAACTGACAGAACCAGAATAGTTAACACACTAAGAAACCACAGGGTTTCCAGTTCTTACATTTTGTGTGACCTTCAAGTTTCAAGTTTCAGATTTACGTGAACTTTAAAACAGATTCATGAGTTTCATTTTAAGTCACTGTGATTTTCATGGGTTTCTTAAAAAGACGTTAACAATAAATCACCCAGAGCTCATTTCAGTCATACCCCACTCTGCTGATACCTCTGGAACCTAAAGAAGTAAGAGAAGTTTCAGGAATCATGTTTTAATGTATTTGTGTCTTTGCCTGCCAACATGAAATGGACTAGGAGCATGTAGTCAAGTTTAAGATTGTGTGACAACAGTTTTAAAGGACTCTAGTTCTGATTACAGTAGTTGATTTATAGGCTGATAAGACTCCACCAATCCAAAGCATACTTTAATTTAGTATTTAGTGTAAGAATTTGCAAATAAGCTCCAGATGTGTTTATGTGAGCCAGACGCCATGGCAACCAGGCTGTGAAATGACTGCTTAGGTGATATCTAGGTGAGGCCAAAACAATTGGTTGATTCAGAAATTTCAATTACCACACAAACACTGAAGAAAAAAAAAAGAAAGAAAGAAAAGTCATCATTTCATTGCTATATTTAACTGGCCAATTTGGTCAAAAAGATAATTTTTTATCTTTAGACACAGCCTTTGAATTATGAAATTTCTAATAAGAAAAATAGTGGTATAATAAAATATTGAGTTTCTTGGGTAGCAGAGAATTTCCTATGCTGCAGACACGAGGTAAGAATTATTCTCTTCTTATAAGCATGAAAGTACAATTTTGAAACAGAAAATGTAAAATACATAGCAATCTCTGAAAACTGGTTTAAATAAAAAAAACTTATGAAAATTATTTAGTTAAAATCCAGAAACTATTGTATCACTCTTTGATTAAAATAGCATTCCATAGCATAGGGCCTATAACCCACTAACATCAATTCTAACTCATGTGTTACAGAGAAGAACTGCTCCATAGGAGCTTCTTGGCTGTAATCTTTACAGAAAGAGACCACCAGGCCTTTATTTTGTAATGCCACTGGGTGGGCTCAAACCACCAGCCGTCAGGTTAGCAGCCAATCACAAACTGCCTGTGCCACACAGGTGCCTACAGGGTCTAAAAGAGAATGTGTTTTTTCTATTTAACACCAGCTATCTCTACTAGTCCCAGTTTTGGAGAGGTAGTGGGTAGAAAGAAGATAATCACTGTAAAAAAGCAAACTTCATTAACCTAACTCTCCATTCCTTTATAAGGAAACTCCACTCCTTGGGTACCATGTGATCCATGGAGGGCTGCATAATGGTGGCTAAAAGCTACCCTCTAGCACATTTGCCCACATCTGTTACCACTAGTGGAAATGCAAGTGCAACAAAGGCAAGTAGTATTAGTTCCCAACCCTATTTAAGCAAGTTTAAAAAGGAGGAAATATAAGGACAATAAAGGAAGAATTGTTCTTTCTCTGAAAACTAGATTGAATTCTTAGTAAAGACTCAGTAAAAGAAAGTTGCTACCACTCTTATTCAGCATTGTGCTGGAGGTCTTAGCTACAGCATTTAGGCTAGAAAAGGAAATAAAGCACACCCAAATTGGTAGGGAAGAAGTAAAAGTATCTCTATTTGCAGATGATATGATCTTATACACAGAAAACCCCAAAGAATCCACAAGAAAACTACTGGAACTAATAGAAGATTTCAGCAAAGTATCAGGATACAAGATAAACATATAAAACTCAGTTTGATTCCTCTGTACCAACAAAGAGAACTTAGAATAGGAAATCACCAAATCAATACCATTTGCAATAGACCCCAAGAAGATAAAATACTTAGGAATAAATCTAACCGGAGACATAAAAGACCTATACAATGACAACTACAAGACGTTATTGCAAGAAATCAAAAGAGACCTGCAGAAGTGGAAAAACATACCTTTCTCATGGATAGAAAGACTCAACATTGTGAAAATTTCAATTCTACCCAAAGTGATCTACAGATACAATGCAATCCCAATTTAAATTCCACCAGAATTTTTTAATGAGATGGAGAAACAAATCACCAACTTCGTTTGGAAAGGGAAGAGGCCCCAGATAAGTAAAACATTACTCAAGAAGAACAAAGTGGGAGGCCTCACACTACCTAATTTTAGAACCTATTATACCTCCACAGTAGTCAAAACAGCCTAGTACTGGTACAACAACAGATGCATGGATCAATGGAACACAATTGAGAATGCAGACATAAATTCATCCACCTACTAGCAGCTGGTATTTGACAAAGGCCCAAAGTCCGTTAATTGGGGAAAAGATGGTCTCTTTAACAAATGGTGCTGGCATAACTGGATATCCATCTGCAAAAAGCTGAAACAAGACCCATACCTCATACCATGCACAAAAACGAACTCAAAATGGATCAAAAACCTAAATATAAAATCAAAAATGATAAAGATCATGGAAGGGACAATGCTAGGAGCCCTAAAACATAGCATAAACTGAATACAAACCATAAGTAACAATGAACAAGCACCAGAAGAGAGGCTAGATAACTGGGAGCTCCTAAAAATCAAACACTTATGCTTATCAAAAGACTTCACCAAAAGAGTAAAAAGACAACCTACAGACAGGGAAAAAAATTTTGGTTACAACAAATCCAATCAGCATCTACTCTCTAAAATCTACAAGATACTACAAAACCTCAACAACAAAAAGACAAATAACCCAATTAAAAAATGGGCGAAAGATATGAACAGGCACTTCGCCAAAGAAGACATTCAGGTGGCTAACAGACACATGAGGAAATGCTCACCATCATTAGCCATTACAGAAATGCAAATCAAAACTACAATGAGATACAATCTCACCCCAACAAGGCTAGCATTAATCCAAAAAACACAAAGTAATAAATGTTGGAAAGGTTGTGAGAGTCTGGAACACTTATGCACTGTTGGTGGGAATGTAAAATGGTACAACCACTTTGGAAATCGATTTGGCACTTCCTTAAAAACCTAGAAATAGAAGTACCATACGATCAAGCAATCCTGCTCCTTGGAATATACCTTGGAGAAATAAGAGCTGTCACACGAACAGATATGTGTACACCCATGTTCATTGCAGCACTGTTCATAATAGCAAAAAGATGGAAACAGCCTAGGTGCCCATCAATGGATGAATGGATAAATAAATTATGGTATATTCACACAATGGAATACTATGCAATGATAAAGAAAAACAATGAATCCGTGAAGCATCTTATAACATGGCGGAATCTGGAAGGCGTTATGCTGAGTGAATTTAGTCAGTCACAAAAGGACAAATATTGTATAAGACCACTATTATAAGAACTCAAGAAAAGGTTGAAACACAGAAGAAAACATTCTTTGATGGTTACAAGGGTGGGGAGGGAGGGTGAGTGTTGTTCACTAACTAGATAGTAAACAAGAATTATCTTAGGTGAAGGGAGGACAGCACACGCTACAGGGGAAGTCAGCACAACTGGACTAAACCAAAGCTAAGAAGTTTCCTAAATACAACCAAACACTTTGAGGGACAGAGTAGCAGGGGCAGGAGTCTGGGGACAATGGTTTTGGGGGACATCTAGGTCAACTGGCATAACAAAGCTTATTAAGAAAATGTTCTGCATCCTACTTTGTTGAGTGGCATCTGGGGTCTTAAAAGCTAGCAAGCGGCCATCTAAGATGCATCAATTGGTGTCAAGCTACCTGGAGTAAAGAAGAATGAAGAACACCAAAGACACAAGGAAAGTATTGCCCAAGAGACAGAAAGGGCCACATAAACCAGAGGCTTCATCAGCCTGAGACGAGAAGAACTAGATGGTGTCCGACTACCACCAATGACCGCCCTGACATGAAACACAACATAGAGTCCCTGATGGAGTAGGAAAAAAGTGGGGTGCAGAACTCAAATTCTAGTAAAAAGACCAGTCTTAATGGTCTGACTGAGACTGGAGGAACCCCAGAAAGCATGGCCTCTGGTCTCTCTGTCAACCCAGAACTAAAACCACTCCCGAGGCCAACTCTTCAGACTAAGATTAGACTTGACTATGGGACATAAAATGATACGCATGAAGAATGTGCTTCTTAGCTCAAGTAGATACATGAGACTAAATGTGCAGCTCCTGTTCAGAGGTGAGATGAGAAGTCAGAGAGGGTCAGGAGCTGGTTGAATGGGCATGGGAAATCAGGGGTGGAAAGGAGGAGTGTGATGTCACAGTATAGGGAGAGCAACTAGGGTCACATAACAATGTATGTATAAATTTTTGTATGAGAGGCTAATTCGAATTGTAAACTTTCACTTTAAGTACAACAATAAAATAAAATTAAAATAAAAAAGAAAGCTGCTAAAAAATGCTGTAACATTAAGTGTGGGCAAGAAAATTTTAAGGGTTACTCATTTAAATTGCTCTGCAAGTCTCCTTAAAGTGCCATTAATCTTTAAATAAGCCAAACCTGGAATATTTATGTAATATATTATGGGCATGGTTCATATAATAAATACTACATGAAATTCTAATTGACTGTGTCAAATTCTAATCAATTCAATAAAAGAAGTTTGATTGATGCCAAATAAGAAATCGAAGTATATTTATTGGCTGGTCAAAATATACTTGTATATATTTCACATTAAAATATAATGTGTAACATATGTGTGCACATTGTATGATTACCTCTATGTACATGTATATACACATATATTAATGTATAAATCTATATTAATATATAAATCGTATCTCCACTTTAACTGAAATTTTTGCTGAACTGAGCAAATATGGCAATCATTTCCAATAAGACTCGGGATAACCATGAACCCTCTCAAACTCTCAGCCTAAAATTGATAGAAATTCAAGAAACCCTTGAGACATAGACAATCTGTTTCACTCAAGTAATTTTTTCTACTCAAATGAAAAAAAAATGGAAGTTGGATGGAAAAATACAGCATTTAAACAGTCTTGTTCCAACATATTGGAGAGCAGTGCTTTGTACAAAGTACAAAACAAAATAAACGACAAAATACAAAACTCTGAGCCAATTGCAAGAGCAACAAGAAAATGTGACTGCAAGACAACTGAAGAAATTGAAGTGCAAGGTAATTGAGTGGATGGAGTGAGCTTAGAGTCAAAGCACGGAGTGAGTATCAAATCGGCTGGCTGTATGATTTTGGACAAGTAAATTGTCTTCTCTGTCTTAATCTTCTCTTCTGTAATAGGGAAAAGATTACCTAACTCATAAGGATGTTGTAAAGAAAAATAAGATACTGCATGAAAAGTGCATAGCAAAGCACCTGACACGTATTAAGTATTCACTAAATGTATTCAGCGGAAAAAGTTGTGCTGTCATAGTGCCAGTTGCTACTAGTATGTTCTGCTGCCAAAATCCTCTTTTCAGTTATAAGCCCTTTTTTTTCCCTAGAAAATGAAGAGTTGTAATTATATTTTATAAATATATCATGACACACAAACATATAATGTACTTATCTTTATCTATTTAACCTGTTGCTGTCGAGTTGATTCCAACTCATAGCAACCCAATAGGACAGAGTAGGACTGCCATATAGGGTTTCTGAGGAGCAGCTGGTGGATTCAAAATACTGACCTTTTGGGTTAACAGCCGAGGTCTTAACCACTGTGCCACCAGGGCTCCACTGTACTTACACTATTTATATAATTATTTTATACATATATTATGTGAGTGTGTGTGTGTGTGTGTGTGGGTATGTATAAAATTTATTCTAGATTCCTTAAAGCCCCCAAACATATTTTCTTAGGATGATGCCGATCTCAGAGAACACTGCTTACTCCTTGTTCACAGACACTTCTGTCTCCGGAATGGGATGCATGGACGACATAGAAGCCACTCAAGTCAGGGTCTCATAAGGACCCTAGCCCTAACCCTAACCCTAACCTTAACCCCTCTGCAGTCAATAAAGGAACATCTTACTGAAAAAGGAAAAATCTTTAATTTCTCTATTTTACTGAATTACTAAGTTTACCAAAAATTGGTGAAACTCTGTATATAATTTTAAGATATTTGTTGGATAATTTACTTGGAAAGCTATCATTAAAATAAATTAGCATGATAAGAATGCTATAATCTTCCATTTATTATTTTTTTGAAAATACATGTAGATATATAAGTTTCTGTATAAGTGTATGTAGAGGTAAGTATAGAGATATACTTACTGAACATTGGCTATCTCAAGAGGTGGACATTGGTCAAGGATATGAGGAACTGAAGAAGAGGAAAATAATTTACTCTTTATTAGGATATTTCTGTATTATTTAACATATTACAGTAAACATATATCACTTGTCTAATTTTTAAAAATCCAATGTAATAAAGGGAATAGAGTATGATCCAGATTGTTTTGTACAGTGATTAACTTGGGTAAAATCTAGTGGCGGGAAAAAATAACTTTTATTTTTACTAAAATAATTCTTAGGGTGTTCTGTAGCAGTAATGATATCCTAGACATTTCACACCAAAGCTTTAACTGAGAAAAATTTAAAAATCCAGATAAAATATAAAAATTATCTCTCTGAAGGCAATGGAGAACTTGCATTTCAGTGAAAAATCATGGTGCCAAGATCCGAGAAAAGAAGAAAACCTAGAGAGTTTTCTCAACCTAGAGTTGAACTCAGCATGGGAGGTTGCTTTATATCAAGGATAATCTGTTAATGTCAGAAAAGATGGCAGAGAAGACAAACTGTTGAGCTCAATGACCAAACCCTCGTAGGCCTAAGCCAAAAAAAAAAAAAAAAAA
>NW_004444043.1:693179-710047 GCF_000243295.1 Trichechus manatus latirostris
AGAGTTCGGGCCTTTGTTGTCCAGCACTCAATCAAAACTAACCAGTAAATCAGAAGCCCAGACAGTGTGACTGAAAATCAAGAGAAGCTATAGAAACAGGTCTACAAGGGATACTAATAATGGAGTTTCCAGATATAAGTTTTAAAGTAGCTATGTTTAATCCATTCAAGGATATCAAAAGCAAGACTGAGAAGTTCAATAGAGAACTGAAAAATATTTAACAAGAAAAATTCACAGTAAAATAAATTACTTTTCCTATATTACATAACCTTGTATGATTTTCAAAATTCTTTTTAATAATCATGTCAGTAGCCAAGAAACCAATTAGCCCAAACTTAATAACCCTAACAACACTTTTATCACAATATCTGTTTTCTTAGGATTTTTTTTCTTTTTAATTTGAGGGAGCTAGAATTTCTTTACCAATATTAATTTCATACCTTCAAAACATTATGGTTCTTTATGATCGTTTTATATTTTGGAAAAAGTTTTACTCTCTTGATAAGTGACTCATTTCATCCAATTGTCAGTGTCTCCCTTATTATTCCCACATACTTTTCAATTTGATCCCCTCTGCTATTGAAAAAGCCTCTAGCACTTTCCTAATTATAAGTATTATGAATGTAAATGAGTAGCTACTGAAAAAGAGCCATATAATATACGAATTATAGAGAATATACTGTTAAACTATAAAAATTGAGCATTTAATGACAGAATAAGGAAGTGTTGAAAAGGCATAAAATTGCATAAAAATAAATTAAAAATTAAAATCAAGCTTTTTCTTTCTTCTATTTAGAGAAGAGCAGCTGCTTCTGTGTTGTCTTTGTTTGAAAAAGTTTAATTCTGTACTGACATCTCAGCTTTCTCTATATATGTATGCATACATACACATTCGTCATATTTACAAACCACTGAACACAAACACACAAAAAGCTAAAGTGACTTCATTTATTCTTTCCTCTAACATACCCACCTTTGGCCTGAAATCAAAAGATGGAGGACTTAATCCAATAAAAAACAATTCTAAAATTATGAAGTAACTATATATTTGGAATTATAGATTTATTGAGAGGCCTTCTTTTCAAACAAATGGGTAAATTTTAGAAGCACTCATATTTGAAAGACAGCTAAAATTGAAATAAATATTATCAAAGCAATCTTTGATAATAAAGCAAATATTTAAACGTTGATCAGGAGATCTCTACTTTTAGCTTAATGTTATAACTTACAGCATGTCAATGTTCCTACTGAGAAAAACTAAAAAACAAGGATGTTGTAGATATCAGGGTGTTACTGTGACAAAAATGACTAAAGATGTCAGACTGTAGAGATAAGGAAAGCTTCCTTGAAGTGAATCCAACTTTCTTCCTGCTGATATACCTTTAGGGCATTTTCTGAGTCCTTGCATGGAGAGATGGGCAGAGAAGGAAGGCAAAGGGTGATTGCTAAGAGGTGGAGTAGCCAAAAGTGCTTCAGGCAAACTCATGAGCCTGGGGAGACAAAACTTGGAGTTTAAGACTGCCAAGGCAGCCAAGTATTGAGAAACCAAAATCCTGGAGAGAAGTATGATACAGAGAATTAAGCCTAACACTTGACACTCATTCTTTTTGAGCCATTTGCTGCTTAATCTGATAAGGACAAAAGGCTAAGAAGCCAAGATGATGACTGAATGCATGAGAATTTTTGTTGTCCCTTTATGCCAGGTAGATAACAGTTCAAGCTCAGGACTTGCAAAGTTGGACAGGCCTTAGGAGGCTCCAGGCTGTCAGTTAGAACCTTTGAGAGGATATATTCTGGGATTGGAGGAAAACCAGAAGTAGAATGAGCATTAAGAGGCTGCAAACCAGCCTTGAGTCAGCACAGTCTGACTAGACTGAGTTGATCTGACCCTGAGCTGTCTGCTGGAGGATAGGATGAATTCCTTCTAGAGGAAGATAACGTTATTCAAAGTTTCCACAATTTTTCATTACAGTGCCCAACATTCAATCAAAATTATCAGGCATACCAAGAAATAAGACTAAGAGAAGATAGAGACAATACAAATAACCCCAAAGGTGACCTACTTATTGATGTTTTCAGACATATATTTAAAATAACTGATTCATATTTTCCAGACATAGAAAATAATAGGAAACTAAAAAAAAATTACTATCTGAAGAAAATTGAATGGATATTAAGTAATAAAAAATACAATGACAGCAATTAAATACCCAATATATGGTTATAAAAGCAAATTGATCACAGCTAAACAGAGGTTTAGTGAGGTCAATACAGTCACTAGAAAATACCTAGACTGCCACATGGAAATGAAATGGATGGAAAGTACAGAAAAGAGCATAATAGACACATAGAACATGATGAAAAGGACTACTATGCAAGTAATTGGGGTTCCAGAAGGTAAAAAGAGAGAAAACAGGTTAGAAGCAATATATGAAGAGATAAACCAAAACCAAACCCATTGCTGTCGAGTCAATTCTGACTCATAGCGACCCTGTAGGACAGAGTAGAATGGCCCCATAGGGTTTCCAAAGCTGTAAATCTTTGCAAAAGCAAACTACCACATCTTTCTCCCATGGAGTGGCTGGTGGATTCAAACTGCTGACCTTTCAGTTAGCAGATGAGCACTTAACTACTGTGCCACCAGGACAGAGATAGTGGCTGAGAATTTTCAAATGTGGTGAAAAATATCAAACCACAGATTCTGAAAGTTCTTCAAACAACAAGCACCAGGAAAAAAAAAAAAAAGTAGCTATAATGAAGCTCTGGAAAACTAAAACTTGTAAAAATATTAAAAATGCCCAGATAAAAAGATATATAACCATTAAAGGAGCAACAATAAAACTGAAAGTTAAATTTTCTATTGAGACAATACAAGTCAGAAGACAAAGGAATGATATTTTTAAAGTGCTAAATGAAAATAACTAAAAACCCAAAATTGCACATGCAGTGAAAATACCATTTAAAGTTAAGGCCAGGAGGACATTGAGGATATGCAAAGTATGGACCTATAAAAATGCTCTTCTCATTAAAAACTCTGGTGAAAATTGTCAAAAGTAAACCTCTCAGAACTCTAGAAATTGATCTAGAAGGTTGCATGCTTTCACCATTTGGGGAGTATTTCCTTAAGAAAAATGGCTGAATGTTAGTAAGAACAGAAAGCTTTGTGGCATTTTAACTCCCCTAATCCCACTCATCCCCTCTCCAGCTCTGCAGAAGTCTTAAAAACTAACAAGCCATAATCACTGTTTAAATGAGCAGCCTAGCAGTCAATGGAAAGGTCGGAATGGGGCTGGAACTCTTTCAAAGCAACATTCTTAGAAAATTGTCATTATTTGACATATATGGCAGTTCTGTGAAAAACTCCACTCACGAAACTTGTTTTTATTTGGCCTGACTCAGAGCACATCCAGTGTGAAGAGCCTCCCCATGCTCCCCTCCCTCAACCAAGCATATTTGTTGAAAACAATCAGAGACAATTGTTTAACATTGCAGCCACCTGAAGTGGTGACAACATTTAGGGCAAACAACTAGCAAAGCAAAAAACTTAAAAGGGGGATAAGATGTATATAAGGAACCTAGGTAGTGCAGTGGTTAAAGCAATCGACTGCTAACCAAAAGGTTGGTGGTTCAAAACCACCAGCGGTTCCAAGGGAAAAATGTGGCAGTCTGCTTCTGTAGAAATTTACAGTCTTGGAAACCCAATGGGGTCACTGTGAGTTGGAATTGACTCAATGGCAGAGAGTTTTCAAGACTTCTATAGGACACTTTAAAAAGCTCTAATAAATTCCTGGGAATCTAGAACGTTGCATGCATACACAGGTCTGTGTATATACACAGGGCTGTGTATATACTCAAGAAAAACCCGAAAAGACCCTAAGCTCTCATCTCTACCTGAGGTGAGAATTCTGCACAAGCAGGAAGTGAAGGCTAAGGCAGAGTTGTAAACTGCCTGGCTGAGAGTTGAAGGCATGCCTCAAGAGACACAAAGAGCTGCTCAGTAAATACCAAGAGATTTTTTGGTTCCAGTCATTTAAGGAAAACTCTATCTTATCATTAGCTGACCTCTAAGCTAACTGAGCAGAGAATTCAGGGTCACACATGACAAAGAATGTAGACTTTACAGAATTAGTTCAGGAAAGTCACTAAAAAAAAAAAACAAAAAAAAAGCCAGCAACAACAACCAACCCTGGGGAGATGGGAAGAATCTAATATCTAGTGTTGACACATTTTTTATTTAGCATGTCAAGTTTTCAATGATTAAGAACGATATAAAAACAATAAAATATGCCCATAGATGGAAAAAAGTAATCAATAGAAACTATTCCAGAGGAAAAATAGATGTTGGATTTAATAGGCAAAGACCTTAAATCAACTATTTCAAGTATATTTTAAAAAATAAAGAAAAACATGCCTATATACTAAAGAAAATTATGAGACTATTTTCTCACCAAAAAAAATAGTATTAAAGAGATAGAAATTATAAAAATAGCACTAACCAAAAATTCTGAAATTGAAAAGTATAAAGATTGAAATAAAAATTCACTAAAGGAGCTGAACAGCATATTTGAGCAGCCATAAGAAAGAACTAGCGAACCTGAAGATATGTCAATTGAGATTATCCAGTTCTCAGCAGAGCTTCTGGAATAAAATGAACTAGGAAGGAAGGCCTGATAATCTACTTCTTGAAATTGGCCAATGATAACCCTATGGATCACAACCATGCAGTTTGCAACCGATCATGGGACTGGCACAGGACTAGGCAGTATCTTGTTCTGTTGTGCCTAGACACACCATGAGTCCAGAGCCTATTCAACAGCAGCTGACAACAACAAATTAGATAAATGCAAACAAAAGCTAAGAGATATTACTATATACCCATTACGGTCCTTAAAAAAAAAAAAAAAACACTGACCACTACAAGTGCTGGTCAAATGCTAAATGCATTGCCAATAAAAATGGATACATAGAAAAGAATCACACAAGTCCAAAGTGAGGAACATTATGCAAAGTAACCAGCCTGGACTCTTCAAAAATACTGATGTCAAGAAAGACTTTAAAAGGTTAGAGAATTTTGATTAGAAAACATTAAAGAAATCTAAATGCAAGAGCCTTGATTCTGGATTGTAAAATAATAATAATATAAAAACAACAACAATAATAAAGCACATTATTGGGATAAACGAAGCCCTGGTGAAGAGCTTAAGTGGTTAAGAGCTCATCTGCTAACCAAAAGGTTGTCATTTGAAATCCACCAGCCACTCCTTGGAAATCCTAGGGGGCAGTTTTACTCTGCCCTACAGGCTCGCTATGAGTCAGAATCGACTCGACAGCAACGGGGTTTTATTGGGATAAACAGAAAATTTTGAATATTGATTGTATATCATTAGATAGCATTATGTGAAAGTTACAGATCTTGAGTGTGATAATTGTATTGTGGGTACATAGAAAAATGTCCTTGTTTGTAATAAATACACGATGAACTATTTAGGGGTGAAAGGGAGAGAGAGTAAATTGGTAAACTTTAACAACTGGCAAAACTAGATAAATGGAATTCATTGTACTATTCCTCAACTTTTCTTAGGCTTGTATTTTTCCAGAATAGAAAGTGAAAAAGCCGCATACACATGTATAACAAAAGACATATGCATAAAATTCATAGTAATACTATTTTAATAGTCAAAAGATGGAAAATCTCTAACATCAATCAATAGTTGTTGTTGTTAGGTGCTATCAAGTCAGTTCTGAATCATAGAGACCCTCTGTACAACAGAACAAAACACTGCCCAGTCACAAGCCGTCCTGAAAATCATTGTTATGCTTCGGCCTATTTTTGCAGCCACTGTGTCAATCAATCTCATTGAGGGTCTTCCTCTTTTTCACTGACCATCTACTTTACCAAGCACGATGTCCTTCTCCAGGGACTGATCCCTCCCGATAACATGTCCAAAGTGTATGAGACATAGTCTCGCCATCCTTGCTTCTAAGGAGCATTCTGGTTGTACTTCTTCTAAGACAGATTTGTTCATTCTTTTGGCAGTCCGTGGTATATTCAATATTCTTCGCTAACACCGTAATTCAAAGACATCAGTTCTTCTGAGGTCTTCCTTATTCACTGCCCAGCTTTCACATACATATGATGTGATTGAAAACACCACGGCTTGGGTTAGGCACACCTTAGTTTTCAAGGTGATATCTTTGCTTTTCAACACTTTAAAGAGGTCTTCTGCAGCAGATTTGCCCAGTGCAATGCATCATATGATTTCTTGGCTGCTGCTTCTATGGATGTTGATTGTGGATCCAAGCAAAATGAAATCCTTGACAACTTCAATCTTTTCTCTGTTTATCATGATGTTGCTTATTGGTCCAGTAAATCAATAAGAGAATGGACAAATAGTTTAATGTAATTTAACATTTTATAGCAATGAAAATAAACAAACCACTGTTACATAAAATAATATGAATTTTTTTCATGGATATAATAGCGGAATTAAAGAAGTCAGACAAAAAGGGAAGACAATATATAATTGCATAAAGTTCAAACACCGGCAACACTAATTAATGCTGGTATAAGTTAGAACTGGTTATCTTCACAGGTGTAGTCAATGGGATGGTGCAAGAGGTGGTTTCAGAGGTACTAGTAATGTTTTCAATCTATGTCATATTTATAAAGTTATATTCACTTTGTGAAAATTCATCAAACTATACACTTACAGGTTGTGCACTTCTGCATGGATGTTATTCTCCAATAAAAATATTTTTTGAGATTTGATCAGTTAAAAATTATGGGTAAGCATCCAATAGATAATTGTTCTATAGCCCTAAAATATCTTCAAGTACCAGACAAAAAATACTGTATGTAATTTAAAATTCTTCCCAAGACTTGAAATTTGGATCTTTCCTCCAACCTGACCATCTCTAGCTAACCAACAAAATCAGGTGTTCAACAATATTATTAGAAACACCATCACTTGTACAATAAAGTCACTACTCATTGTATCATTGTACAATACAGCATGACTCATAATTTACATCCAATTGGCATTATGTGTCAGGTGCTGTGCCTATTATATTCACATACCACATATCTTCATCAGAGCTCTGTGAAGAAATCAGTATCAATCTGGTCGCTTTTGCCAATGAGAAACGTGAGCTCAAAAAGTGAAGGGTCAAGATTCATACCTAGATCTTGGATCTTTAACCCCAGTGCTCTTTCCTCTACTTCACATAGTTTTACATATGATTATTTACAATTAATTTTGTGAAAATTACTGTAATAATAAAACATACCAACATTTGTTCTCACTGTCATTTCAAATCACTCTGCTAGCAATTCTACCAACTGGCTCTTCTATTTTGCCAAGGCCAACACATCATCACCTAAATCACTTTACTTATTTGTGTCATTATTTAGACTGTGTTTGTCAGTGACAGTAACCAAATATATCACCAGCTTGGAATGGCAAGTTGAAGAAATTATAGAGATTATTGATCAGCCAGGGACAAAATGAAAATTGTATGGTGCAGATAGAGAATTAAACTACGGACTCCTAAGGTTAAACGTTTCCTAAATAAGCTTTGACAGCAGGGCTGCAAAGTTAATCAGAATCGTTTTACACTTGCAATCAATATCTCTTCCTAGTTAGACTGAGTATTAAAAAAAGGCTCTATAGTTTGCCCAGATGAAATAAAGCAAGTTTCAAAATACTGACTGGAATCTTTTCTATTAAAGTGGAATGTCACCACATTATTAAAGGCTTCTGCATCTTATCTGACATTCTCCTTGTTGATATTTAAAATGAATATTTAAAAAAATTTATGAAGTGGATACGACAACCTTCTCCAGACTACGCCTTTCTTCTTCCATGATTGTCTTAGTCACCTAGTGCTGCTATAACAGAAATACAACAAGTGGATGGCTTTAACAAAGAGAAATTTATTTTCTCACATTCTAGTAGGCTAGAAGGCCAAACTCAGGGTGTCAGCTCCAGGAGAAGGCTTTCTCTTTTTGTCATTTCTGGAGGAAGGTCCTCATCATCAGTCTTCCCTTGGTCTGGGAGCATCTCAGTGCAGGAACCTCAGGTCCAAAGGACTGGCTCTGCTCATAGCACTGCTTTCTTGGTGGTATGAAGTCCCCCTGTTTCTCTGCTCACTTCTATCTTTTGTATCTCAAGAAACTGCCTCAGGACACAATCCAATCTTGTAGACTGAGTCCTGCCTTACTAACACAACTGTCACCCATCCTCCATCATTAACATCATAGAAGCAGGATTTACAACATACAGGAAAATCACTTAATACTGGGAATCATGGCCCAGCCAAATGGATACATACATTTTGGGGGGGACATAATCCAATCCATGACAATGATGTTTACCCTCCACCAGATATCTAAGACCTTCCTTCCTCTTCTGCTATCTCCGTGCTCTATTGAAATCTGAAAACACACATTTATACCTCATAAAGAACACATTTGTGCTATGGAAATCAGGTGCTCCACCATATATCTCATTTTTCCCTCAGTAAAATAAACTTCCAGAGGCTCTTTATGAAGACAAAAGGTCACCTTGGAGTATATTTTAAGTAGCACCATTTGTCAAAGAGGGCATACACAGAACAGGTTCTGGCCTGGGAAAGAGCAACGCTATTTTGAATTAACAAAGCAAGACTGTCCTTGAGGAATAAAGATTTCTGTGGAGGTGGAGGAAAATTTTGTCAGAGGAATTCATGAGGTTTCCAGAGGGAAAGAGTGTGATGTGCAGCAAATCTCTTCTCCGTAAACTTTTGAGTTAAGGAGGTAGAGTAGGACTGGGGAGACTTAACAAAAGTCCTTTGGAAAAGAATGAGAACCTCAAAATAAACAATGGTCTTGGTTGCACAATGGTTAAGCACTCAGTTGTTAACTGAAAGACTGGTGCTTTGAACCCACCAGTGGCTCCAAGAGAGGAAAGATGGTGACAATCTGCTCCTATAAAGATTACAGCCTAGAAAACCCTATGGGGCAGTCCTACTCTGTCAGAATGAGTCAGAGTCAACTCAGTGGCACACAACAACATGTAGACTGTATGGAGAGAAATGATACCACTGGCCTTCCCTCTAATCATTGCTGCAAGCCAGAGGAGCATTCCATATCTACTAGAAGAAGGTTCCACCCAGGTAGTGACTGGAACAGGGGTCAACTCTAGACAAGGCATATAAAATTGACCCTGACTCACCCAACCTCTGTTTCATGACCCAAACAGTGCTGCTGCCCTGTCTCCTCGCTGTATAATTTCAGTCTATCAAGAGAGGTCCTGCTACCTGGCAGAAATAACTCAAACTTCTCTGCCAGCTCTCTAGCTGCTTCTTCCAAAGGTGGGAGCATGCCCAGTGTGTTTGCTGAACATTAAGGAGGCCCAGTAGTGAGGAGGGAGAATGAACATGAGATAAGAGAAACAAATAAAGGGCAGACTTTGTCGAACCTTCGCAATCACTGTGTGCATTTTAGCTTTTATTTTGAGTGAGAAGGGAAGCCATCAGCAGTTTTGCACACAGGAGTGACATCATCTGGCATAATTTAACAGGATTCTAACAGCTATGCTGAGAATAAATGATGAAGGTGGTGGTATAGTGGAAGCACACAGATGGATTTAGAAGGTAATGTATTAATAGAGGCAAAATATGATGATAGTTTGGAACAAGGCGCTAGCAGTGAAGGTGCCAGAATCAATAGTCATACTGCTTAATTACTACAGCTTTTTTTTAGCATATTATGATATCTGCTGTTTATTCTTAATTTCAATCATTTCTACATTTTCACTGATGCATGTTTCTTCCAGATAAATGTAGGAAACAGATGATTTCAAATACATACACAAAAATTCATCTCTAGATTTTAATTAGAATTACCTTGAAATTGATTAATTTGGGGAGAATATGCATCTTTATATTAGTGAGGCATCTTATTTGTGTCAATGAAAATTGTAATTTAAAATAAGTCTTACATATTGTAATTGCTTTTTTCATACATGAAAGGTATTGATTATTGTATAGTGACATATATTCAACTTACTAAATTTTCTTATTAGTTCTAATCATTTTAGGTTTGACTTTTTTTGTAGACAAACACAGATCAAATGAAAATAATGGTAGAAAGAATAATGATACAGAGCAAGCACTGCAAAAAGAAGGCAAAAGAAACAGAAAACCTAGAGGCAGGTGGGACAAATAGAAAAAATAGCAAAATAGTCCACCAATAACCAACCATATCAGTAATTATATGAAATATAAACTGTCTAAACACTACAATTAAAAAATAAAGTTTGCCAGAATAAACAAAATAAATATGGCTCAATGATATACTGACTATAAGAGGTACACTTTATATGTAAAAAACACAGAAACATTGAAAATAAATGGGTGGGAAAAAAAGTATACCATGCAAAGAAAACTGGAGTGACAATATTAATATCAAGTAAAGTAGAATTTAAGGAGCCCTGGTGGTGCAATGGTTAAGGGCTCGGCTGCTAACTGAAAGGTCGGTGATTCAAACCCATCAGCTAGTGATCTGCTCCCGTAAAGATTACAGCCTAGGAAACCCTATGAGGCAGCTTTACTTTGTCCTATAGGGTCTCTAAGAGTCAAAATCAACACAACAGCATACAACAGCAGCAACAAAAGTAGACTTTAAGACAAAGAATGATATCTATTTAAGTGATATCTTAAATAGTGTTATCTATTTAAGATATTGAATACTGAGGCACATTTCATAATACTAACAGAAAAATAAATTCACGAAGAAGACATAATTATAATTGCATGAGTTCCTATTAACAAAAGTTCAAAATACATTAAACAAAAATTGACAAATTGAGGAGAAAAATAGAAAAATCACAATTACAGTTGGAAATGTTAGACTCCTTTCATAGTATTGATAAAACAACTAGACCAAAAAAAAAATCAGAAAACACATAAAAGATTTGACCAAACTATCAGCTGCCTTGAGATAATTGATACATGCAGAACAACACTGCCAGTAACTGAAGAATACTCATTCTCTTCAAGTGCACATGAAACATTCACCAAAACTGATTATATGCTTGAGCATAAATAAGTTCAATAAATTCCCAAAATTCGAAACTTTTCAATGTAGGCTCTTTGAAAACAATAAAATTATTTTATAAACAAAAGTAATAAAATATCCAGAAAGTTCTCCAAAAAGTAGAAATTAAATAACACACACATGGGTTAAAGAAGAAAATCTTAATGACGAAATTAAGAAACATTTTCTAACTGAATGATTAAAAAAAAATAATATATCAAAATTCATGAGATGCAGCTAAAGCAGTGTTTAGAAGGAAATTGATAGCCTGAAATGATATCAGAAAAGAAGAGAGGCCTGAAAACAATGACTATGGTTTCATATTAAGAAGCTAAAACAAGAATAGCCAAGTAAACCCAAAATAAGCAGAAGGAAAGAAATAATAAAGACAAATGCAGAAATAAATACAATAAAACAAAAAAATAAATAAATAATTAATAAAGCTCTAAGTTACTTTTTTTAAGATTAATGAATTGATAAATGCTTCTCAAGACTGATCAAGAAAAAAATAGCAAAAAAAAACCCTCAAAAATTAACAATATCCTGAAATCTTAAGAATAATAGGAAAATAGCATTAACAACCTTATACCAATAAGTTAAACAATTTATATGAAATGGATAAATTCCTTGAAACACATACTATCAAAGTTCATTCAAGAATTAATAATCTGAATAGCTCTATGTCTATTTAAGATATTGAATTCCCACTTCCGGATAACATGGCGCTATAGACAGAAGCACCACGCCATCCCTTCACAGCAAAGATCTGAAAAACTAAGTCAAACAGAGACACACGTCAGTCCTGAAACCCTATGCATCAAACGAAGCGATAAAGAACTCAGCCAAGCAACGAATGGAATAAGAAACTGACCAAGAACAGACAGCGAGGAGAGATACACACAGAGGTGTCCCCTAACAGCTAACACAGCACAGATCCATCATCTTGGACTCCTATTGGAGATCAGCGAATATCAGGTACGAGAAAACAGCTTCATGGAGCTTCAAGCAGGAGACAGGAAAACCAGTAACCAGCGGTATACGCTTCCCCACCCCCCATGCTTCTTAGCCCTCACTCGGCCTCCTCTGCTTCCTGCGACCACAATCTCTTGGACGGGAAGCACCGGCTTCACCCCTGTGCTGCATAGATTACACACTCCCACACTGGCCGGCACCCTGAGGGCCGTTTGTTGGCTGCTGGTATTGCTTTTCTCTGCTTCTTTAGATTTGTTCCTTACCTATCGCTACATCCCCCTCCTTTCTCTCAAATACCTGGCTCCATGTGCCATCTTTGCTTCCTCCTGGAAAGCTCCAAAACACAGCTCGACAGTGAAATTGCTTCCCAGCCTGTGCCACCATGCTGGTGAGACAGTTGGGGCTTTTTTTTTTGTTGATTTGTTCTGTTTTGATTTCTTTGTATTGTTTTTCTTTTCTTAGCTTGGGAGCCCCTTCTAGCTGGGCAGTACTGTGTGGCTTGGGAGCTACTCCCTTACTCTGCGCAGATGCATAGTGGCATCCCTGGGGGCATTTCTTTTTCTTGTTTTGTATGTGTTTTTTTGTTTCCTTCTTTTGTTTTCTTCTCTCTCTTTTTGCCTTTTTGTCTTCCTTCATTTCTCAGTTTCTCATCTCTCTATACTTACCTTCTTTTCCTGTTTCCTGAATACCTGGGGCTTTGTGACACCTCCACCCCTTCTAGCCAGGTTGTACTTCACGGCCTGAAAGCAACTTCCCCAGTCCTTGCACCCACACCATTGGGATCCCTGGGGGCTTTTACTTTTTTTTTTGTTTTCTAATTTTTATTTATTTATTTTTTCTTTCTTTTACTATTTTTTCTTTTTCTTTTTCTCCATTTCTCAGTCCCTCATCTCCCCACTACAACGGCAAGCTCCCTTAGTATTTTTTGTTTGTTTGTGTGTATGTTTTTGGCTCCTGTTCCTCTATCCTCTCTCTCCTCTTTCCCATACCCATCTTAGTTCACACATCACAATCTCCCCCCTCCTTCCTGCCTACCTGCACAGTGTGCTGAACATCACACCCCCAAGAAGCACAGGCATGGGCTACCAGAACATTCCCTGCACTGATTCCTGGCAAGCCCTGTCAGGCCTAGTATGTGCCAAAAACAACCCATCCCTACCAGCAACTCCTCTTCAGCTGGACCTGCCTTGCTGTACCATACCTGAGTGACAGACCCTGCCCATTGCAGAAGGAGGCAAAAAGTATCATGACTACAGACAAGCAAACAACAAAGAACACACAGCCTGCCTGCTCAGACATAACCAAATAAAAGAAAAAAGCAGGATGAAACAAACAAATCTACAATCAATAAATGAGGAAAATAACTACTGAATGCCCAAAGGACAGCAGACTGTACCAAAACATATACAAAAACAGGACAGGATGGTTCCAGTAAGCATCCAAAATAAAACACCGGATAACTTTCCAGTAGAAGAAAAGGCATTAGAACTACCTGATAGGGAATTCAAGTCTCCAATATTCAGGGCTATCCAAGAGTTGAAGCAAAAAGCAGACAAAAATGAGGAAAAAATAGACTAATTCATGGAAAAATACAGACGAAAAATGGAAGAATTCAGGAAAATAACACAGGAACAAAATGCCAAAATTAATTAACAACTAGAAACCATGCAAAAACAACAATTAGAAATCCAAAAGATAAACAACAAGACTTTCAGAAATAGACAGTGTCATAGAAGGGGTGACGAGCAGGTTTGAAATAATAGAAGACAGGATCTGCGAAATTGAAGACAAAAACTTGGATACTATTCTGTTTGAGGAAAAATCAGAAAAAAGTATGAAGAAAAATGAGGAAACCCTGAGAAATATGTGGGATACAATCAAAAGCAAAAATCTGTGAGTGATCGGAGTTCCAGAACAGGAGGAGAAAACAGAAAACACAGAGAGGATCAGTGAAGAACTCCTGACAGAAAACTTCCCCAATATCATGAAAGATGAAAAGGTGACCATCCAAGAAGCTCAAAAACCCTATATAGGATAGACCAAAAATAAAATCACCAAGACATACCATGATACACTTACTAAAATCAAAGACAAACAAAGAATTGTGAGAGCAGCTCAAGAAAAACAAAAAGTCACATACAGAGGAGAAACAATGAGACT
This sequence comes from Trichechus manatus latirostris, assembly GCF_000243295.1. NCBI lineage: Eukaryota > Metazoa > Chordata > Mammalia > Sirenia > Trichechidae > Trichechus > Trichechus manatus. Next base: position 707,389 of record NW_004444043.1, read on the forward strand.
AAGCTCGGATTATTTGGCAGAAACCATTCAGGCAAAAAGGCAATGGGATGACATATATAAAACCTTGAAAGAAAATAAATTTCCAGCCAAGAATAATACATTATGCAAAACTCTCATTCAAATACGATGGTGAAATTAGGACATTACCAGATAAACAGAAATTAAGGGACTATGTAAAAACCAAACCAAACTTACAAGAATTATTAAAGGGAGTCCTTTGATCTGAGAATGAACATCAGACCACAGGCTGAATCTAGGACATAGGATCGTACCAGCCAGATACCAACCCAGGAAATGAACTTTCAAGGACTATCTAAAACCAAAAGAATTACAACAGGGAACCAGAGAGGTTAATCTGCAAATGATAACAATGTCAGAACAATAAAAGAAGGGATAAACGGTGTAGGTATAGAACCTTCTAATGGGGAGAAAGGCAATGTGATACAAAGTAATAAGACACTGGATCAAACCTAGGAAGATAAGGGTAAATTTCAAGGTAACCACAAAGAAAGATAACAAACCCACTCATCAAAATAAGAAGAAAAACAGAAAGTCTCAATAAAAACAAAACCTACAAAAACAAAAGAAATGAAAAAAAAATCCACAAACAAAAGGAATTCAGCACAGGAGAGTAAGAGGAACAAAGAAAACTTCAGCACCACAAAAAAAAAAGCACTACAAAATGACAGCAATAAACTCACACCTACCAATAATTACACTGAATGTAAATAGCCAAAATGCACCCATAAAGAGATGGAGAGTAACAGAATGGATAAAAAAACAGAATCCATCAATATGCTGTCTACAAGAGACACAACATAGTAAAAAGGACTTAAATTTATTAAAAATCAAAGGATGGGGAAAAAATATATCAAGCAAACAGCTACCAAAAAAGAACAGGAGTGGCAATACTAATCTCAGATAAAATAGACTTTAAAACAAATTCCACCATAAAAGACAAAGAAGGATACTATATAATGATTAAGGAGATGATCCATCATGAAGACATAACAATAATAAACATCTACACACCCAATGACAGGGCTCCGAAATACATAAAGCAAACTCTAACAGCACTGAAAAGAGACACTGATAGTTCCACAATAATAGTAGGAGACTTCAACACACCACTCTCAGTAAAGGACAGAACATCTAAAAAGAAACTCAGCAAAGATACAGAAGACTTAAAGGGTACTATCAGCCAACTTGAGCACATAGACATACATAGAACACTACACCCAACAGCTGCAAAATACACATTCTTTCCAATGCATATGGAACATTCTGCAGAATAGACCACATCTTAGGTCACAGAGCAATCATCAACAAGATGCAAAACGTTGAGATAATACAAAGTATCTTCTCTGGCCACAATGCCATCAAGGTAGAAATTAACAACAGAAATATCAAGGAAAAAAAATCAATTACATGGAAACTGAATAACACCCTGCTTACAAACCACTGGGTAATAGAAGAAATCAAAGATGGTCTAAAAAAATTCCTAGAATCAAATGAGAATGAAAACATATCATACCAAAACCTTTGGGACATAGCAAAGGCAGCCCTCAGAGGACAATTTATACCAATAGACGCACACATCAAAAAAGATGAAAGGGACAAAATCAAAACATTAACAACAGAACTCAAACAAATAGAAAGCGAACAGCAAAAAAAGCCCACAGCCACTAAAAGAAAGGAAATAATAAAGATCAGAGTAGAAATAAATGAAACAGAGAATAGAAAAACAATAGAATCAATAAAACCAAAAGCTGGTCTTTGAAAGGATCAACAAAATCGACATACCACTGGCCAGACTGACAAAAGTAAAACAGGAGATGATGCAAATAACTCAAATAAGAAATGAAACAGGAGACATTACAACAGACCCAAATGAAATAAAAAGGATCATAACAGAGTATTATGAAAAACTATACTCCAACAAATTTGAAAACCTAAAGGAAATGGATAAATTTCTAGAAACACACTACCTACCCAAACTACCACATAGTGATGTTAAAAATCTGAACAGACCCATAACAAGAGAAGAGATTGAAAAGGTAATAAAAAAAACTCCAAACCAAAAAAACCCCTGGCCCAGATAGCTTCACTGGAGAACTCTACCAAACATTCAGAGAAGAGCTTATACTAGTACTACTCAAGCTGCTTCAGAACGTAGAAAAGCAAGCAACACTTCCAAATTCATTCAATGAAGCCAGCATAACCCTGATACAAAAACCAGGCAAAGATGTCACAAAAAAAGAAAATTACAGATCAATATCTCTCATGAATACAGATGCAAAAATTCTCAACAAAATTCTTGCCAATAGAATTCAGTATCATATCAAAAAAATAATATACTATGACCAGGTAGGATTCTTACCAGGTATGCAAGGATGGTTCAACTTCAGAAAATCAATAAACGTAATCCACCACATAAATAAAGGGAAAGAAAGTACCACATGATCATCTCAGCGACGCAGAAAAGGCATTCAGCAAAGTCCAACACCTATTCATGATAAAAACTCTCAATAAAATAGGTATAGAAGCGAAATTTCTCAACATAATAAAGGGCATCTATACAAAACCAACAGCCAACATCATTCTTAATGGAGAGAGGCTGAAAACATTCCCCTAGAGAACAGGAACAAGACAAGGATGC
>NW_004444043.1:710283-735984 GCF_000243295.1 Trichechus manatus latirostris
AGACAATCTTTTTAACAAATGGTGCTGGCAAAACTAGATGTCCATCTGCAAAAAAATGAAACAGGACCCATACCTCACACCATACACAAAACTAATTTGAAATGGATCAAAGACCTAAATATAAAGCCAAAAAGTATAAAGTTCATAGAAGAAAAAATAGAATCAACACTAGAGGCCTTAATGTACAGCACTAATAAGATACAAACCATAAGGAACAGACAAATTCCAGAACATAAGCTAGATAACTGGCATCTTCTAAAAATTAAATACTTATGCTCATCAAAAGACTTCACCAAAAGAGTAAAAAGAGAACCTACAGACTGGGAAAAAATTTTTGGACATTACAAGTCAGACAAAGGTCTAATCTCTAAAATCTTTAAGAAAATCCAACACCTCTACAATAAAAAGATGAATAATCCAATTAAAAATGGGCAAAGGAAATGAACAGGCACTTCACCAAAGAAGACATTCAGCAGCCAAAAGACACATGAGAAAATGCTCCAGATCACTAACCATTAGAAAAAAGCAAATTAAAAACACAATGAGATACCATCTCACCCTGGCATTACTGGCACGAATCAAAAACACTGGAATAAATGTTGGAGAGACTGTGGGGAGATCGGAACTCTTATGCACTGCTGGTGGGAATGCATAATGATACAACCATTTTGGAAAATGAGATGGTGCTTCCTTAGAAAGGTAGAAATAGAAATACCATGTGATCTAGCAATCCCATTCCTAGGAATATATCCTAGAGAAATTAGAGCTGTCACACGAATAGACATATGCACACCCATGTTCATTGCAGTAGAGTTCACAATAGTAAAAAGATGGAAACAACCTAGATGCCCATCAACAGATGAAGGGATGAAAAACCTATGGTACATACGCTCAATGGAGTATTACACAAGGAAAAAGAACAATGATGAATCTGTGAAGCATCTCATAACATGGATGAAACTGGAGGACATTATGCTTAGTGAAATAAGTCAATCACAAAAGGACAAATATTGTATGAGATCTTTATTGTAAAAACTCATGAAAATGTTTACACACAAAAATAACAATCTTTGTTGGTTACAAGGGATGGGAGGCTTTGGGGGGGACTAAATAGACAATAGATAAGTGGTAACTTTGGTGAAGGGTAAGACATTGCACAATACTGGGAAAGCCAGCACAACTTGTACAAGGAAAGGTCATGGAAGCTCCATAGACACATCCAAACTCTCTGAGGAACTGAATTGCTGGGCGGAGGGCTGTGGGGACCATGGTCTCGGGAAACATCCAACTCAATTGGCATGACTCAGTGTATAAAGAAAATGTTCTACATGCTACCTTGGTGAGTAGCATCTGGGGTCTTAAAAGCCTGTGAACAGCCATTTAAGATACTCCACTGGTCTCACCCCTCCGGAAGCAAGAGAGAAGGAAGAAAACAAGATACAAAGAAAAGATTAGTCCAAAGGACTAATGGACCACAACTACCACGGCCTCCACCAGACTGGGTCCAGTACAACTAGATGGTGCCCAGCTACCACCACGGACTGCTCTGACCGAGATCACAACAGAGGGTCCCCAACAGAGCCAGAGAAAAATGTAGAACAAAATTCTTACTCACAGAAAAAGCCAGCTTTACTGGTCTGACGGAGACTGGGGAAATCCTGAGAGTGTGGCCCCTGGACACCCTTTTAGCTCAGTAATGAAATCACTCCTGAGGTTCACCGTTCAGCCAAAGAGTAGACAGCCCCATAAAACAAAACGAGACTAATGGGGCACAACAGTCCAGCGACAAGAACTAGAAGGCAGGAGGGGATGGGAAAGCTTTTAATAGGAAACCCAAGGTTGAGAAGGGACAGTGTTGACATATGGGGTTGTTACCATTGGCATAAAACAATATGTGTACTGTTTAATAAGAAACTATTTGTTCTGTAAACCTTCATCCAAAGCACAATAAAAATTACAAAATTTTTGTAAAAAAAGGAGAGAATGTGTATGATCAGCAAGATCCTTGCCCTCATACTGCTTATATACTCATGGCAACGACAAGCCAAAAAAAAGATATTGAATTCCATATTAAAAACCTTTCCAAAAAACAAACAAAGCTCCAGAATCCCTTCAGGTTTATCAAACACTTAAGGAAGAAATATTACCAATCTTATAAAAATGCTATTAGATAATAGAGGAGGAGAGAAAATTTCCCAACTCAACTTACGAGCACAGGGTAACACTGATACACAACCTGACAAAGCTAATATAATAAAACAAAATTGAAGACCAACTTCCCTCATAAACATAGATTCAAAAATCCTTGGCAGAATATTTGCCAGTTGAATCCAGCAATATATAAAGTGAATGATCAAGTGAGACTTATCCCAAGAAATCGAAGTTAGTTTACTAGGCATTAGATAACAGTATTGTGTCAATGTAAAATGTTCAGATTATAATAAAATGAATAAAGATTGGGAACTGAATTTTATCAAATGATTTTGCATCTGTGGAGGCAGTCACATTTTTCTTACTTGATTTGTTAATATAGTAACAAATTTTTATGTTATGATTTTTATCTATTGAAATATGTTTGCATATCTGACATAAATCACATTTAAGTTTTTTAAAAAGTATCATTCAATTACCACATTGTTGAGTTCAATATTTAAGATGTTTGCCTCAACCTTTTTTAGTAAGGTTGGCCTATGATTTTGTTTTCTGTACATTTCTGGTCCATTTAGTGTATAAGAGCTGTGCTAGAGTTCTAAGATTTAGAAAGAGTTCATGCTTTCTCTGTTCCATCCAGAAGAGTTTATCAACACTAAAATTATATATTCCTAAAAATTTTAGAAAATCTTTTAGTAAAATCATCAGGGACTGCTGCTGTTTTAAGGATAATTTTTGTCTACTTTTTCAGCTTATCCTATGCTTGTTCTATGCAAGCATACTATTTATTGATAAACTAATTTTGTTTTTTAATAATTGCTAACAATTTATCTATCTGATCTATATTTTCAAATTTACTTATGCAAAAATATACATAATATTATCTCTTAAATTTTCTTTCTTTTGTATCAACAATTGTGACTCCTGTTTCTTAATATTGTTTATTTACATCTCCGATTTTGTTGTTGTTGTTGAGCATTATTGGTAACATTTTCTATATTTTGTTTTTTTAAAATAGCTTTCAGTTCTATTTATTCAACTTTACATTATCTTAAATTCCATTAATTTCTTATCTTTCATTTAGTTCTTGCTTCTTTATGCTTTAGGTTATTTTTCCCTAATTTCTTTAATTGAATGTCTAAAATATTTTTTTCTATGCTTCTCATTTTCTAACAAAATAATTTAATGATTCCTAATAAAAAAAATTATTTGAATAATACAATGGGCACGACACATAGATTTTGTCCGGTATAGTACATTTTGTAACCCAATACCTATTTGGAAGACTGGTTTTTAATTTCCATGTGCATAGATTTTATTTTGCTCTCTAATTTATTGCATTGTAAAAGCAGAATTAACTTGTTTATATTTCATCTTGGAATTTGATGAGATTCTGTTTGTGGTCTAACATATAGTCCTTTTTTAATAAATGTTCAACCGTAATTTAGACCTGGTTTTATTTGACTTGCTTATTTGCTTGAAGTTTTTTTTTTTCCTTGTGCCTGCAATATTGCTCTTGAATTCACCTTTTGATTTTGATTTTGCTCATTCCTCCCTCCATTATGTTCTCTTGTAAGAATTTTAGATTATATCTGTGAGTGGTAAACAGTTCAGAAAATGTGTTGTCCTTAGTGGTGAATTGTCATTTGGTCAGCTAAAGGATTCCGTGTTCGAAAACCATTCCCTTAGCACTTTGAGAACAGTGTTCAATAGTAATTTGGTCCCACAGAACTTTTTGTGACAATGGAAATGTTCTATTAATATATATACAATGTCCAGTATGGAAGTCACTCACTGTATGTTGCTATTGAGCAGTTGAAATGTGTGTAGTGACTGACATATTGTATTTTTTAATTTTAATTAATTTACATTTTAAAAGCCACATGTGGCTAGTGGCTACTGTATTGGACAGTACTGCTCTGTAGCACCTTTTACCTAGTATTGTCTACCTGATTCTCTTTTTTTATGGGCAACTTGTTTTGTGATTGTTTGGTTTTTGTTGTCCTGGGGTTGTTTGTTTTTGTCTCTGGAAGTTTTTGGCATATTCTCTTTATCTTTGGGAGTTTGAAATTTTTACCAGATGATATATTTAGGTACGATATATTTTCTGTTGTTTTTCATTTATCATGGTAAGCACAATTAGGAGGCACTCCTTTTATTCTGAGATCTCATGTCTTATATCAACTCAGAGAAATTTTCTTGTATTATGTTTTTATTATGTTATCTCTTCCATTTACTCCATTCTGTTTTTTGTAATTCTTATGAAAATAATAATGTATAGGCAGTTGTGCTGGTTGCTAGGAATATAAAGAGCTAGGAGCTTAGGGAAATGGACAGATGTATAAACACACAATTACAACATAAATTATCATGTATGAAGATAATAGAAATATGTACAAAGTATAGTATGGGGCAAAAGGGTGCCAAGGGAAGTGGTAAGGACTATCTCACAGTGGGGAGTGTTTTATTACTAACATTGCTTAATGATTATAATTAAAGAAGACCAACTTTTTTTCATTTGTTTTATTATTATTATTTATATTTTTTGCCATTGTCTACAGAGGATGCGCTGACTTCTTGCCTCACTGTGGCAGACCACTCCCACTGCTTCTCCCTTGTTATGCCGCTTGTGGGGGCTCAAGGAGAGAGGGGAACCACTTCACTTGGTGATGAAAAGTCACTATAACTTTGTATGTTAAAAACAGTGATGATAGACATAAAAATATTAAGAAGCTAGACACAAGAGCACTTAGTGATAAGTTGGGTGTTGCAGACAAGAGAGAAGGAGGGGTCTAAGATGACTTCTAAGCTTTTGGTTGACAAAATAAATAGAAGAAAAAATACTAGTGTGATAGAGTACGGGAATGAGTTGATGTCTATAGAATATTCAAGGCCATTTTATAAATAGATTCTGAGGTTCAGGAAGGAGATCTGGGTTAGAATGTAAATTCTGCTTTATTAATATGTTACAAAACAGTGGTTCTAAAGCTTTTTAGCTTTTTTTTTTTTTTGAGAAAAATAGCCTAGACTACTTGTTTGAAATGTAGATTCTAAGACCCCTCATTCAGGAACTCTGATGCAATCAAACTTGGATGGGAGACTGAATTCTGAATGTTTAAAATGCCTAGGTGATTGTGTACTGGTGGACCTCTGAACACACTTTGGAAAACACTGCTATGAACCAATCAGATTAATGTTGTTGGCTGCCATCAAGTGCACCCCTGTGATGGTTAAGATTGTGTGTCAACTTGGCTGGGCCATGATTCTCTGTGTTTTGGCAGTGTAGTATAATGATGAGATCACTTCCCTGTTGAGATTTGATATGTGATCACCCCCATAATGGGATCTGTCTGTGAGCAGCCACTCAGTTGAAAGGGAGTTTCCTTGGGCATGTGGCCTGCATTCAAATATAAGCAGATGTTCTGACTTTTGCCTGTGCTGGATCCTGCGGCTGGCTCCTGCAGCTGGCTCCTGTTCATCTGACCTCCGGTTCTTGGGACTTGTGCTGGCAGCTTACCTGCAGTCTTGCCTGCCAGTCTTGGGATTTGCCAGTCTTCACAGCCTGTGAGCAGCCCTGCTCTCCAACCTTTCGATCTTGGGTTTACCAGCCCCGGCAGTTACATGAATCAGGAGAAGCCTTGTGGTCTTGCCTGCTGATCTTGGGATTTGTCGATCTTCACAGCCTGTGAGCAAGAGCCCTGCTCTCCAACCTGTCGATCTTGGGTTTGCCAGCCCCTGTGGCTACGTGAATCAGGAGAAGTCTCTCTCCTGATCCATGGACTAGGGATGTTCCAGGCTCAACAACCGTGTGAGCCATTTCCTTGATATAAATTTCTCTATATATATATTTATATGCTTTACTTGTTTTGCTTCTCTAGAGAACCCAGCCTAAGACAGCCCCCAACTCATGGTGACACCATGCACAATGGAACAAAACACTGTCTGGTCCTGTGCCATCCCCATTATCAGTCGTTGATCAGAACACTGTGATCCAAAGGGTTTTTATTGGCGGATATTCAGAAGTCAATTACCAGGTCTTTATTCCTCATCTATCTTAATCTGGAATTTCCACTGAAACCTGTTCAGCATCATAACAAGAAGTAAGCCTCCACTCACAGATGGGCAGTGGTTGCACATGAGGTGCATTGGCCAGGAATGGAACCCAGGTCTCCCATATGGAAGGTGAGAATTAGACCACTAAACCATAACTGCCCCATATCAAATTAATATTATTTTTGTTAGGTACCATTGAGTTAATTTTGACTCGTAGCAACCCCATGTGACATAATAGAACCGCCCCATAGGGTCTTCTAGGCTCTAACCTTTAAGGGAGCAGATCGCCAAGTCTTTTCTCCTGCAGAGCCACAGGGTGTGCTCAAACTGTCAGCTTTTTGGTTAGCAGCTGAGCACTTAACCGTTGTGTCACCAGGGCTCCTTATCAAATTAATAACCCAAACTAAAAGATTCTTTCCTACCTGGTACTAGAAACGTACTAAAGTTTGTCAACTTCACTGAATAGTAATCAGTTTAATCTAACTCCCTCAAATCTTCACTGGTTAACTGTTTCTCATACCCTGTTTTACGCCAGTCTTTATAGCATTTTTTGCTACTATTTTAGAAATAAGCAACAGTAAACAGGCATATCACATAGTACTTTCTCGTCAGAATAGAATCAGCAAATAAATATTTACATTACCCCTATTATTCACAAACTAAATATTTGCATGTTTTAAGTAAGGTCAAAGTGCAACTTGCTGGCAGTCAAGGAGACTAGCACAAGCACCTTACTTTTTTTTGTGACAGAAAAGAGCTGCACTTACAGGAATATTTCCGAAGGGAGGAAAAAAGCATTTTGGGTAGTTTAGAGGAAATGAGGATTTTAGGGAGAGTGACCAAAAAGGATGAGCTGGGCTGGGAGTGAGAATACCAGTGTTTTTGCTTTTTTGTGTGATGCTATAAATTCTTTGCAGAAGAATTTGAATTGCCTATAAATAAAAATAACTCACACCCTCACATTTCCCTCTGCAAATATCTGTAATGCCTCCAAGATGAGAGATCCCAAAGAGTTGTTGCTACAAGGAAGGAAAGAGATGAATATTGCCAGTGACAGGAATTTGATGCACAGTTTTTATTTTCTCAGACACCTATTAAAATTATCAATGGATCAATTACTGTAGACTCGAAAAACAGTGTTAAGGAGCAGCCTTTGTAAGCTGTAGGAATCTTCTCCATTTATCATTTCTGGGCTACCTGGGGAAACGTGTTCCTTTGTCCTGCGAAATTGTGGTACTGGAGTTAGTCTTTAAATTGAAAAGAAAACAGCAGTGCTGCGGGAAGAGTTCGAGAATGCATTTCAAAAAAGTTATTTACATATTCTCCAAAGCAATTGCTAGTGTCTGGGAAAGGGAGAAAGAAGTATTTCTGGCTTCAAGACAATATTTGTCCTAGGGGGAGTGATAGGAGGCTTTACAAGCTGGATATCAAACTGACCAGAAATAAAATAGAATCATTTAAAATAAAATAGACCAAGAATTTCAAAAGGATTCTTTCTGGTTAGATACATAAGGCCAGAACTTGTAGGAAATACAAAATAATCACCCACTATCTGAATGCTCCTTGTTCTTTTATAAGAGACTTATATTTGGTTCTGCTTCTTCAATTAAAATAGGATATAGCAATATTGGGAGCCCTGGTGGTGCAGTGGTTGAGAGCTATGGCTGCTAACCAAAAGGATGACAGCTCAAATCCACCAACTGCTCCTTGGAAACGCCACAGGGCAGTTCTACTCTGTCCTGTAAGGTCCTTATGAGTCAGAATTGACTTGATGGCAACAGGTATAGAGATATTGGAGCAAGACCAGCAAAATACTATCACTGAAGTTGATATGGAGTAGTCCCTGGTGGTGCTAACAGTTCACATGCTCACCTGCTAAAGGATGGAGTTGTGAGTTCACCCAGAGGTGACTTGGAAGAAAGGCCTGGTAATCTACTTCTAAAAAAAACCATCCATTGAAAACCCTGTGGAGCACTCTTGACACACGTGGAATCTCCACTAGTTGGAATCAACTCAACAGCAATTGGTTTAAAGTTGGTATATAATGTCCATGAGGAAAAGTTCACGGACCTGGAAAATCTATCCGTGAGAATAGAATACTTAAAAAGGGATTCCCTCTCAACTGTCTTTGGGGAGAGAAATGTGGCTTGGTGATTATCTACTCTTCCTCTTTTTTAAATATTTTATTGTGTTATTTGGTAAAAGTTCACACAGCAAATTGAGTTTCCATTTGACAATTTCTGCACAAGTTGTTTAGTGACATTAGTTACATTTTTCACAAGGTGTCAACATTCTCATTAATTGTGTTCTGGTTGTTTCATTTCCAGTACTCTAGTTTCCTTGCCTTCCTTGTCTTCTTATTTTTGCTTTAGAATAATTGTTGACCGTTTGGTCTCATAAAACCAAAAACCTACTGCCATCAAGTAGATTCCGACTCATAGCAACCCAATAAGATGGAGTAGAACTGCCCTTCAGGGTTTCCAAGGTTGTAAATCTTTATGGAAGCAGACTGCTACATCTTTCTTCCATGGAGCAGCTGGTGAGTTTGAACCTCCAATCTTTCGGTTAGTAGCTGAGCACTTGACCACTATGCCACCAGGGCTCCTTTTGGTCTCATACAGATTTTTTTTTTTTTAATGGAGCCCTATGTTCATGGGTAATATCCTTTATTCTGTGTGCCAATCTGTTATTTCGCCAAAAGTTGACCTCAAGGATAGTTTTGGTTAAAGGTTTAAAGAGTATCTCTGCACAATAGTTTCAGAGAGTCCTCCGGTCTCAACTGATCAAATCAGTCTGGACTTTTTAAGAATTTGAGTTCTGTTCTGCCTTTTTCTCCCTTCTATCTGGGTCCATCTATTGTGACCCTGATCAGAGCAGTCAGTAGTGGTTGCCAGGCACCATCAGGGTAGATAAGGCCGTGGCTTGTGTAGATATTAGCCTTGTAGACTAGTTTCTTCTCTGAGACTCTGGTTTATTTCTTTCTCTTTTGCTCCTAACTAGTAGAGACCCATCTAAGCTGTATCTTAGTTGGCCGCTTGCAAGCTCTTAAGGCCCCAGACACTACTCACCTCACTAGAGTGCAGAACATGAACTTTGTGGTGCCAGTTGACTGAGTTGTCTCATGATACTAAGGACCTGAGCATTTATTCTTGATTTATATTAAAGGAAATGGACCAAATCTAAATAAGCAACTAGAGTTATGCACTTGGAATGATCTACTAACAGAATGATCATTAGATATTCAAATATTTTATCAAGGGAAATTAAAAATAGGACAAAACCATAAACTTTGGATTACTTGCTGTTAAAGGCTAAAGAGTATTTTTTTAGAGGCAAAAAGATAACTCAGTTACTCCTTCATATCCTTTCTAAACCTAAAATTTTATGCTTATTTAAAGCAAAGAGAAACATGTTAATGTTTGTTCCAGAGGTGTTCCGTGGCCTCCATTCCTATAACAAAAAAATGTCCTTTTATCATCTTTACCATGATTTTTAAATTCCCTTTGCCTCATTCATTATACACAAAGCACTTGCTGTCAATTCTCACTTCAAAGAATCCATCACATTCAGTTCTCCCTCTGTGCTCCACAGACACATCCTAGTCTTGGCCATGGTGTTCTCCCATCACAGACATCAACATGGCTTTCCTACCCCTACAGGCCACCTGCAGCTGATAAGGGTATCAACATTCTTCCAGTCACTTGAAAATGAAATATTGAATTAGTTTTTATTTCTTCCTTTCTGCCCACCACCTCCATTTATCACTAGACGAAGTCAATTCTTCCTTCCTCATATACCTTGAATCTGCTATTATTTGCTATTCTCTCCGTACACTTGTCTAACTCCTGTGTATCTAATATGGACATTCTTAATCCACCTGCTTAACAGGTTATAGCTCAAATATCATTAAAATAAACAATATTGAAACAAATTTAATAGTCATAAACAATGTTTACTTATTTCAAACCATGTATGACATTAAAAAAAAAAATCACAGAATCCCCCCAAAATTTTACCATGGATAAAAGACGAGCCCTAAGTCAGAAGTCCTAGATTCTTGTTTCTGCCACAAACCGGCTTTGTGATCTTGGACGTTAGTGTACTCATTTACGTAATGAGCAGGTTAATAAGGTCCCCTTGTCTCTTAAAGCCTAGGATCTTCTAATACAGCTTTTTGAAAGAAGACTCCACTAACTACTGAGATTTGCTCTTCTTGGCTGTTTTCTACATAGCAACCACGTCCCATCTCTTCTGGACCCATTGTCTTCCAGTGCCAATGGTTGTTCTCAGCTTCCACTTTAGAGTTTGTCCTTAGTTTACTTTGGTTTTCTTATTGTATTGTATTACTCTTCTATTTCCTCTTTCCAGCCTTTGTATACTCGTACTAGGTTTTGGGTCCTTATAACCTTATAACATTCTGCACATTTATTCATCATAATATTTATCACTGGGTGCAGGGACCATGTCTTATTTATAGTCATACTCCTAATGCCTGACCTGAAGTCCCTGGGTGGTACAAATGGTTAAGCGCTCAACTACTAGCTGAAAGGTTGGCCGTTTGATCCACCCAGAGGCACCTTGGAAGACAAGCCTGGAAGTTGCTTCTGAAAGGTCACAGCCCTAAAAACTCTTATGGAGCAGTTCTGCTCTACACACTTGGGTCATCATGAGTCAGAATCAACTTGACAACAACTACCAACAATAAATGTCTAGTCTAGGGCCTGAAATGTAGAAATGACACTATTTCTCATTGAAAGGAACTAAGCTGAGGAGGTAAATACTGTGGCACCACAAACAATTGGGTACAAATATATAGGTACTGTCAGTTCCGACAGGTCCATGACAGTCCTACCATCACAAGAGCAGAAACCAGACTGTAAGACTCCTTTTCCCTGGAAACTTTCTCTGACATTCGATTTTAGATGATTATTCTTCTCCCATCTCCAACCCAATACAATAACAAGCACATCATTTGGAGCACCAAAGGAGAAAATCAAACCCCCCAAACTATTGTTTCTCTGAATGTTTTATATAATCACATTTTGTAAAGTAAATCTTAAACTGACACAAATTCTAGGTCTTTAGATTTTGGTGGAGATAGATGGTAAGAGGAAGTTGTACATTTTATTGGCTGACTAGATTACATTATGTTAATAAAATTGGGTAATTCTGACAGTCTGAGTCTGTTATTTTCTTCTGAGCTATTGTTTTCATAATTTTGGTGTCAAAAATCACAGACTTTTAGAGTTTGAAGGAACCTTAGAAATCTTGTAGTATAACATTTACCTGAGTAGATTATGGTAGAACACCTGATCCACAAGATTTGATAGGTGTTCTGAGAAAAAAAAAAAAAAAAGAATTGAAAATTCTGTGAGTGAAAATATTTAGGAAATCTGTTGTCCCCCCCTGCCAACCCCCTTATGGTACTTCTCAGAGTCTTTAATGTGATGCTATTCATAATAAATTTCTAAAACTACACCAGGGATATTATACAACATTTCCATGATTTTTGGTTATGGAAACATTTTTAATGAAATGCATATCAATATCATTCAGAAGAGTTTTCTAAAGAAAAGCATGTAAAATTCTGAGACCCAAAGATATGTGGCTAATCTATAAACACATATAGTTAGTTAGTGGTAAAGATAGTTTTAGAACCCAGAACTCCTACAGCCCCAATTCTTTTCTCTTCCCACAAAATCATGAGTTTTAATAACAATCTATACTCTTCAATAGTCTATGCTACTTTAGAAGAGAGGGTAACTCCCAAGCACACACACACACAAAACAAAAATGCTCTAAATCTGATCCATTTCTAGTGTCGGTACACTTATCTGAAATCAGAAAAAAGTCACTTGATTAAAAAGGCAGGAAAATTTCTGGTAAATGACTAACAGCTCTGGAAAAAAAATATGATAACTCTAAATAATATTATATATGTGTAAGTGAGTGTGTGTAACACATACATACAAAAAAAACAGTTGCCATTGAATAGATTCCAATTCATGGCTACCCACCCCACACACCCACACACATAAAAACCTATTGCTGTGGAGTCGATTCCAACTCATAGCAACCCTATAGGACAGAGCCGAACTGCCCCATAGGGTTTCCAAGGAGTGGCTGGTGGATTCAAGCTACCAACCTTTTGGTTAGCAGCCGAGCTCTTAACTGCTACAACACCACACACGCACACACACACGTGTATATATATATATATATATTTATATATATATATATATATATATGCACACACACACAAATATATGAAGTTTAGAAACTGCCTGTATTAATATTTTTTCAAAAAGATACAAATTCTTACTTCTCAAATAGATTAAAAAATATGACAATTAAAACTGCTACAATTATAAAATTAAACCAGAATCTGTAGTATTTTCTAATCTGTCACAGATTTGTTTATCATTTTTCATTGTGTTGTACAGGATAAGTCAATTAATTTAAAGTTTTGAAAAATAGCCTTTGAAGAAGACAAACAAAATATCAGTCCAGTTAAATTTTGAGTTCAACAACGGCATCTGGTTTGAAGCATCTAGATTTGAATTTGCATCAAACTTCCCAAATGTGAATATTTATGAAATGGAATCACAATGGCTAATTGCCAGGAATTAAAACAAAATGAAACAAAAAACATGCTTTTTTCCTACTTAAAAACAATGGCCTTAAACCATTTTACTATTTTATCAAATTTACCGAATGTGAATATTTACAAAATGGAATCACAATGGCTTATTGCCAGGGATTAAAACAAAACAAAACAAAAAAATGTTTTCCTTTTCCAATAATAAAATAGTTTAAGGCTACTGGTTTTAAGTAGGAAAAACATGTTCCACAATTGAAGTGAAATGAAAATTAATTTAGTTTCCAAAATGACTTCTTTGCTCCTATATGGCTGCAGAAATCTGGTGGACAAATTAAGTAAGATACCCCCTAGCTTTTGACTCCATTGAATATGAGAGAGAATTTATGTTGACACTATCAGTAACTCCTGCACATTTAGACAAAGAAAACAAAATGTAAGGAACAGAAAATCATATTATAGAAGTTAATTGCATCACTTCATATTAAATTACATTGTGGGAGGTAATCTGCTCTATCCAAGAACAGTTAATTTAATCACATGTAACTACTCCATGACAGCAACTTGACTAGTGTTCGGTCAAACAACTGGGGACCAGAGGTTAGCCAAAAAATTAACCATCACCGTCAGCAATCTCTACACATTTAGATAAAGAAAAAATGCAAGGCACAAAACAATATGTGTATGAATTTTTGAATGAGAAATTAACTTGAGCTGTAAATTTTCACCTAAAACACAATAAAATTTTTTAAAAAGAAAGAAGAAAATGTAAAGAACAGAAGATCATAGATTGGTGGGCCAGGAAGAAAAAGTAGGAAGAACGTTTGATATCTTGACGATAATTCTCTCCAGTTAGGTAAAAGTACTAAGGTCATGTGAAATTTGTTCAGGTAAATATTTAATTTAAAAAAAAACAAAACACCCATTATATATTATCCAAAGGTCCAAGTCAGACAGAGTCACCCAAATAGAGGAAGGTGAAAGGAGTATGGATGAGAAGAATGTTTTCCAAGAACAACGCCAGAAAATGTCATGTATCATGTATGTTCACTCATCTAACAAGTACACATTGAACAAATAAGTGAAGACTTATATTCAACAAATATTTGTTGAGGAAGAAGTTTGTGCCAGCCAACATTCTAAGTGATGAAGATTCAAGAAAAAAGCAGACAGGCAAGCACCTTGTTCTAAAGGAGCTTACATTCTACCAGGCGAGATAATTCCATAAACTCTCTTGGATAGTGGTAAGTGCTCTCAAAAAAATTAAAGAATGATACTAGAGATGGTCAGAAAGGGAACTTCTGAGAACATGTCATTTGAAATGACAACCAAATGCCAAGAAGAATTCATCCATAAAGGAATCTAAGAAAAAATATTTCAGGCAAAAGGGATGGCAGATGCAAAGGCTCTAGGGCAAGAACAAACTTGACATGGTTCAGGGATAGGAAAAGGGCCACCGTGGCAGAAGCACCCTGAGCAAAGAGGAGGGAGGAGTAGGATTATGTGAACAAGGTAGGCAGGGCCACTTCGTGCAGGGTGTTCAAGCAACAGGGTTTTATACTATGTGTGATGAGAAGTACTGGATAATTTAATGCAGAGGAGTGACATGATCAGATTTACCTCTTAAGGAGATCACTTTGGCTCCTTTAGGGGGGAATGGATTGTAGACAACGAGAGAGAAAGTAAGGAAACCAATTAAGACTCAAGTGGTGTAATCCATCTGAGATGGTAGCTCAGAGATATAGACTAAGGCATTAATAGAAAAAATGGGGAGAAGAAGATGGTTTTCAGATACATTTTAGAGGTTGAATGGCCTGAGCATGCTGATGGAATCAATTTAGGGATGAGGAAAAGAGAAAAATAAGAAATGACTCCTTGAACAATTGGGTAGCTTTTTCTGATATAGGATGGCCTTTTGTGTGTGGGTTGTTTATCAAGTGATATTTCTTTTGATATGTTAACATTAAGATGCCTATCAACATTTAAAGGAAGATGTCAAGTGGCACTTATATCTAGGATGCTGGAGTTTATGGGAAATGTCTACTTTGGAGATACAAATTTGAATGTTATTAGCATATAGATGGATATTTAAAGCCACAGACCTGACAGTATCCACCCAGGAAATGGTGAAGGGAAGAGCACTCAAGAGCAAGCCCTGGGACAGGAAAACATTTGAGCAACCAGGAAGATGAGGAGAAACCAATACAGAAGACTGACAAAAAAATAGCATTGTGCACCCATTTAATATCTGTGATCATGAATGGATAGTACGACCCCTCAACACGGGAGAGGAATTTTCTTCAGCAATGTTCACAACATTGGATTTTGTCTTCTCTAAGCAGTCGTCTAGGGTCCCTGGGTGACACAAACGGTTAACGAACTTGCTGCTAACAGAAATGTTGGAGGTTTAAGTCCACCAAAAGGCACCTTAGAAGAAAGACCTGGCAATCTACCTCTGAAAAATTAGCCATTGAAAACTCTATGGAGCACAGTTCTACTCTGACATACATGGGATCGCCATGAGTCAGAGTTGACACTACAGCAGCTGGTACTGGTACTGGTGAGCAATCCTCCAGGCCCTCTGTAAAGTAGATGATCTTGGATTTAAGCTTATTATACAACCTTGATGTACAGAGGGTCTCATAGATGGAAATCCATGGACCAAACTAGACGAGACAACTTGGACCCGTCCTTATGTCCTCCTGGGGAAAAATTCTGAAAGTGGCTGATCCTTGCAATGGGACAGAAGGAAAAAGGAAGGGAGGAAGAGAAAGGGAGAGAGAGTGAAGCTCAAGGTTACAGTACCCTATTAAAATGTCTTACGTAACAATGTCTAACGTTAATGACATTGAGTGTCTTCCCAACTGTGTCACACTCTTTTCTCTTAAACTCACACAGGGAGCCATAGCAAGGACCCTTTTGCCACAAAGACAGAGATAGTAATCGAATATTTTCATGTCATCTGTTGTTTTTTTAAGCACTCATGATCTTGGATCAATTTTCTAATAGCTGATTACCATTCCTGTCAAAGTTCAAAAGCCTTGGGAAGATGGTTAGTGAAGGCAAGCTAGAGTGAAGCAGTTAATTTCTGTCTTTTGATTTCCAGTACACACATCTGCTGCTTTTCGATCTATCAGATTTCATGTAGCCCAACTAAGATGTGACTTAACTAACAAGTATTTGAGCAAAAAGGTGTGATTTATTCCTGTTCTCAGCTATGACATTTGAAGAAGATTTTGCGATTAGAATCTTATGATCATACTGATGCCAGATTAATTCTCTACTACTGTTTACAGAGGTAAAGGTTTATGAAAATAATCCATTACCTTTGGCTGCCTCCCTTTTCTTTAAGCTTCTTTTGAGGACTGCCGTGAATATGAACGCATGTTGCTACCACTTAATTCTGTATCCTATATCATTTCTTTTTCTGTAGTATCCTGTTTGAAATTCACAGGGCAGTATCTGCTTACCAAATAGGTCTGTAATTTTCAGGGCAGAGGAGGCAATCTGTTTAAATATTCTTATTAGAAAGGGGTTAACCCCCCTAATAACAAAACAAACAAAATGGTTAAATGTCCACCCTTCTTACTTCAAATAGTAATCTGGACCATCATATCCTGGTATCTATGGCTGCCTCAGGAAAGCCTTTGTGTTTGATGGTAACTACAAAGGAAATAGAGGAAGAAGGGTTTACCCCCGGGAAACCCAGTCTTTAGTGTTACAGCAGAAAGGAATTATTTTTCCCCATAACGGAATCTCCAAACTGAATCGTTTAAACATTTAAGGTTATTTTGTTGTTGTTGTTACTTTTTACACAACAAAAAGTTAGGAGTAGATAAACAAAATGTATATGCATCCAATAGAATATTACTCAACCATAAAGAAAAATGAAGTCTTGATATATGGTACAAGATGGATAAAACTTGAAAACACTTTGCTGAGTGAAATAAGTCAGACACAAAAGGAAAAATATTGTATGATCCCACTTATACAAAATAGGCAATTACTTAGTGGTTACCATGGGTAGGAGGGAGGGGGAAAGAGGGAGTCATTGCTTAAGGGGCACTGAGTCTCTGTTAATGATGGTAGAATACTTTGGAAAAGAATTGTGGTGATGGTTATACAACATGATAAATGTAATCAATGTCACCGAATTGTACATGTAAAAATTATTGAATTGGCAAATGTTTTGTTACATAGTTTTTACAAAAATAAAAATGAAACTCAGGAGGTAGATAATCAGAGCTGTTGGTTCTAGGCCCAAGCCTTAAGAGATCTTGCAGCTTCTGTTCTGCCCTCCTGGGTCTTTTCCATCATGTGAAGAAGTCCTGTTATCCTGCTGGAGAAAGGCTGTGTGAAGAAAGAGGCTCTTAAAGATGAGGAGTCACATGGAAGAGACTGACTTACCACGCCAACTACCAACACCAATCTCTAGACAAGTGAGTTGAGCCATCTTGGATCCTCCAGCCCAGCTGAGCAGCCCCAGTAAACACTACATGAAGCAGAAAGGACCCATCCCTTCTAAGCCCTGCCAAAATTCCTAGCTCAGAATCACCAACAATAAAATGGTTATTGTTTAAGGCTACTAAATTTTAGGGTAGTTCATTACGTAGTAATAGAAAACAGAAACAGAAGATTTGAGTAAGTTCTTACAATGATATATTTTCCCTGGTAGAGCTCAGTCTTTTGTCAAACTCTGTTTTTCTCTAACTCTTTACATCTATGATGACCATTAAAAAAATACAAAGTTGTTATTCAGTCAATTCCAACTCATGATGATGCCAGGTGTTACAGAGTAGAACTGCTCTGTAGGGTTTTCTTGACTGTAATTTTTATAGAAGTAGTTCACCAGGCCTTTCTTCCATGGAGCTTCTGGGTGGGTTCAAACCACCAATGTTTCAGTTAGCAGATGATCATAAACTGCTTGCACCACGCTAGGGACCCATATGATGCCCATTAAGATTGTATATTTAGTGTTCTCAGTTGCTAGACATCCATTGTGTGTGTGTGTCATATACATGCTCAGAATAAAGACTAAATTCCTCTTGATCTACCAGTGAATGTCACTGACAAGAAAAATATATACAAAATTCATGTGTTTACTTTCATTTTTGTCTAATTTCTTAGTCTCAGAAACAAATGATTTACTTAAAGATCATAATCTTGATGAGTATGCATTACTGTAGAGTCAATTCTGATTCATACGGACCCTATAAGGCAGAACAGAACTGCCCCATAGGGTTTCCAAATGTGTAATCTTTACAGAAGCAGACTCCCACATCTTTCTCCCATGGAGCTGCTGGTGGGTTTGAATTGCCAACCTTTCCGTTAGCAGCCAAGCACTAAACCACTGAGCCACCAGGGCTTCTTTCTTAATCAGTAGTAGTAGTAATATCTGTCATTTCTCTTTAAATTCCTCTTCCTACAGCTCTGCTCTGAATGAGGTAGGCACTCCATAAATAACACTCATGTTGACAAGCCTTCATACTCTACTTGAACTTTTTCAATACATTTTCAAAACACTAGCTAATGTCACTTAATTTTTTTAACAATCTTATGAGGTTGAAAGTACAGATTTTATCATCCCCATTACACATATAAAGCAGTTAAGATATTAGAAGGAGGTGGGGCTAAGATGGTGGAAGAGTCAGATGTTTCCTGTCATCCTTCTTACAACAAAGACCAAAAAAAACAAGTGAATCTAATATATATGACAATCTAGGAGCCCTGATCACGAAAGACAAAGCAGAAGAGTAGGACTGAGTGGCAGGGGGAAGGACAGACAATTCAGAAGCAGTGGAAAAGTGCCAGTTGTGAGGTTTCTGGCACCCTGCAGCTGGGTCGGCTGGCACATGAGGTAAGCAGTAGAGTTCGGGCCCATATCACCAAGTAAGGTGAGGCCAAATGGCGGCGAGTCTGCACACGCCTCCAGAGCTGGGGGTAAGCAGTGTGGATCTGCAAAAGTTAAGTGCAAGCATCTAACCTACCATGCAAGGGCAAAATAACCCCTCCCCCCAGAGATTCACAGCAGAGAAGTGTGTCCTTCTCCTCACCCAACCCCACCTCTCTCTGCTCTGACACCAGTCTGGCAGTATTCAGTAACTGCCACATCCCCTAAGTTGGAAACTCAGGATGGGTTGGAAGCCTTGCCTCTCTGCCCACCCACTGGCTTAAGGGGTCCAGAGACTTGCGGTGCCCTTCACCCCTGCCTAGACATGTGCGGGCCAATTCAACACTACATGCCCTCATTAGCATAAAATATCAGAACATACACCTGAAGCCCATTTTCAAAGGCAGCAGCCAAGGGGGAGCTGCAGATCTGTGACATTTGACATCACCCTGCCCCCTAAGCAGGGGACTCACCCACGTGCACCAGGGACCTGAGGGCTAGCAGTACCACCCACTCCATCTAGCCACCCACTACAGGGGTCTGAGAATAACTGGTGCCTCCCATCCCCCCAGCCAACAGTACCAGGTGCCCAAGGACCAGCTGCAAACCTCCCACTACATGCTCTAGGGGACAGGGATACACCCTCCACCCAGGCACCCAGGGGGCAGCCGTCAGTCCCTTGCCTTGCTCGACACATAGCCCCCTACTGCAGTTGGATACCAGTGCCTGCTCTGAACATCCCTATGTAGACCTGCCCATCTAAGACTATAGGTGAGAGTCTGCACCATGCACTCGGTAACCAATGACATGGACACATGTGCCACACCAGCACAAGAAAAGTGAAGAGACTCCTGGGCCCACACACCTAGTGGCTGTTCTGACCATCTGGAGACAGGACACGAGAGCTTCAAAGATGCCAATAAACAAAGCAGCTCACACTCCCAGCCTACTTAGGCATATCAAAATAAAACAAAACAAAAAGTTATGACACTGTAAACAAACACACAATAAATAAATATAATAACTTATTGATGGCTCGGAGACAACAGTCAATATCAAATCACATAAAGAAGCAGGTCAAGATGGCTCCAGCAAGCAACCAAAATAAAGAACCAGGAAACCTTCTGGAGGAAGATAAGGTAATGGAACTACCTGAGATAGAATTTAAAACACTAATATAAAGAGCTCTCCAAGATATCAGGAAGGAGATCATGCAAAACTGAGACAAAGCCAAGGAACACACAGACAAAGCAATAGAAGAATTCAGAAAAATAATGCAAGAACAAAACGACAATATTAATAGGCTGATAGAATCCACACAGAGATAGCAACTAGAAATCCAGAAGATTAGCAATGAAATTTCAGAATTAGGTAGCTCAATAGAAGATCATAGGAGCAGAATTGAGGCAAAGGAAGTCAGAATTAGTGAGATTGAAGAAACTTCTCTGATAGAATGAAAGATGAGACAATATCTATCCAAGAAGCTCATTGAACCCCATACAGGATAGATACCAAAAGAAAGTCACCAAAACATATCATAATCAAACTTGCCAAAACCAAAGACAAAGACAGAATCTTGAGAGCAGCTAGTGATAAACGAAAAGTCACCTACAAAGGAGAACCAATAAAACTAAGCTCTGACTGCTTAGCAGAAACCATGCGGGCAAGAAGGCAATGGGATATCATATAAAGCCTTGAAGGAAAAAAATTGCCAGCCAGAAATTATATATCAAGCAAAACTCTCTCTCAAATATGATGATGAAATTAGGTCATTTCCAGACAAACAGAAGTTAAAGGAATTTGTAAAAACCAAACCAAAATTACAAGAAATATTAAAGAGAGTCCTCAAGTTAGAGAACCAACAATATCAGGCAAAAATCCAAGACTAGAACACAGGGCAGATCAACCAGTTATCAACCCAGACAGGGAATTCACAAAAACAAATCAAAGCTAAAAGACTCAAAATAGAGAACCAGAGATGTCAATGTATAAACAATGACAACATCAAAACAAAAAGAGGAAATAAACATTGCAGTCATAGAACTTCCATATGGAAAGGAAGTTAAGGTGATATCAAGAAATAAAAGATCAGTTTATACTTAGAAAAATAAAGGTAAATTTTAAGGTAAGCACAAAGGAAGCTAACAAACCTACCCATCAAAATCAAAAAGAACAAAAACGTAAAGACTCAGCAAACATAAAATCAAAAATAATGAAAAAGATGAAAAGAAAATACATAAGATATTGGAAGCACTGGGCTACTAACCCAAAGGCTGGAGATTCAAATCCACCCAGAAGAGCCTCAAAAGAAAGGTCTGGCAATCTGCTTCTGAAAGGTCACAATGATGAAAACCCTATGGAGCACAGTTTCATTCTAATACACATGGAGTCTCTATAAGTTGGAACTGACTCATCAGCAACTGGTTTTGTTATTTGTTTTTAATGAAAGTCTAAGTATATGCAACTTCTGTACTTAGCAACAGGCCTTCTGGGAGCAATGTTTGTCAAAACCTGAACCCAGATGGCCTTCTTTCAGTCAAGTGTCCTTTTCACTACATCATAATTAAGACAGAGCACCTAAGTGTGCTGAAATCTCATGGCTCTATTTGTGTTTCCAAGAGAATCAAGTTTGTTAAAAAGCAACTTTTGAAAAGCAACATATGATTAACACAATTCTTTAACCTCAATGGGAAAAACATAAAAAACAGTTATGATCTATGTTTCCACACTCTAATAGGATCTAAAAGGGTCTAACAATGTATAACATTGTTTTAGTAGTAAACACAATCAACTCAACCTTAAAAAAAGAAAAAAAAAAGCTTTTGAAAACCGTTAGATCTGCCAAAACTCTGACTACACTTCTAGCAGCAAAGCCCTATTTTACCTGTTTACACTCCCTACTTATATTACCTACTTTCATTCTGTCCCGCTAACCAGTTAACTAATTGCCATCAAGTCAGTTCTGACTCATGGTGACCCCATGCGTGTCAGAGTAGAACTGAGCTCCATAGAGTTTTCAATGGCTGATTTTTTGGAGGTAGATTGCCAGGCCTTTCTTCCAAGGCACCTCTTGGTGGACTTGAACCTCCAACCTTTCATTTAGCAGCCAAGCATGTTAACTGTTTGCACAACCCAGGGACTCCTCTGTCCCACTACATATCCATAAACTGAGAGAGAAAATTCTGACCTCTCGGCAAATACAACTCTGACACAGATTTCCAAAAAAGGAAAGAAAGATAAAGAAGATCTCTATTAAGTTTCCTTTTGGCCCACTGCCTGATTCTCATTAGTCCCCCCATGGGCACATGATACAGACCAAAGGATATATAAATGTTCACTTTTTATTTTACAACCTTGGAGAAAGAACGTAGCATTACATTTTGTTACCCAGATGCAATTATGAGGATTAACCACTTAAATGTAAAACTGAAGCTTGGTTTTTCACATCTTTACTAGTCATATGAAGAAAAATGATTATGCCTGCCTTCTATTAAGTTTGCTCTTATTTCTTTTAGGCCCTGGGAACGTGGACTAGCGCTTGTTTTCATGGCTGCCAGCGTTTAAACCTTCCAAGCATTTTGGATTCAACAACTGAACACATTAAATAGCTAATGTATAACACACGCTATGTTCTCAGTCAAAAACCCACTGCAACTCCTAAAACATTTTAAGCTATAGATTTTCTCATAAAACAATTGTAAATCTATGTTCAAAATCTTGTTTAAATTTTGTTTAAACCTTTTTGTGGGAGGACACCCTTTCAGAAAATGGTTTCTGAAAGTGTTTATATCAGAGGCACTTACAAGACTGAACTGCAGCCATTGCTAGGGATTTACTAAGGCTAATTGCTTTATTTCAATTTTGGAGTCAATATTGCTCTAAGTACTAAGTAGACTGCTAAATGGAAAATAAGTCTTCTGATTAAAAAAATGAAAACAGGAAGTGAATATAAGAGAGTCTCACATTTTTAATAGAATGACACTTTTCTCCTTCTCTCCTCCTTCTCGCATTCTCTTCCAATTTCTGCTGTGAGGATCAGAAAAAAGTGCCCAGAAGAAAATCTGCTTGTGAGAAAGGAAGGTCACAAGATAGCTTCTTCAGAAGAAAATGGCAGAATGTCGATAACTGGTGAAGTTGACTAAAGGGCCCATGGGAGTTCATTATACTAATTTCCTATTTTGTATATAATTTTTAAATTCTATAATAAAAAGTAAAAAGTGTTTTCATAGCCAAAAAGCAATAACCAATTAACTAGAGCAGTTAATACTTGTAATGATAACTGAGTAACAGAATTAATACTATACTTTCTGTTTTCTACTTGGGGTAAAACAACAACAACAAAAGACATTAAATTTTTATGTTCCTTGATCTATACTATCAAAAGCCACAAGAAATTTAGATGTCAAAATAGCTTGAAATTTTAGTAATCATAGGCACAGAGGATAACTCAAGGGTGTGAGTTAAAATTATTTTGTATAGTTGGTGTAGTGGGTTGAATGATGACCCCTCCAGAAAAAGATATGTCCACTTAGAACCTCAAGATGTGATCTTACTTGGGATAAGGATTTTTGAAGATGTCAGTAAACTAATGAAATGAGATCATACTGGATTAGAGAAGACCCTAGATCTAATGCCGAGTGACCTTATAAGAGACAGAAAGGGAAAAGATACACAGACACAAGGGAGACGGTGATGTGAAGATAGAGGCAGAGACTGGAGTGACGCACCTACAAGACAAGCAGTGCTAACAGCCACCAGAATCTTGGAGAGAAGCATAGAATGGATTCTCTCTCAGAACCTCCGGAAGGAACCAGTCCTTGCAATATCTTGATTTCAGACTTCTGTCCTCCAGAACTGTAAGATAACAAATTTCTGTTTTCTTAAACCACCAATTTTGTGTAATTTGTTATGGCAGCCCTAAGAAACTAATACATATGATAAAGAACATGTGTGTTTATTTCTTTTCAACGATTACCTTTTTAGTTTTGTTTATAAATAAAATGCTAACTTATATTGTGTTCCAATTGTCTATTGCTGCATAACAAACTGCCTCAAAATTTAGTGGCTTAAAATAACAACTACAGGTAGTCCCAGACTTATGACATATTCGAGTTATGAAGAACCACACTTACAGCCGTCGGTTATGTTTTGTTTTGTTTTTTGGTACATATTGTCATTAGTAAGATGGTGTAGTGGTTAAGAGTTCAGCTGCTGGAAGGCAGAGCCATGATGGAAGAGTAGGCAGATGCTTCTGGTCAATCCTCTTACAACAAAGATGCAAAAAAAAAAAAAAAAACAAGCAATTTGATTATGTATGGCAATCTGGGAGCCCTGAACATCAAAGGCAGAATTGAGGAACTGGACTGAGTGGAAGGGGGAGGGAGAGATCATTCAGAAGCAGTAAGGAGTTGCCAGACCTGAGCCGGCAAGAACCTGAGCCCTTCAGGCCTGATCAGCTCAAGGGTGAGCCGTGAGGTAGGCAACCGGCCATGCTCAAGAGGCGCATTTTCTGCACCAGGAGAGACCCGGCACCAGAGACTCTACAGGGCCACCCAGAACCAGTGAGAAGCAGCACTCCAAGAAAGATAAATACTTGTGTATGGCTTACCACATGGAGCAAAAACAACTCTCTTAGGGAAAACCCTCTCTCCCACTTACCTTTCTGCTCCCTGCTCTGAACTGGGTCCCGGACTGGCTTCAGCAATTGCCGAGTACCCTGGGCCAGAAGTAGGATCTATCACACACCCGGAGACATTCTCCCTGCCTTGGAGAGTGAACAAATTAATAAACAAGGGAAAAAATAAACCACCAGCTCTCCTAAGCCAGGAACCCAGGGTAGGCACAGCTCCTTTGTCTAGGCATAGGCATAAGGGATCCACGGACTTTGAGTGCCTGTCCCCCTGCATAGACTTCTGTGGGCCCATCTCAACAGAGTAGGCCTTAATTACCTCAGTACAACAGGGTATATACTGGAACTCTAACTTGAACTGTTTCAGCTGTGAAGTGGCAGGTCCTTGACATTTGACACTGCTCTGCCTATTAAGCAGGGTCTTCACCTACCTACATCAGTGGCCTGAGAACTCCACACATACCACCTAGCCACTAGGGATAAGGACCCATGAATAAGACTTGCCCCCCAGTCCTTATGGCCAACAGCATTAGGTGCTCACAGTCTGGCTGGAAAACCCACCCACCTACACACTCTAGGGAACAGGGACATGCCTTCCTCGTGGACACTCGGGGGTGGCCATCAACATGTCTTGCTCAGAGAGTGTCCCCCTACTGAAGCCAGATGCCTGTGCCTACCCAATCACTCATGCCTGTCTAGAACTGTAAGTGAGAGCCTACACCACACACCTGGCAGCTATCTACCTGGGCACCTGAGCTGAATCCATACAGAAGGAGTGGGCAGACTCCAGAGCTCACATACCTAGTACCAGATCTAACCACCTGGTGATAGGACATTAGAGCTTCAAAGGTGCCAATAATCAAACTAGCTCATACGAGCAGCCTATTTGGGCATTCCAAAACAAAACAAGAAGCTAGGACACAGTAAGCAAACATAAATAAATATAATAACTTATGGATGGCTCAGAGACAGCAGTCAATATCAAATCACATAAAGAGGCAATCCATGATGGCCTCAGCAAGCTCCAAAATAAAGAATCTAGAAATTTTCTGGAGGAGGAAAATGTATTGGAATTATCGGAGGCAGACTACAAAAGATTAATATACAGAACTCTTCAGAAAATTAATCAAAACACAGAATATGCAATAGAGGAAACTAAAAAGATTATAGAAAAGCATAACGACAAATTCAACAGGCTGCAAGAATCCATAGAGAGACAGCAATCAGAAATCCAGAAGATTAACAATAAAATTTCAGAATTAGACAACTCAATAGAAACTCATAGGAGAATTGAGGCAATGGAAGTCAGAATTAGTGAGACTGAAGATAAAGCACTTGACACCAACTTATTTGAAGAAAAATCAGATAAAAAGATTATGA
>NW_004444043.1:736084-812512 GCF_000243295.1 Trichechus manatus latirostris
AGAAATCCAGAAGATTAACAATAAAATTTCAGAATTAGACAACTCAATAGAAAGTCATAGGAGCAGAATTGAGGCAATGGAAGTCAGAATTAGTGAGAATGAAAATAAAACACTTGACACCAACTTCTTTGAGGAAAAATCAGATTAAGGGTAGGGGATGTCCAGACAGCTCAGAGCTAGAGTCCTAAGTCTGGTCTTTGATGCTTAAGGTTGGCAGGATTCTTCCGTGTTCTTCCATGTGGCTTCACCACATGATTAGCTGGACATATTTACAGCATGAAGGTCCCTGGTTTGGTTGAATTTTTTATATGGCAGCTGGCTTCTCCCAGAGAGGAAAAGGAAGCTGTCAGTTTTCTGCCGCATTCTATTGGTCATAATAAGATTTCTACTGCATTCTATTGGTCAAATCATAGGGATGAGCCTAGATTTAAGGAGAGAGGAAATACACTTCCCCTCTTGGTGCATGAAGCAGCATGCCTCACAGGAGGAAAGTGATTGTTGGTGGTCCTCTTTGGAGATTATCTATCATATAATGTTTACTTTAGCTGGCCTTAAAAGAGCTATATATTTGACTTGCATCTTGAACCCTGAATTTTGAGCACATTGTAAAGTACCATCATCTAGTGGCAACTTATATTAATTTTTAGAAAGTACTTAAAGGAGAAAAAAGCTTCTAGGTAGTTGCAATGTAAACATCTTTAGTCTATAAAATAATACCCTTTCTCACAAATTAAATAAAAATAGTGTAATGAAGTCAAGAGTTTAACTCATCCTACTACTCAGATATGGGGGAAAATGTGATCTCTTTATTTAGTCTCTCCATTGGGCCTTGTTCCCAAAATGCCTACGCATTGGTGAGCAGGGGAAAATGTATTAGACTTGCAATCTGGTTTAAAGCAATAAAAAATGCTCTACTAGGTCATGTCCCCTTCTCTGCTTCTCTTCCATAGACAGCATCTGCGTGCATGGGGAGAGAAGGGTGTTTTATGTGTTCCCTTGGTATTGAGGGAAAGGTTCATCTGAACTTGTGCTGATCCTTGGGTATTTTCCTATTAGAGAGATATTCCTTCTCCCCCTGGTGATTGTGCCTCCTATTGGTCCCTGGCACTCGTCTGTGGTGAATGAACTTGTGGTCCAGTCTTTTGCCTTGGCAAATGCTCTGGATGGTGTTGCTAGATAATATAACCTCCCCTTTCTCCTACTAACCTGACTCTGCTGGGTCCTCTGTCTGGACCAGTGGATGCCACCCATACCAGCCTCTTCTGTAGGATCAGCTCTTGTAATGGTTAAAAGTTGTGTGTCAGCTTGGCTGGGCCATGATTCTCAGTGCTTTGGCAGTTATGATGTTGTCTGACAGTTATGTAATGATGTAATCACCTCTATGATGAGATCTGATATAATGTAATCTCCTCCATGATGAGATCTGCTATGAGCAGCCAATCAGCTGAAAGAGAGTTCCTTGGGGGTATGGCCTGCATCCAATATATCTGGACTTTCTGGCAAAGCTCGCTGGCATTTGCTCTGCTCTGGATCCTGCATTTGAATTCATCTAAATTCCGGCTCTTGATACTTGAGCCAGCAGCCTGCCATCTTACCTGCCAATCTTGGATTCGTCAGCCTCCACAGCCCATGAGCCAGCAGCCTGCCATCTGACCTGCCAATCTTGGTTTTATCAGCCCCTGCAGCTACGTGACTCAGGAGAAATCTCTAGCCTGACCCATAGACTTGGGACTTTCCAGCCTCTACAACCACAAGAGCCACTTCCTTGATATAAATCTCTCTCTTCTTCTCTCTCTCTGTCTATCTATCTATAATACATACATATGTGTGTATATATATATATGCTTCACTAGTTTTTGCTTCTCTAGAGAACCTGGCCTAAGAAATCCCTCCTTGTGCAGCAGACCTCATAGCAGTCCTATAGTCTTTTAATACAGCACTTGTCCCACCTGAGAATTGAAGGCTGACGGAAGCCTACTCTCAGAGCCTCTCTGCCCAATTACCCACTGCACAGAAAAGAGTTAACACTGCAAGCAGGAGACTTCTATTCTTTGAAAGCTCTACTTGCAAGGTGGGCCCTTGGCTGATATCTGGGAATGTAGATAGCCAGAGAGTTCTCACCACCCTAACTGATAAAGATTGAGTTGCTGAGTCTAAATTGTGCAGACAAAGTGGTCTAGGCTGAACAAGTGGGAGTCTGGGGTTTTGGTACATTCTAGACAGAAGGTGCCTATGTGACCAGCCCACAATAAAAATCCTGGACACTGACTCTCTAACGAGTGTCTTTGGTAGAAAACATTTTACAGATGTTGTCACAAATTGTTGTGGGGGGAATTAAGTTTGTCCTCTATGAGACTCCACTGGGAGAGAACTCTTGGAAGCTTGAGCCTGGTTTCTTCTGGACTTTGTCCCATGTGCCTTTTCTCTTTGCTGATTTTGTTTTGTATCCTTTCACTGTAATAATGTAGACATGAGTTAACTGTATACGGAGTTCTGAGCCCTCTTAGCAAATCATTGAAGCTGAGGATGGTCTTGGGAACACCCAATACATCCTCTGCCACCAAGATTACTTGATACAAAAACACCTTAGAACGCATGGTGCGAACAGCAAAATAGGTTTCCCCGGACCTCAAATAGGATTGGAGGGAAGCCTAGGAAAGGCAGAAGTCAGGACCCACTTACCTTCATTTCTTTCCTCTTTCTCTCTTGCTCTTCCTCGTCCTACCATTCTCTGAGTCTGGAAAGAGGAACACGTTACTTACATATCCACCACATCAAAGTTCACTAGCATAGGCAGGTCATGGACTAAAGAAGTATCTTCTCTACCCTGGACTGGAAAATCCTCTTTCAGATCAATAGCCAGCCTGGCTTACAAGTTTTTGTCTCACTGCATAGTCCGAGTTTTCATGTTAAATATCCATCTCCTTCTCTCTATAGTCCCTAAGCAGAAGAATCCCTCAGGTGGAACAGAACTAAAAGCTTGTGCTTGGAAAGATAAAAGACTAAAACACAGTAACGAATTTTCAGAATAGTACCTCATTATATTAGCTTAAAGTTTCTTGCATATGCTAAACTTTAATATGAACAACAAAACTAAATGAGTGTTCTATATACACATTCACACACGTGTGTAGGTGTGTGTCTATTTCCCCTTAGGCCAATAATATGGTATGGATTTCTTGAATTTTCATGTGTTTGTAATTTTACTCCATAATTTTCATCTTCTGTTTTTCAATTCAGAAAAAGAGATAAATTCCCCTAATTGAAAGCAAGCCCACGGGCAAATGTTTCTTTGTAAAGCAGTTTTAAATAAAATACTGAATTTAAATATCACTAAAAGGGGTCCTTTTTTTTTTTTGGTCTATTTTTTTTTTTTTTTTTGGAAGAGTTTTTTTTTATTATTGTACTTTAGATGAAGGTTTACAGAACAAATAGCTTCATTAAACAGTTAGTACACATATTGTTTAATGACAATGGTTAACAACCCCACAACATGTCAACACTGTCCCTTCTCAACCTTGGGTTCCCTATTACCAGCTTTCCTGTCCCCTCCTGCCTTCTAGTCCTTGTTCCTGGACTGTTGTGTCCCATTAGTCTCATTTCGTTTTATGGGGCTGTCTAATCTTTGGCTGGATGGTGAACCTCAGGAGTGACTTCATTACTGAGCTAAAAGTCTGTCCGGGCACCATACTCTCAGGGTTTCTCCAGTCTTTATCAGGCCAGTAAGTCTGGTCTTTTTTTGTGAGTTAGAATTTTGCTCCTACATTTTTCTCCAGCTCTGTCCAGGACCCTCTGTTGTGATCCTGGTCAGAGCAGTCAGTGGTGGTAGCCGGGCACCATCTAGTTATACTGGACTCAGTCTGGTGGAGGCCTTGGTAGCTGTGATCCATTAGTCCTTTGGACTAATCTTTCCCTTGTATCTTGTTTTCTTCATTCTCCCTTGCTGCCAAAGGGATGAAACCACTGGAATATCTTAGATGGCTGCTCACAGGCTTTTAAGACCCCAGACGCTACTCACCAAGGTAGAATGTAGAACATTTTCTTTATAAAGTGTGTTATGCCAATTGAGCTAGATGTTCCCTGAGACCATGGTCCCCACAGCCGTCCACCCAGCAATTCAGTCCCTCAGGGAGTTTGGATGTGTCTATGGAGCTTCCATGACCTTTCCTTGTACAAGTTGTGCTGGATTCCCCAGTATTGTGTATTGTCTTACCCTTCACCAAAGTTACCACTTGTCTATTGTCTATGTAGTATTTCCTGAAAGGGGATTTTTAATGTCATACAATTATCCAGTGACACTGTTTTTTAACATGTTGAGCCAAAAGTGAATTTTTGAGATGATGCTAGAAATAACAAATAGGCTGAGTGATCAGAGTCACTTAGTCCAGAGGGTCTGAATTATGTAGCTGTATTCATGAACACCAAGAAAAGGGCACAAAAGTAAACTAAAGGCAAAACTATAGAGAAAATAAAAAGATCAGTGGTCACCAGGGGTTCAGGGGGAGGGAGAAGGGGTGAGTAGGCAGTGCACAGGGGATTTTTAGGGCAGTGAAACATCTTTCCAAGCACAAGCTTTTAGTTCTGTTTCATCTGAGAGGTTCTTCTGCCTGGGGACTATGGAGAGAAGGAGATGGATGATATTTAACATGCAGCCTAGGACTATGTAATGACACTGTAATGGTGGACACGTGACATTATGCATTTGTCAGAATACATGGGACTGTACAATACAAAGAGCCAATCCTACTATAAACTAAGGATTTCAGTTAATAATGTATCAGTTTTGGTTTATCAGTTGTAACAAGTGTACCACAGGAATGCAGTGTGTTACTAAAGAAGAAACAGTGTGCAGAGGGGATAAGCTACATAGGAACTCTTTGTACTTACTGCATAATTTTTCTGTAAACCTAAAACTGCCCTAAAAAAAAAGACGAAAAAATAAGTAAATAAACAACTAAATGCCAAGTCCCTTGGTGGACACATAACCCTGTAATCCTTCTTCTAACTCACTCTCTCCTACTAAAGCAACCTTTCCTTCTAAAGCAACCTTCCCCTTACTCGTTTACCAAAATAACCAAAAAAACCAAACCCGTTGCCGTCGAGTCGATTACGACTCATAACAACCCTGTAGGACAGAGTAGAACTGCTCCATAGGGTTTCCAAGGAGTAGCTGGTGGATTTGAACTGCCAACCTTTTGGTTAGCAGCTGAGCTCTTTAACCCGTACGCCACCAGGGCTCTTTACCAGAATAAATAATAAATCGTACTCAAGCAAGCAGGCATTACCTGATTTCAGACTAGAATTATCCAGCCCCGAATCTCACTCTGTCACACAAGGTGAAAAATAGCTTGGTGAGGGTCTTTTGGAGGAGGGTAGCTATTTCCATGCGGCATAGTCTGATGTTATTATCACCTGCTTTTGTTTCGAATTAAGGGGACTCCACAAAAATAAATGAACTGGCTCAGAAACACTAGATGAAAATAGCGTTGAAAGGCCCTCTCTACAGCTGGCCCCGGTGGTGCAAAGCAGATCCCAGCCTGGAGTCCCACCTCCTGCCTCCGTTTCCCCTAGGAGGTGAGAGCAGCTCATTACTGCCGCCCGTGCATATTTAACATGAAATTCTTCAAGTACGGCTGTAAGGCTTCCAGCGAACACACCAACGTTAAACTTAGTCTTACATATGTAGCCAGAGACGTGGATAAATATAGACACCTAGGAATATATACTGAACTCCAGAGACACATGCTCTCGGCCAGAAACATATTGCGCGTATGCAAATATCCCAGTGTCTGCTCCTGAAGCTTTGCCCTTTAGCACTTGCCCAACTCCATCTTTTTCTCTCACCACCCTGCCGCCAGTATCTTCCCATCTGTTTGTTTTTTCCAAACTTCAGTTTTAAAAAAATATGGTCACACCTCTTAAAAATAAGAGAAATATGGTACCACAAAGATCACTGCCAGGTGTGACATATGATGCTGCTTCTGGGAGTTGGGGAACAAAAAATGTATAAAAGAGACTGCATTCAAATTTGCTTGCAAAGGTTACCGGAAATGGGTTTTATCCATTTGGTCTGAACTCTGTTCGTTCCTGGTTAGATTTCACGTCTGCTTTGTACTTTAAAGAAATTGTATAATCCAGGCCTTGTCATCGGCTTTCTTAATTTATTTCCCTGAAATGACAGGCCTGGCAGAGGCAAGCCTGCCTCTCAAATGTCTGGATTACACTGTAGCTATGGAAACAGGTGTTAAGGTGCCATGAATGTCAAGTCACACTGATACTTTGCACATCGAGTTCCATACACGCATCATGTTATTTTATATGCTGACCGAGGCAGCCACATCCCTCTTCTGATTTACAGGCGACCCTCATGAAGGAGATTTGCCTTGATGAACCCAGCAATCTTCTCCAGAGTGGAAAATAAAGACAACGAGTTTGTTATGTCCTCTAAAGCCCTCATTCAAGTTCTCCCTTCTGCCAAAGAAATAAAATAAAAATAAATAGATAAATAAAAATAAAAGGGCAGGAGGGAGGAAAATCAGAACAAATTTCTGTGGCTAATATATTTCCTTCTCTTGCCTAAAAAAGGAGAAAAATGAGAACGTTATAGAAAGGATCTTGCTCCAATTCATGCTCTCGCTATAAGTTTTACCAACATTCCTGTTCACAGCGGCAAAGATCTACTGGATTTTGGCATCATTATAAAGAAAAAGCTATTTTCAGTAACTTGAGAAAAACAACATGCACCATTAATTTGACCAATTCAGAAAGAAAAGGGAGCAGAGAAATGGATAGGTTTGGAGCAGCCACTGTGTGCTGGCCCAGCAATCAGACATGAGTTATTGTATTTCATTTCATCTTTACAAATGGCACTGCAGGGGAGGTATAATCCCTGTTTTATGGGAAAGAAAACTGAGACTCGGAGAGGTTAAGTAATATGCTCAAGACCTCAAGGTTAGTAAGTGCAACAGCCAGAATTCAATCTGAGGTTTGTCTACAAAGCCCATGTTCTTTCCACTGGATCAATCCAGACAGCAAGTTTAGGGCATGTAAGGCCAAACTGGCATACCCTCTCCCTGGCATGCTTCCCCTTTGGTTAGCTGGTTTAAAAAACACGAGGCATCACATCTCTGGTAGGTTCACGGCGACTAAGGGTATTCCCCTCTTGCTCAAATCGTGATGGCTTGCTTCCAACATCTATACTAGCAATCCTGAATTGAAATTTTATACAACTCTTGATGAGTTCTTAAATCAAAGTCTAATTTAAATGGATGTTGAGAAACTCAATAATTTTTTTTTTTTTTTAAAGCAGTGGCATAAAATCTAATGGGTCCCGTATACTCCCTTGATAAATATTCACTTACTGTGATTTTGGATGCATCACTGACCCTATAATAGGCAAAACCAGGAACTAGAGCTGAGATATTCCTAACCCCACCTGCATGCAAAATAAGAAAAATATTTGTTTTTAAGTTCATGCTTCTGAAGGGGCTTGGTGAGAGACATTTGTATTGGACTTAATGTGATCATTTCCATGTTCAAAATGTCAAATATAGCCAAAGCTAAATGATTACAGTTGAGTATCCATGTGATCTCATGAGCAGGTGAGAAAAGAGCCTCAAATAACAAAATCCAAAAGAAGGAAGAAAGGATGTTGCAAATGGGCTCCTGAAACTAACAGGATTGGAGAAATTATATGAATTCTGCTTTACTACTATTACTATACTTTTTGTTTCTTTTTAAAATCTGTCCTAATTCATAGGAAAGGTGCAAAGCAACACCACTTACTATTAATGCATTTTGGCTTCCAGTTACAATATTCAAGTCATGCGTCTTTTGTTTCTGAGGCAACGACCCAGTACAAAACCAGTACAAAATTTTCTACTGTACCTCTCCAGAAAGATCTATTTTCACCTTCTGTTATGGACTGAATTATGTCTCCTGAAAAGATATGATGAAGTCACAACCCCCAGTACCTGTGAATGTGACCTTGTTTGAAAACGGAGTCTTTGCAGATGTAATTCATTAACATGAGGCCATGCTGGAGGAGGGCATCTCCTAATCCAATCTGAGTAGTGTCCTTATAGATTAAAAGAGGCACAGAGAGACATGGACAGAGGAAGGAAGGCATGTGAAGACGCATCTACAAGCCAGGGTACACCTGGTGCCATGAGAAGCTGCAAGAAGACAAGGAAAGACCTTCTCTAGAACCAACAGAGAGAGTATGGCCCTGCTGATCCCTGAATTCGGGCTCCTGGTCTCCAGAACTGGGACAATAAATTTCTATTCTTATAAGTTACCCAGTTTGTAGTATTTTGTTAAGGCAACCCTTGGTCTTTTCAAACATTTACAATAACCCTGAGAGATAGGTATTATTGTTTCTATTATCTGTGATCATGTAGTTAGTAAGTGGTGATATATGAATTTGAACCTGGGAATATCTGCTGCCTCCAAATCTCCTCTGGGTATTGTACATTCTGCCTTGCCTGAATTATAGCCATGCAAGCCCTTCCTTGTGTGTTGAATTAGTCAAATGTCCAAATGAGCCCAGATTCTGAATCCACAGCGTTTGAAATCAGCAGAATTCTACAGCTGGTGATTCCTCTTACATATCTTCACTACATCCTATCACTCAGCAGCTAGAAATATATACTATCTTGATAAATACAATTCCCTTTTCCATTTTGTCTCTGCTTTGGAATAACCCTTTAACACTAATTTAGCAAATAGCAATCTTGGGAAGGAGGAAGAACTTATTTGTAGACATTCATTCATTCAGTATTAATTGAACACCTACTATGTGCTCAGTATGCTCAATGCTGTAGAATACAAAAGTTTTCAAGTAATTCACAGTCCAGTTGGAAACATAAAGAAGACGTACCATGGACAGTACAATGACAGATATATGCACAGCGCATTTTAGAATAGGAATGAAGAGCAGATAATTGAACACACGAAGGTGAGGAAGGTGATGGAAGGTGTCAGAGAAGGTTTCTTAGGAGCGGTCACAACTGATTCATAATTGCTGTTGTGGTTTTTTTGCCTTCTAGTTGATTCCAATTCCTGGTCATTTCATGTATTACAGAATACAACTGTTCCATATAGGGTCTTCTTGGCTGTAATCTTTAGGGAGGAGTCCTGGTGGCGTGGTGGTTAAGCATTCGGCTGCTAACCAAAAGGTTGGCAGTTCGAACCCACCAGCAGTTCCATGGGAAAAAGATGTGGCAGTCTGCTTTGGTAAAGATTTCAGCCTTGGAAACCCTATGTGGCAGTTCTACTCTGCCCTATAGGTCACCATGAGTCAGAATCAACTTGAAGGCAATGGGTTGAGTTAATCTTTAGGGAAGCAAATCACCAGGCCTTTTCTTGCAGAGCGCTAGTAACCTTTCAGTTACTAGCTGAGAGCAAACCCTTTGCACCACTCAGGAACTTATTATTTATAAATAGGCATTCTCTATTTAGGTTAATTATTGCATGAACCATTTTCATGGCTTTGTGCTTATTATGTATGTGATTACATGTATATTTTTTCAAATTTTGTGGCAAGTTATACTATCCTATAATCTTAGAATGAGAAAAGTTGTTGTAATTGTTGAGGGGTTGGGCAGTTTCAAGTTTATGGAAATAAGTCAGATGTAACTTCATGCACACACCCACATACATACCTCAAGGTGGAACCACCTCTCACTGGGTGGAGCAGCAGACTGCTACTGTTGCTCCAATCCCACACCAACTCACACAGGGTTCCAGGAGGATAAGCTTCTGCCACCTCCAAGGTTTCTTCCAGTAACGATTAGGTATGTTGAAATTAAGCAAGGCATAGTGGGCCTGCAACTCATCAAAGTCAGCCAGTGAAACGATAGGTGAGCTTCATTCCTGGAAGTGCTCTGAAATGCAGAGACTGAAGTTAACTCTTTAATACATAACTCCAAGTCTTTAACCCTTGGCCTAACCCTTGGTCATTAGCACAAAATTTTTCAAAAAAAGCTCCTGCCCAGACCTTGCTCCAAAGTGGAAGTAGCCTGGCCACGTTGGCTCCACCTGTAATTGCCATTTACTCAGATCACATTGTTTTATCTCACCATAATATCTTGTCTATATAAAATATGCCCAAGCAACCAGAAGAGGTGTAATTTGATACAGATCAACTTTCTACTCAATTTAATTAAATTCCAAGTGAGTTCTTGGCTCACCTCACTTCTGTGCTAACAAGAATGCACAAATTCTCTAGTCTTCCTCCTTCTTTTATGTTTCCTTTGGTGACCTGCACATGTTCTCCTGGAGGGACTGATTTCACACATTCCGTTTGTGCTACTTGACCCTGAAAAACTTCCCATCTTTCCATGAACAGATGCCCACCCCATCAGTACAGCCATTCAACATATGTAGATATAGATAGCTGCCATCAAGTCAACTCCAACTCATGGTGACTCATCGTACAACAGAACAAAATGTCGCCTGGTACTGTATCATCCTCACAATCAATGGCATGATTGAGTGCATCATTGTGGCTACCGTTCCAATTCATTTTACCGAGGGTCTCCCATGCCCTCATTGGCCCTCTACTTCACCAGACATGAGACTTCTTCCAGCAGTTTACCCCTCCTGATGACATGTCCGAAGCAAGTGAGTCAGACAATGTTCTGTTGTGATCCATGAGGTTTTCATTGGCTAATTTTTGGAAGTAGATCACCAGGCCTTTCTTTCTAGTTTGGAAGCTCCACTATAACCTGTCCACCATGGGTGACAATGCTAGTATTTGAAATACCAGCTGCATAGCTTCCAGCATCATAGAAATATGTGAGCCACCACAGTATGACAAACTGACAGACAGGTGGTGGTCAACATATGTAGGTGACCATGTATCAGTAAGTGATGCATATATAGACTCTGTATATAACACCAGATTATAACAAATCTATTTAGAATTATGGAGTTACTGGTTAGTGCAAACCGTTAATGATCTTGCTACTAACCAAAAGCTTTGTGGTTCAAGTCCATCCAGAGGTATCTCAGAAGTAAAACCTGGCCTTCTACTCCCAAAAAATCAGCCATTGAAAACCCTATGGATCACAACAGTCCAATCCCACTGTGCATGAGGTCACCATGAGTCGGGGGCCTACTCAAAAGCAGCTAACAACAACATTTATGATTATAATCCTGTTGCCATTTGGTATCTGAAAATCAGTTAGTACCCAGAATAAATTTTCATTCAATCCATCAATACATATAATTGGTATATGTGTAAAACTTGCATCTCTTCATATTTCTTGTAAAAATAAATATTATATGATACCCTTGATAGCACTTAAATGTATATGCTCCCCCTTTCTTATTCTTATGGAGACCTAGTGGCACCATGGTTAAGAGCTCCACTGCTAACCAAAAGGTCTGCAGTTCAAATCCACCAGCAGCTCCTTGGATACCTTATGGGGCAGTTCTACTCTGTCCTATAGGGACGCTATGAGTTGAAGAAGACTGGACAGCAATGGTTTTTTTTTTTTTCTTATTCTTAAAAAATAATGTGCTCTGGAATGATTTGAACTGGCTGAGGATATGAGGCTGAAGTAAAGATGATTTTTAAACTCAGGCAGGACATAAAATTGTTACATTTTGTTCCCTGGATTCTTTTCCATATTTTTGAATTGACTGCACTTGATTTACTAGCTTGACTTCAGGAGTGCTTTCTATTTATCCCTCACCCTCCAGTCCCCTGAAGGTGCTACTGTGCAAACCTTGTCCTTCCAACAGGAAAACATTTTGCCGTCCTGCTCAAATGGAGGGCTGCAACGCATACATTGGATGGCTGAAGTTTTCCCTTAAATGAAATATAGGAGCCATAACTCAGTTTCTCTGGTAGTGAACCACAGAGACCATTTATCAGGATGGGGCCGACATTTATCTTCTCAAATATTCCAAGGCAGATGGAAATAGCATCTCCCCGCCTGTCAGAATAAATAACCCAAATATTGCCCCTCTCCTCAAAAGACCCAAACAGATCAACGGCCGTAGATCAACAAGAGGCAAAACCAAACCAGTCAGCTGGAAATCTTTGCTCATGCTCCCTTCTTTTCTTCACGGGTCCCGGGAGTTTCGTTTCACACTAGGCAGGCACTTTGGAATCAAGGCCTTCTGGCCTCAGGGCCTTTCTTCTGACCCTGTTAGTAAGGAGTCCAAAGCTAACATGTTATTTTTTACTGTAAAGTATCAATCTTACCCAATATTGAAAAATGACTTTTTTCTTTGTCCAAGCTAAATATAGATATTTAAAATTTATCTGCTCCCCAGGACAGTTGGAATAACAAGCTTTTTCTTTCATATAAAAGCAAATCAGCCATAAAAAAATTCAGGGACCAATAAAATTAAGGAGAATGCCAGGTTTTTAAATATTGACCCTTCTTAATTCTCTGATAATACACTTAAGACCTCTGAAATATAAATATGGTGGTGGTCTAGCTCTTTTAAAAAAAATTGTTTATTAAATTTTGGGGCACTCAAAGCTACACGGTAGTACTTTTACTTTTTGAAGGTTATAAGCATTTCATAGCCTAAAGAATTTAACCTAAGCCTAACCAGCCTAACCTAAGAATTTACCCAGTCCTTTCTCACTCCATTCCCAAAGAGAATTTCTGATATAAATTTCTTATCCCTTTTATAGTTGATTATGAAAAAAACTAATGATTATACCTATTGCATCTTAGCTAAGGAAAATCTCTGATTTTAAAATTGAAAAGCCATAAGCAACTAAGGCGTTTTCTTTTGCTTGGTGTAAAAATATGACTTTTTCACCAAAATCATCCCTATCTTTTTTTAAGTAGCCCCATCAATGTTCCTGAGAGATTATAAATTCTTTAAGAAAGAAAATGATGACTCATGGCCTCTGTAACTCCACCTTACTTAGCCCACTGCCATGGCCTTTGTAGAAGTTCAAAAGTGTTTATTGGATTGGCTTGAATTGACAAGACAATTGAACCTTGCTGAAAACAGATTTTGGAAATGGTAAAAGTAAAAATACTGTCTTAGCTGAGTTGGTGCCTATTAAATAGCCTAGACGCTGTTCTGAAAAATGAAACATCCAGAAAGATGGCCAGAGAGCTTGTCTACATTTCCCCCTCTGACCTAGGCTCAGATGCTTGGCTGGTGGCAGAAAATTTCTGACATTAGAGTCAAGCTATACTTGAGCATCTCTTTGTAAAGGGAATTATGGAGTATGAAAAATAACTTCAGCACACTTTTCTAGAAGTTAGCTGGAAGAGTATCTGTAGGTGCCTAACTATTAAATGAATGGACCCCAGATTGTTTCCTTGGAAACTAGATCCTGGGGCATTTGCTGAAATATTTTTAGCAGCTTGTGGTTTTCACCTTCATGTCCCTTTAAAAATGCAATATTGATTA
The DNA here is from genome assembly GCF_000243295.1 of Trichechus manatus latirostris. Classification (NCBI taxonomy): domain Eukaryota; kingdom Metazoa; phylum Chordata; class Mammalia; order Sirenia; family Trichechidae; genus Trichechus; species Trichechus manatus. Next base: position 749,477 of record NW_004444043.1, read on the forward strand.
ATGTACACACATATGCACAGAGTTTTTAGAAAAACACCTTTCAAAACATGATGTTTTCACAGAGGATCACATCTCTACTTTTAATATGGAGGTTGGAATCTAAAGAACCTATAACAGCTGGCTTTCTTCTAACAAGCTGGATAATTACTGAATATGACATGAATATTGAAAAACCTTCTCCAATACCTGTACAGTAATATCCAAGCTTTAGGCTCTGATTCATGCTCACCTCTCTAGCCTCATACCTGCAACTTCCCCACTATAGCCATGCCTGTTACACCCCAAGCAAGTTATACTCTCACAATCCTATGTCTTGGCCCAAGCTACCCTATCTATCAAGAGTATTCTTCTCAACATTGTCCACCTAGAACTCACCTACATAACAATTTAACACGTATTCGTTTCTCATCTCTTCTGTGAGACTGTTTCTAATACTACCTGGTAACACTCAGGGGATCCCTGCTTTGTTCTCCTACGGCTTCTGTGCATGTCCTAACTGGAGCACCTGCCCACCATGTTAATACTGTGCACTTCTTTGCACCAATCCCTCTAGGTTATGTGGTGTCTACAGAACAGTATATTCCTTGTCTCCACCTTGTTTCCACTGTCAGCTTGTCATACGGTGGTGGCTTGGAAGTTGCTATGATGCTGTAAGCTATGACACTGGTATTTCAAATACCACCAGGGTCTCCCATGGTGGACAAGTTCCAGCGGATCTTCCAGACAAACTAGAAAAAAGACCTGACGCTCTACTTCCAAACATTAGCCAATGAAAACCGTATGGATCACAACAGAATGTTGTCTAATGTAGTGCTGGAAGTAAGCCCCTAGACTGGAAGACACTACACAATAGCCATAACAATGGACTCAAACATGCCAACAATCATGAAAATGGTGCAGGATTGGGCAACGTTTCATTATGTTATACATAATGTCTCCATGAGTTGGAGCAGACTCAATGGCAACTAACAATAACATTCTGTGTTTATTGTTATATATTGGGAAAGGAAGGACAGAGGGAGGAAATAAAAACTCATGCACTCTAGTGCTAAACAAAATTAGAATATTCGTTCATTCACTCACTTCTCCTTTCATTCACCTGAGAGACCTGGGCTTAGAATGACGCTCACAGGAAGTGAGAGAACAATGCCAGCTGGTGTCTTAAAACCAGATGATAAGATGGTGCCAGCAAACCACTAGTTTCAAGGTCAAAGTCAAGGTAAACGTCCCGAAACCAAGAAGGCAGTAAGATTAGGCAGCATGAAGCAGAGCTGCTGCCCACTTCAGGCAGAGCACATGAGATTTTCTGTTTGCCACAGTTCCCACCACTTCTTAGTACTCCACCTATCTACAGTCATTCAAATATATTGCCAGTTCAGATTCTGTAGATGTTTGGGTTGTAGGCGTATGACCTAAGAGGCTCATTTAGCAAATGATTTTTTGGAACTCATCTGATCCACTGGTTTTGGTGCCAAGAATTTAGACACTGTAAAAGAAAAATAGCTTATTACTGACAATGTTTTTAAACTGCGAAGCCATAAAGCCTTTGGTAATATCTCTAGCTTCATTCATCAAACCAGGCATTCTAATAGTTGCTTGAGGGCAAGGAGTACTTGCTGACAAATGAGTAGAAAAATACATAAACACACACATACACACTCACATACATACACACACACCACCAACACCCTCACCGCTACAACAATAACGAGAGCAAAATAAGCAGGTCTTTTCTTCTCACTACACTGATTTTCTTAATTCTACTCCCTCCAAAAGGTAACTTTATAATTTTGTACACTTGATTGAGCTCCTGACCCATAATGGAAACTGTCTTTTCTTAGTTCTCTCCGAATAAGAATTATGACCTCATCACTCACCGCAGAAGTACAGCTGCTATCACAGGAGGGTTGTTCATTTTCAAGCATAGCTGCAAGGGGGTGGTGTTTAGTTCATAATAGTTTTTCTTTTAAATAAGGTTGTGTCTATTTTTGCTTCCTCTGGAGGAAGGGCTGGAGGAGAGACGACAGGGAGCAGGAAGTCCTTGAAATCAATTGGCTCTATGGAAAGCTAAGGGTCTAAGACATCCTTCATTTACTCTAACCATAATCCATTGGACTTGCATTTTGTGCTCTGTCTATCAAATCAAACCTTCCCCAAGGAAAAGCTGATTTCTTTTAAGCCCAGCCTGTGCTCTGAGGGCTGAAGCCACATGGCCCACTTCAATAAGTCCCCATTACTGCCCACTGTATTGGTTTCAGAGCCAAATCCCAGGGCTTCAGAGGTGGATCATTTAATCTTCTGAGTAATCAATCCCAAGAGCTGGCCGATGTGGCCCCGCTTCACTGTGCTAAGGGAGCAGCCTCCCTCACTCCAGGCCAGGGCAGGCTGGGACCCTAGAGAAGGAGGACGTCTGCTACAGCAAACACATAACCTCGTCTTTAAAAAGCCTTTCCACAAATCCTTGGCGAGGACAGGAGGAAGGTGTGAAAGCAGAAGCGGGGGCTGGCGTAGGAGGGTAGCAGATTCAATCCTAAACAGGTTTCACCTAAAAAAAGAAAACAGTAACCTGAACCTTCGCAGAAACCTCACACCCCGCAGTCTCCTTCAGGAAACTGGAGCCACCCAACTGTGTTGTCACATATTGAACCCACATCCAGAGTGTTAAGTATCACTAGCTCGCGGACAGAAAAATGTCACCATTCCCTCCGCCTGGCTGGTGTCTTTAAATAGCTCTTCTTATTTACGGTGTACATAGTGTTAATGTCCTTCAGTTGCTCTATTTTCAAGGATGGAAAAGCAGTTGCTAAGCATTTCTAAATGACAGCCCCAGGGTTCATTAAAAATATGGCAAACATTTGCTAAACTCATTAAATGTAATTTTTGTGTGTGTGTATCAGCTTCCTCCTCTGCATGTTCTGCGTGACCAAACATCTATTAACCCTAATCCCATTGATGAGCCTGATACATTCAAACCAGCAATTAGACAAAACAAAAGGGATATTTATGGAGAGACCCCTAAATGGGCTTTCATATTGGTCTAAGCTGTTTCCAAACGACAGTTTAATTCCCCTCAGTTAATCCCTGGCTTCCCAAGCACTCCCTTTGTTTGATTATAGGCTGTCAGATTTAGGGATTCTGATTGAATCAAAATTTGAGGCAAACTAGAAACACGTAATAATTATGCCATTGAAGCACCGTTGCCTACTGTATAAGCAAACGGCATGCTCTACAAACGAAGTTTCCTTAGTACAAAAGGTTTCTAAAATTTACTGCTTGCACAGTTAGAAGCCATCGAATATGAATTAAGTGGTTGTTTCCCCGGATCCTTTTAAAAATTCTCCAGTGGATGAATTTGGTGGTAAAACATCACGTATTAAATCTGTTGACGAGGCAAAAATATTTTAAGAAGGTTCCCTCTTCCCCTCCTCTTCGTCACCCCTTTGCCTCCCGCCCCAACCACAGCTGTGGACTTGTCTGACCCATGGCGGTTAATCTGAGCACCGGTTCTCATTTGGCCATTCCACCTTTCCGTTAACTCAAGGCTGTGGTGGTGTTATTATTAGAGGCGGAAAGGATTCAGCATCACTTACATGGTGTAAAGCTGGGCAAATAAACAAGTACTGACTATGGATGTCTCCCAATTGCACCGGGCCTCAATTTTTGAATGTGTTCTTTCAAACAGCAAAATGACCCTTCTCTAGTTTGTAAAACCTCTCTTTGTTTTCCCTCAAAGAGAGGAAACTCACCAAGAGGAGTGGACCTTTGTCAGCGTTCAGCAGCAGGAACATCATTTTCAAGTGGCTCTTGACCAGCTGAGCTTTTGCAAAGTGTAACTTTTGTAGCCACAAAGGATCGTGTCTTATTTGGGTTGATTAAACTTCCTCTTGCTTTGCAAAGGGCTGACCAAACTCACAGCTGCAGAGGGAGAAGCCAACCCTTCATCATTCTTCAAGTCGATTCAGAACTGGTCATGGCCCTATTTGAAAGCCCAACGCAGATTTAGACCTCATAATTTAGTCTCTGTTGGAAAAAAAAAAAAAGAATATCCTTTTTCTGGTTACTAATGGATCTCCTTTGCTATAGGCAAGTGTTCTGGGGTTGCCAGCGTTAGCATGGCGATGAGATAGCTGTTGACTTATCAGAAGTGCTACGTGAGGAAGACAGGGGTGCTCACCATGCTGTGTGAGAACATTACTTAAGAAGCAGAGAGAATGGATATGAGCTGAACAAGTGCCAGATTGTTGTCAACTCAGGATCATCCTCACACCTCTGCACCCTCCCCTATGAGTTGCATTTCTGGGATTCTCTACTACCAAGGTTCAGGGTTAGAGGCTTCCAAGGAAAAGATTTCTCTCAGGATTTGGAGAGCAAAGAGAAGGAGAAGCCACGCTGCTCCGGCAGCCTCTGGGGACAGGTTACTCCCAGTTCCTGGTGTCTTAATGGAAATCAGTTCGAGGTTGCTGTGACTTCCCTGTCCTTTGTGCACTTTCAGATTTCTTGTGAGCCAGCAGTGCCTTCTTGACCTTGGCTCCCAGCCCTTCTTATGGAAGTACAAGCCACTAATTCCCTGTGTTAGAATGCTTCCACTTCAAATACCTGATAGAAGTAATGGATGCCCAGAAAGGAAGGAGAGAGCAGAGTTTGAAGGATGAGATCTGTAGTGTGGGGAGTCTCTTATTTCATTCATGCATGCAAGCATCCTTTCAACAAATCCTTATTGAGCATCTGCAATAACCTAAACCCTCTGGTAGAAACTGGTGATAAAGAGATATGTTTCCTGGCCCATAGATCTTACAGTATAACAATAAGGGGAGGAAAAAGAGATATGGCTGCCATTTATGGGGAGATTGACAAACAACGAACAACAATAGGGTTGTAATTGGGTGGGAGGCGAGATTAGTTGAGCACAAAACAGACCTGAGTTGTAATCCCAGCCCTGTCATTTCCTAACCCTATGGTCTTGAGGCAATCAAATCAGTTTACTCTCTGAAGCATCAGCTTCCCAGCTCTGATCTTGAAGTATTGCTATGAAATTAGAGATAATGCAGGTAAAACACCCAGTACAATAACTGAAACACGGTAGCCACTCAGCAAATGGCATTTGTTCCTTTTCTTCCCCACTAGACTCTAAACTTCCAAAAGGCAGCAGCCATGTTTTCCTGCCTTGGTGTCCTGAGTATTTACCTAGCACAGAGTATTATGTTTAAAAGAGTCTGGATAACTGATGAATGCATGATGGAATAAATGAAAACATGAAAAAACTCCCTGGTACATAATGCATGCGTAGTAATTGAGTTATCCATATTATATCCATATCTATAGTTTACTAACGCTATTTAATTAAATATGGTTAGTAAACTGTAGATACGTACAAGGAGTCCCTGGGTGGTGTAAATGGATAATGCACTCACTGCTAACAAAGAGGTTAGAAGTTTGAGGTTTGATTCCACCCAGAGGTGCCTCAGAAGAAAGGCCTGGTGATCTACTTCTGAAAAATCAGCCAATGAAAACCGTATGGGGCACGGTTCTACTTTGACACACATGGGGTTGCCATGAGCCAGAATCGACTGGAAGGTAACAGGTTTTAGATATGTACAAAGCCTAGTGGAAACAAAGGGGAAGGAAGGCTTAGGGAAGCCCTAGAGGGGAGTAAGCATCTGAGCTGAGACTCGAAGAATGAGAAGGATCAAAGTCCTGCCATTTTGGACACAATGATGGCACATCAAGACAACCAGTTGAAGGGGATATCCAATCTGAGGACACAATCTCCCTCCTGGGTATCTTTAGGCCTCTCATTCTAGGTGATTGTTGAGTCCTCCTACCTGGGGCCAGGATGAGCCTTCTGTGACCTCTTGAGTTAACTCCGAGCCCTGTGATTCTGTGAGCTCACAGCTAGGGAAACTCACACATCACACAAGAATGCCCTGTGAGTGATACAGGCTCTGATTTCTGCCAAAGGAAATTAATTCAGAAAGAAAATGATAATCTACAGGGAGTAACACCCACACAGTTATCACTCAAATGATCCCAAAAGGCTCTGAACCTGATTGGAACAGTGCTTCATAAACTTCCTTTCAAGGGGTTTCTTTGTCATCTTAGTAATTAGGGAAGACTTTTATAGTCTGATTAACTATGCTCAATCCTCGTTCAGTTTTCTACTTATTTTTAAACTCTACCCGTTGTTTCTTTTTTTTTCCTAATTTTTCTACCTTTTTTTGGCCATTGCATTTTTAATTTCATGTATTTTTCTCTCTTTCTCTCCCTCCCACCCCCTCCTCCTCACTCCTCTCCAAATGTCAATGATAATATTCCTGTAGCATTTCTGGGTGACTTCTTCATTCATGGTAGATTTTCCCTGGTTCTCGTCGGGGAGAGTCTCAGATCAGTGCAATGGCTGCAGGTCTCACTTGCGTCCATGCTCATTGAATCACTCGTTCTATAAATAGCTACTGACCATCTACTACGTGCACAGCTGTGCTCTGGGCATTGAGAAAACATCTATGAACGGGTTAGGCAAGGTCCCTGCTTAATGCAACTCAGCTTCTGATGGGAACAGACAGATGCCCCCTGAAAGTAATGCAAAATAAGTGAAAACCAGTTGAAGTCTATTCTGACTCATGAGTCATGAGGTCAGAGCGGAACTGTGCTCCATGGGGTTTTCAATGGTTGATTTTTCAGAAGTGGCTAGCCAGGTCTTTCTTCTGAGGTGCATTTGTGTGGACTTTTGGTTAGCAGCCAAGAGCATTAAGTGTTTGCACCACCCAGGGATGGCAAAATAAGCGAAGGGAGGAAGTAAACTTCGTCATCAGGGCTGTCTCACTTCCGCCTCTTAACAACGTTTTTGTCCTGTGTTGCTTCCTTTACTCTGCCTACTGGCAAAACAGTATGGAAAGCTTTTTGATGAGGTGTGTACACATTATTTTGGAACAGAAAAGAGACCAGCTAAGTCTTGTCAAGAAGAGTTGCAGCAAGCAGCCCCAACATATGTTCGGAGTTTCAGAGGATAAGAAAGAAATTTACAAGCAGAGGTGAAGGGAAAGTTCACTCTAGGTAGAGAGGGACCAATGTGTACAATAAATTAGAATTATAAAAGCTCCTGCCTTTACAATTAGGGAAATGGTATTTCTCATGCAGTTGAAGTCAGGAAGTAAGAGAGAAGGGGTGTGGGAGATGGAACTGTGAAGGGTCTTTGCTGTCAAGCTAAAACATGTGGACTATCCTGCATCCACTAAGGAGTTATAGAGGGATTTTAAGGGAAGTGTGACAAGATCAGACCCATGTTTTAACAAGGCAAGTGAAGGTTCTATGAAGAATAGATGCCTATTAGCCAAACGGTCCAGGCACTCAGCTACTAACTGAAAGGCTAGCAGTTCAAGTCCACCCAGAGGCACCTCAGAAGACAGGCCTGTGATCTACTTCCAAAAAATCAGCCATTGAAAACCCTGTGGAGCACAACTCTACTCCAACACACACGGGGTTACCATGAATCAGAATCGACTCAACGGCAACTGGTTTTTAGCCACAGCAGAAGACAGTAAGACGATTGCATTAATACAGCAAGAGATGATGAAGGCATGGAGATGAAGGATGGAGAGAAACCAGTTCAGTGGTAAAATAACAAGGCTTGCTTAACAAGATGTGCGTGGTGAGAAGAGAGAGAAAACAAAGATGAATGGGAAAATTGTCATGGTGGTCATAGCATCAACAGACTAGGAACATAGGAGAGACACAGGTTTCAAGGGAATTCTCTCCATTGCTAATACAGCTTAATGTGTGACTCCTCTTCCAATAGCCCTGGTATTTTATTGGTAGTTAAATCACTGGACGCCTTAGCCAATGGATATTTAAAAGCCAAGATAAAAGCATTATGACAGACTCGTAAGGAAGATATTTTTAAGACAAGTTTCCTGTCCCAGAATCCCTTCTAGTCACCCACAAAAACAGCTGCCTTCATTCACTGAACAGGGTCAAGCCTGCTGCCAGCCACCACAACACCTCACACATCCACATTGTCTTACATTCTCCATTGTTTCCATCCGTCTAACATAATGAGACCACTTTGCAAGCCCATTATGATTCATGCTCAAGTTTAAAAGCTATATCCTAACCATAAGGAAAGGAAGGCATTAGGGAAGTGCTGTGACATCCTTTGGGGTTCCACTTGCTCCCCGGGCAGCCCAGCCAACCTTCTGAGCATATAGGCCTCTTAAAGGGAATTTGCCAATCTCTTTCTCCAAGAGTATTAGGAAAAGTCTATAGCTCCCTGTTGAAAACCAAATGCAGCTGCCACATTCTGAGTTGGTGCCAGCAAAGTACTTCCCATAGACAGACAGCTTTCTGAGGCTGCTTTATTTCTTGTCAGCCTTTCAAACCTCACTCCAACAGAAATCTTTTGTATTTAAGCTAGTGACCACAAAACCAGAATGTGTCTTTTGGTCAAATGTGCCTTTTATATGTCATGCCACGTTTCTTCTCCTCCCTGAATTTTTTTTTTTTTTTTTAAAGTGGAAAAAACTCAGTTGGCTTCTCTTGATACCACTTTCATTATGGTCACAAATGTCCTAACAGAAGCGTATCTGTTCACACTGAGCCTCCTGTGCCCTGAGAAATGCCATTCACAATTCAGCAAATGTATCTGCCTTATCGTCTTTGAAGACAGGCTTCATTCATTTAAATTTTCTGTGATGTCATTGACACATCATCCCTGCTTGATTGGTCAAAAGAACCAATCCATCTCTTTTTTATTTCAACAACATTTTGTGTAGTCCTCCAGTTCTCAACCTGTCCGGGGTATTGTTTGCAGTTTTGAAAGAAGAGCCTAGAGCATTCTCCTTAGCCTTCTTCCACCACCATATTGAAACTGAAGGTTATAGGTTTCTAGATCAAAGCCCTCAGTTGGCATGAAGCCTAGCTAACTACTCTGTTGGCACGGAGCCCCTTGGGAGATCAGATAGGCCTTCCTCACCCTCAATACAGCTCAGAAATAGGGAATTAAATGTTGGATAAGGAACTGAGAGGAACCATTCACTGCAGACTGAGTTGAACAGAAGTATCTGTTGGAGGACAAGAGCCCCTTGGCACCAAATCTGAGGCTTACAAATGACAAAGCAAATGTAAAATGTTATTGGGTCAAATGAGTTGGGAAAGACCTAAGGGACCTTTCCCGTAATGCTAACCCTCCCTGAGAGAGGGTCTGGCCCAGAGACCAGGGAACCTTCCCAATCAGAAAATTAGCAAATCAAAATATGATGAACTTTTATGTTTAAGTCATAACATTCCTTTAAAAATTATTTTTAAAGGCATGTTTAGAAATCCTTTTAAAAAAATATTGCCAATGACTTGACCTGACTCATGGTGACCTTTTGTGTGTCAGAGCAGAACTGTGCTCTGTAGGGTTTTCAGTGGGCAATTTTTGGGAAGTAGATGGTCAGTCCTTTCTTCCAAGGTGCCTCTGGGTGCGCTCAAACCTCCAACCTTGCGGTTAGTGATTGAGTGTGTTAACCATTGGCACAACCGTGTTGTTGTTGTTTGGTGCCATCGAGTCACTTCCGACTCATAGAGACCCTATATACAATAGAACGAAACACTGCCCAGTCCTGCGCCATCCTCACAAATGTTGCTATGTTTGAGCCCATTGTTGCAGCCACTGTGTCAATCCATCTCGTTGAATGTCTTCCTCTTTTTCACTGACCCTCTACTTTACCAAGAATGATGTCCTTCTCCAGGGATTGGTCCCTCCTGATAACATGTCCAAAGTAAGTGAGATGAAGTCTTGCCATCCTCGCTTCTAGGGAGCATTCTGGCTGCACAACCCAGGGATGCCTATAACTTGGCCATCCTTAAAAGGAAAACTTTCAAATATTCAATAAAGCAATATGTTCACCCTCTATAATTAGCAACGCATCATGTCAAGTGATAGGAGGTCTAGAAAAACCAGCAAATTATGTTCCTTCTTATCAGAGCTTCACCTTTTAAGGAAACAGACAGCCACACCATTATAGAAATGCATACAGAAATCTTTAGAAGAAAGGAAGGATAAGAATATGTGTAAACCGATAGGATCTAGGTATCATGGAAGAGGGGAGATTTGATTTGGACCTTGATTAATAATTTGAACTTTAGTTGACAAGGTAGGGACATAGAAGACAATTGTACATCAAAGGGACAGTACAAGCAGAAGGAAATATTAAAGAAAGTTCATGGTGTACCGTGGGCATTGTGAGTAGAGCTGCTGTGTGGGATGCATGATTGAGCCCAGCGAAGGCATGGGAAATGGAAAATAGCAAGGAAGGCCACAATAAAGTCTGAGGTTTGGGGGGTTTCTTTAGTATGCAGCCAGGTCCCATTGAATGGTTTTGAGAAAACATGGCCAGATCCCAAGTTTAGGATGATAACAGAAAGCAGTGTGTATATTGGATTGGAAGTGCATATATTGGATATAAAGAGTCTAGTTATGAGGCTATTGTAATATTTCAGGCATAAGGTAAGGCAGTTCTGAAGGTAATAGGAGAGGGGAGAGTGCTGAAGGATGTATGTGGTAGACTGAATAATAGCACCTCCTCCCCAAGGTATCCATGACCTAATTCTCGCAATCTGTGTCTATGTCACACTCTGTGGAAAAAGGGACTTTGTAGATGTGATTAAGTTAAGGATATTGAGATGGGGGAACATGACTAGATTATTCTGGTAAGTCTTTATGTGAGGTAGGCAGGAAGGTCAGAGTCAGAGAGAGAAAACGAAACAATAGAAGCAGGGGTCAGCAGAAGAGAAGATGATACCTTGTTGGCTTTGGAGGTAGAAGAAAGAACCATGAGCTATAAAAGCAGGTCACTTCTAGAAGCTGGAAAAGGCCAAGAAACAGATTCTCTCCCCTAGAGCCTCCAGAAGGACCGCAGTCCTGTCAACACTTTGATTTTAGCCTGTGAGACCTATTTTGGACTACCGATCTCCAGAACTATAAGATAATAAAATGCATGTTGTTTTAAGCACCAAGTTAGTTGTCATTTGTTACAGCAGCTGTATCAGTAAACTAATACACTGTGAGACACATTTCCCAGGTAGCATTGATAGTATTTGTCAACTGACTGGATAGGGAAGATAAGAATGAAAGAGTTTTAGATGATTTAATAAAATTGTTGACAAAATTAATTAACCATTAACAGCAAGAAAAATTGGGTAGAGGAAGGTCTGGAGAGAGAGAATGAAATTCTAAGGGAAAAAGTATAGACAGAAAAATAAGAAGCGGGCTTAGGTTAGAACCCTGGAAAACAGTACCTCAGACCTTTAGAATGAGGTTGACAGATGTCTCAAAGAAGGGAAGGTAAGAGAGTTAGCATATCTTGGGCTCTCACTCTGGGCCTAACGCTGTGCCAGACAACTCATGTTGTTCATTTTATTAAACATCCTATAATTAATCACTCCTGGATCTTATAAAACTTATACCTCAATTAGCTTATGATTACAGCTTCATTTTTGATAGATTCCTCTGCACTCTATTGGGCTCTTTTCTGAAATGCCTATTCTGATTTGTACTACTGTGCTATGTCTGTAACTTAGATGTCCATTTCTCCCTGTCCTTCTCTTCAAGGTCACCAGAAACAACCCACAACATGTCACTTAACAGTTCTAGTTAAACCCTTCTGCTCTCTAAACTCTCTGCTACTCTAGATCACTCTTGCCAGTCCAGCTTTCCTGGCTCCTATGCCTTCCCACCTGGGTATTCCCTTTGGAATTGCCAATTCTTCACCCTTCTGTTAAGTAAAGCAGCATTCCCCATCTCTGAGACCTGGGTCTGGAGTCTCCACTTCATTCCAAGTAGCTTTTCAAAGAACTTTCCAAACAAAGATTAGTTCCTTTCCCTAATGAGGATAAGAGAATAGCATTTTCTCCATACTGTTACATGTGTGTTTATGATAAGCCACCTCATATTTCGTGAAAGAAGGTAGAGTGAACTAGATAAACACTCTTCTTGCTTTGACAAGTCAGTGTTCAGAATTTGCAAGTGTCTCTTAGGGCACAAATCTGTTTGTCCAGGGATCAGGAGACATTCAACCCTTTCCCTTCCTTTCAGCTGGGACTGCAATTAGGTAAACCTTACGAACAACACACCATTCTAAAGCTGAAGATAAAACAATAAACCACTTGTTCACCTCTTCCAAGAACTTTCCTTCCAAATTGCTCCCAACTGTCTAAACTGGCTCAACAATTGTCTTCTTTGTGGTGGGCTCAGCTGGGAATGGCTGCTTACCCAACTGCCACTGTAAGCACAGTGACCAGGGCCTGTAAGCTATTCAGGGACCCATGAAAATCCTGGAGACCTGAAAAAAAAAAGTTTTTATTGCCTCTAAAATACAAAAAGGAACACTTAAAATTCAACATTAATCAATGCTTAATTAAATGCCTAGAAAATATTGCATTCCTCAGTTTTATTAATTATTAAATTCCATGTTTGTAAAATTTCACTACAATTTGCATGTACTTTCTCACTTAGCCAGAATCCTTTCGAATGCATGATGATTTCAAAGAAACCACAGCCAATCATAAAGTGAATGAGTTATTTTATGCCAAATAATTTTGAAAGTCCATTATAAAGATCTTGTTGCTCTATTTACAACAAATTTTATATTTCCTTTTGGATGTGGGTATATGTTAATGTTTGATGCTGTGTGGTGTGGGGACTCCAAAAATAAGATTCTTTAGAGTTTATTAGGAGTCCCTGGATGGCACAAAAGGTTAAGTGCTGGACTGCAGGCAGTCCCTGAGTTGTGAAAGTCCAACTTGCAGATAACTCATACTTAGGAATGGACTGTCATAAAGCCTACTATATTAAAAATTTGAGTTAAATACAATGGTCGTAATAACAAACACACCCACTAATCTGTGATGCTCATGAAAACATTGCATGGTTTGGAAGTTTTTTTTAAGTGTTTTATTTGCATATAAAGGTAAAATATATACTATATACAAAGATATACAAAGTACAACCAGAATGCTCCTTGGAAGCAAGGATGGCGAGACTACATCTCACATACCTCGGACGTGTTATCAGGAGGGATCAGTCCCCTGGAAAAGCACACCATGCTTGGTAAAAAGGAGGGTCAGTGAAAAAGAGGAAGACCCTCAACAAGATGGATGGACACAGTGGCTGCAACAATGGGCTCAAGCATAACAATGACTGTGAGGATGGCACAGGACTGGGCAGTGTTTCGTTCTGTTGTACGTAGGGTCACTATGAGACAGAACTGACTCAACAGCACCTAACAACAACAAAATACAAAGACAAATATTGGACTAACTGACACTAAATAAGAAATGTATGTACCTGTTCTGACTCAACTACAAATTCAGCCTAAAGACAAACTGAAGAACAGATCTTGTTCCTAACCTGGAGACTGCCCATACTAGCCAAAAGGTGGGCAATTCAAAACTACCCAGAGGTGCCTAGGAAGACACATCTGGTGATCTGCTTCTGAAAGGTCACAGTCTTGAAAACGCTATGAAACAGTTCTACTCTGCACACATGGGGTCACCATGAGTCAGAATCAACTCAATGGCAGCTAACAATAACAACAGAGTTTATGAAGATTGAGGAATCCCTGGGCAGTGCAAATGGTGAACGGCTCAACTGCTAACTGAAATGTTGAAGGTTCAAGTCCACCCAGAGGTGCCTTGGAAGAAAGACCTGGCAATCTACTTCTAAAAAGGCAGCCATTGAAAACCTTATGGAGCACAGTTGTGATCATTCAGGTTGTGTGTCAACTTGGCTGGGCCATGATTCTCAGTGGTTTGGCAGTTATGATGTAGTTTGGCAGTCGTATAATTATGCGATCACCTCCATGATGAGATTTGATATGATGTGATCACCTCCAAGATGAGATCTGCTGTGAGTAGCCAATAAGTTAAAAGGAAGTTTCCTTGGGGTTGTGGCCTGCATCCAATGTAGGTGGACTTTCTGCAAGGCTCCTGTTCATCTGACCTCCAGTCCTCGGGACTTGAACTAGCAACTTACCTGCCATCTTGTCTGCTGATCTTGGGATTCACTGGTCTTCAACCTGTGAACAAGAACCCTGCTCTCTGACCTGCTGATCTTGGGTTGCCAGCCCCTGCAGCTATGTGAATCGGGAGAAGCCTCCAGTCTGACCCACGGACATGGGATGTTCCAGCCTCTACAACTGCATAGCCATTTCTCTAATATAAATCTCTCTTTATATATATTTATATGCTTTACTAGTTTTGCTTCTCTAGAGAACCCAGCCTAAGACAACAGTTCTACTCTGACACACATGGGGTCACCATGAGTTGAAATTGACTCCACAGCAGCTGGTCGGTTGTTCGGTTGGTTACGAAGACTTAAAATGGCTCTGACTGGAAGTATTCTATGAAAGATTCCCTCTACCTGTGTCCTCTGGTCATGTCTCTAATGGTTGCTCCCCAAACACTCACGTAGACTTGCCTGTGCCCTATTGAAAGTCTTTTGGATCATTTTCTTGTCCTCTACTTGCTCCCAAGAACATATCTCTTCCGACATCCATTCAGCCTTACTTGCATTTTCTGAGGCATCTTGAACCTTAACTTTTAAAAGCTGCCCAAGACAAATGTCAGGCTATACTCTGGACACCTCAGAGGCACCTGACAAATGCACAGTGGTTGCTGTGGAGTTCCAGAGCCATCTCATGTCACCTCCTTTCTGAGTCTAAGAGTGAAGTCTTAGATGCCTAGTGACACAACTATAGGAGGTGAAGTTGTGACCTGAACTCAGAATCTAGCGCGCTCTGCTACCATCAGCACCATCAGGACTATTCAAGGAGGAATTCACCTCTAGGCTTGAGTTTCACTTAGTGGCTCTAAGCTCACATGTATTGGATAGGTATCCTTGGTGCCAAGGGGGAAGCCAAGATGTGGGTAGTCTTCTCCCCCTACTAAGCTTCCCTTTGGCTAGGACGATTCAAGACTGCTAGCAGCACAAAGGCTCACGTCTGCAGCCTTGCGTAACTAATAAATGTTTATTCTAATCGTCCACATGATCCTGTACAAGACATCTTCTCTTCTTCAGAGTGAGGACTCTGTTTAATCAAAGATGGTCAACAGTTCTGAGATTTGCTAGATATTACAATGATCCATTCCCTACTTACCTACCCAGATCCCAAAATAGACCCAAAATTCAGTTTACAAAAAGTCAAGAGGGTCACCTCTTCTAGTCGTTTGAGTTTAGTATGTTTGTTGTACCAGATAACCTATATCTATGGGTGGATACCTTTGTTATGAAGTTTGAGAACCAGGAGTTAGGAGTCATAGTAATATCCTAGAAGATCTCTCCGTCCATTCAGCCACTTCAGTAGTTGACTTAGATGATGTGATTTGAGCAGCAAACTGATACCTATGCAGAGGACTTCAAGTCAATCCTACAGCACGCCAAGGACCAATACAAGACACACACTGAAGCACCAGACCCCAGGAGAGACCATCTACATGGACAGCCCCATCTGGCTCATGTTTCATCATGTCCACATTACCCATTCGTGTTAGAGGTTGGAGGACTAGGACTTGGGCCTCTTCTTATGGACAGAGGTCATCGACACTGTTCTTTTGGAACCCCATGGCTTCTCTCCATGCAAATTCTCTATTCTGTCTGGTTTTCTAAATTCCCAGGATCCAGCAGTGTTACCCAACCAAGATTGGAAAGTTGGAATATTTAGTCAAGTATAGCTGAGCCCCAGACACAATCATAATAACCCATCTCCCATATTTAGAATAATCCTGAGAGGACTAAAGCTTTCCCAAAGAAACTCTGAGGAAGTGCCTACCCTTTACAGTGAGTGAGAGAGAAAAACATGCCCAGGATTCAGAAGGTCTACACTCTCACTCCATCACTTAGCTTTTGGAGATAATAATCGTTAAATTATCCTAAATACATGGAAACTTTCTACTGGTTAAGGGCCCCCAGGGGAATCGAGTGTATGGTTTGTAAATGGACCCATTGTCATTCTCAGTTTCAAACTCACTTTGACTTTTATCCAGCACTTTAAGCCCACAGAAAAGTAGAGTCTAGATTTTTGAAAAATCTCTTATATCCTGCAGTCTCTGTAAGTAACTAAAGAACTATTGCTATACTTCTTGCTTCCTTTCAGGACATCCTGGCCCTGAGAAATGCATTTTATCTGGGGTTTATTAATATGCACTGCAACCTTCCTGAACCAGCCTTTTTTTGTGTTACTGCTTTTATTTTGCTGGTCTGACTTCCTCACACACGTGGTAGAGGGGATATTAAATCACAACAGCCTGGGAACTTCGGCCTGAATGTTCAACTTTCTAGTCACTCTTTTGCGCTTGCTTCTGCTAAATGGCTGCCAGCCCTTCTCACAACTCAGTATCTTTTCTCTTGCCTTCCAGATATCTATTTCTCAACATCAAAAGCAGCAAAGCCTTTTCCCTTCTAAATCAATCTCCATTCTCATAACCTACTGTACATCCCTGAGGTTGTTAGAAAAATATTTGTTCTTATCAGGGGTTTAGTATTGCAGTCAAGGTCTATTCAGGCTCTTAAAAATCTAAACTGTTCACTAATTCAGTGGTGGAGCATCTACAGTCTGGGCTGAAGCAAGAGTTGCCTTCTGATTCTATACTGGACTAGAAGCGTGTGACTCTCTGTGAAGGGGTTCAGGTTAGCAACCTCATATCTTAACATTCACGTGCAAAATCCTAAACTACAATATATTCACCTGACTATAGTTTTTGATGGAGTTCCTAGATAGTGCGAATGGTCCAGAACTCAGCTACTAACAGAAAGATTGGTGGTTTGAATCCACCCAGAGGCACCTCAGAAAAAGGCCTGGTGATCTACTTCTGAAAAAATCAGCCATTAAAAACCTTGTGGAGCACAGTTCTACTCTGACACACATGGGATTGCCATGAGTCAGAACCGACTCCATGGTGACTGTTTTGGGTTATTTTGGTTTACAGTATTTGCTTCAGTGGTAGAATTCTCACCTTCCATGTGGGAGACCCAGGTTCCCGGACAATGTACCTCATGCACAGCCACCATCCATCTGTCAGTGGTGGCTTGTGTGTTACTCTGATGCTAAACAGGTTTCAGCAGTGCTTCCAGACTAAGATGGGCTAGGAAGAAAGGCCTGGTGATCTGCTTCCAAAAATTCAGCCAACGAAAACCCTATGGAACATAGTTCTACTCGGACAACACAGAGTCATCATGAATTGGAGTTGACTCAATGGCAACAGTATGCATGAAGCAAAGGATAACATACTATCAAGCATTTTTATCTTCAAGAGGCAACTACAATCAGCTCCAGAATAGCCTCCAGAGCTCTCCATTTACATATCCCACGCTACTGCTGGTGCCATGACTTCCCAGCTGCATAATCTTGGTCAACCACATGCAATGGGAATTACTGAGGCGTCTTAGTCTTCCAATGCTATAGATATGTAAGCTTGTCTTTCTTGAATAACATTTTCTTGAACATTCTATATGCTCATCTTTTCTTTAAATATTTGAAAGCTTATGAGCCTCCTTTCTATGGGCACACTATCCATCCCTTGTCTTAGTTACTTAGTGCTGCTATAACAGAAATTCCACAAGTGGGTTGCTTTAACAAACAGAAATTTATTTTCTCACAGTTTAGGAGGCTAGAATTCAAAATGCAGGGTGCTGGCTCTTGGGGAAGGTTTTCTCTCTCTGTTGGCTCTGGAGGAAGGTCCTTGTCTCTTCTGAGCTTCTGCTCCTGGGCAATCTTCATGTGACTTGGCATCTCTCTTCTCCCTTTTCTGCTCCCTTCTTTGCTTGTTTAATCTCTTTTATATCTCAAAAGAGATTGATTCAAAATACACCCTACACTACTCCTGCCTTACTAACATAACAAAGACAACCCATTCCCCAGTGAGTTTATAACCACAGGCATAGAGGTAAGGATTTACAACACATATTTTTTTGGAAGTAATTCAATCCATAACATCCCTATAGGACTTTTCAGAAGTGAGATTAGTATAAGTGAATGGATAATATAAAATATGAAACTAATTTTATGCAGCATTATATTTAGAAATATAGGCAGACTCTTCAAATTATACTAATTTGCATTAAAATGCGAGATGGGCTTTTGTTTAAAGAGTTTTTGTGCACTTTCTACAGAAAATCTTCAAAGCTTTTTAAAGTAGTTTAAATTAGTTAAATTGAAAAACTTTTAGAGATTCCTTCTAATATTACCAAAAGGTTCTAACAACATCTTAAGTAAAACTATCTTAAAACCTTCCCCAAACTGTCAATACAGTTTCCAAAGCCTTAACCCAAAACTGTGCTCTCTTACTCACTTTGTAAATCCTGATATTAGAAGCAAAAAAGAAGATACATTGAGGAATTAAATTACACTATAAAAAAATTGATGTTTCAAGTTCTGAATTCCACATGAAGGAACTCTTCTTTTATGAGGAAATAAACAAAAACACAACACCGTGGCAGGTATCGTGGAAGAAATTTTAACTTTGTACCAAAGTTTGGAAATAACATCTTTCTAAAATCACACGTGCAGAAATAACATCTTAGAAAGGAAGGGAACAAATAACAGGATTTATTTGCAAGATCTTACTACCAGTGGTGGAACGGAAACAAAATATCGACATTAAAAGCTATTCTTAGCCAGTCGCACCTCCAGCGCCTAAGGTTTTCAAGCTCAGGGATTCCAGAGGACAGAGTAGATTTCCCCACTAGCTTGTTGACTCTGGTGTTTGCATGAATATCCTTCAACCGGCATAGCTCTCATTTAAATGCATATCCTACTACAATGAAACAGCAAGTTTCTAGATCTTGACCAGGCTGGCATTTTGCTGCTAAGAAAAACAGAAAAAAAATGGCCCACAAAGGTCCCATTGATGTTAAACTAGCTCTAGCTGAAATCACAAGCGGCTTTTTAGAAGCCAAGCAGGGAAGCCCCGATGACCAGCCTGAGCTTCCTGAGCTGATGTCAGCACCAATCTGTAATCTGTAAAGGGCTTGGGCCAAAAGAGTGGGAGAGGGATGAATGGCAACCCTCGCCCATAACCTCTCTACAAAAGGGACCCCTTGTGTCAACGGTTGCTATGCCTTGAGAAAAATCAAACTACTCTGGGGAATTCTAAAAAAAAAAGTAGTCTTCAAATTTTCAGCCTCATTGGCTAACATCTAATAGCATTTTCTGTAACATTTGTTTTTGTTATTTGCCAAGCATTCAGGATGAGCTGGCATTTATTGGGCACTCTGTTTTGCCTTGGGCAGCTTCACAAATATTATCTCCTGTTGTCAGGCAGTAAAATGATAAAATAGGTACTCATATTCCTACTGTGTAGATGAGATACAGAATTTCAAAAAGATTAAATGACTGGCCCAAAGTTCACAGCTAGTAAATGATGGGCTTGGGGTTGAACCCATGTCCTTGAGATCAAGTCCCAAGTTCTTTTATCTATAGCCCAACTGTAAATGCACCAGGACATATAAAGCTGCATCAGCAATAGTTGAGTCCTACCGGTCCTGCAGCAGCCCTGGTGGTGCTGTGGTTAAGAACTCAGCTGCTAACCAAAAGGTTGGCAATTCAAATCCACCAGTCGCTCCTTGAAAGCCCTATGGGGCAGTTCTACTCTGTCCTGTAGGCTGGCTATAAGTCAGAATAGACTTGATGGCAACGAGTTTGCTTTTGTTTGTTTTTGTTTGTTTCTTTTACCAGCCCTGCAGTTTGTAAACATATCATCGAAGAAGGATTTTCCACCGGAGCTCCCATGGACCTCACATGCTATCACAGAAAACACGAAAATGCCTCAGATCGGAATCCCAGTTCTGGCACCAGCTGTCCATGGGACCTTGCACAAGTAGTTGTCTTTCATGCACTTAAGTTTCATCGTCTTTCAAATGGCACTAATAATTGGGACTATATCTATAAATATAGAAGGAAATTAAAATAATTATGTATTTATATAAATATATGCTTATGTATATTTGCTATCGATGTGTTGGAACTGTGGTGTTGGCAAAGAATATTGACTATATCGTGGACTGCAAGAAGAAAGAGCAAAGCAGTCTTAGAAGAAATACAGCCAGATACTCCTTAGAAGTGAGGATGGCGAGACTTTGATTCACTCACTTTGGACACATCCTCAGGAAAGACCAGTTGCTAGAAAACAACTTCATATCTGGTAAAGTAGAGGGTCCGTGGAAATGGGGAAAACCCTCAATGAGACAGATTGACACACTAGTTGTAACAATGGACTCGAACATTCTAATGATCATGAAGATGGCACAGGACCGGCAAAGTTACATTCTGTTATACATTGGGTCACTGTCTTAGTTATCTAGTGCTGCTATAACAGAAATACCACAAGTGGATGGCTTTAACAAACAGAAATTTATTCTGTCACATTCTAGTAGGCTAGAAGTCCAAATTCAGGGCATCAACTCCAGGGGAAGGCTTTCTCTCTCTGTCGACTCTGGAGGAAGGTCCTTGTCATCAGTCTTCCCCTGGACAAGGAGCTTCTCCTTGCAGGAACCCTGGGTCCAAAGGACATGCTCTGCTCCCGGCACTGCTTTCTTGGTGGTTATGAGGTCCCCAACTCTCTACTTGCTTCCCTTTCCTTTCCCTTTATCTCTTGTCAGATAAAAGGTGGTGCAGGCCATGCCCCAGGGAAATTCCCTTAACACTGGATCAGGAATGTGACCTGAGCAAAGGTGTTACAATCCCACCCTAATTCTCTTTAACCACATGCAGAGATTATGATTTATAGCACATAGGAAAATCAACAAAATGGAGGACAACCACACAACACTGGGAATCATGGCCTAACCAAGTTAACCCATATTTTTTGGGGACACAATTCAATCCGTGACAGTCACCAGGAGTTGGAGCCCACTTGATGGCAACTAACAACATTTGCTATGTAAATGCTACATTAACATTCATGAGAGCTGTGTCTAACACAAATATAGAATCAATCTACAATCACCTGTAAGTGTGTCAAAATGAAAAGAAAAATAAGTGATATATGAATAAAAACAGTGTACATTTTATGTATAGCATGATTAGAGATATTGAAAGGCAGACATATAAAAATATATTCCACCAAATTTTAAAAAAAAAAGAATTCAGGGAAAATATAAGATTTGCTGGCTTAGCCATGAAGTGGTGGTGACAAAATGAAGCTTGGACTTCGGTCTCAGAAGAGAGAGAGTAAAAAAGGAGGCCAGACATGGAGCTAAATCCTCTATATGAATCATCCTCATTTAATCATCACAGCCCACCACTGGTCTCTCAATTTTTGTACTGTGGTGGTTTACATGTTACTATGATGCTAGAAGCATTGCCACCAGTATTTCAAATACCAGCAAGGTCACCGAAGGCAGACAGGTTTCAGTGGAGCTTTCAGACTTAGATTAGGAAGAAAGGCCTGGTGATCTACTTCCAAAAATTAACCAATAAAATGCCTATAAGTCACAACAGAGTATTATCTGATACAGTGTTGGAAGAAGATGGCACAGAACATCTCATTCGGTTATACATGAGGCCACCGTGAGTCAAAGCTGACTCAACAGCATCTAACAACAACAACAATCCTCACAACAACTCCATAAGGTAGATACTGCTATTGTTATCTCCATTTCACAGATGAAGAAACTGAGGCATCAGGAGGTGAAGTAGCTTGCCCAGGGTTGCAAAAGTGGTGAGTGACTGTGTTGGGACTCAACCCAGCCATCTGGTTTCAGAGCCTGCACTGCCAATCAAGTAAAAGAAAGGTTCACTTGTTTTGTAGATTCTCCTCGAAAATATTTGGAAGACTTAAAGCCTCTTCCGACAATGCCCAGTAAGGATGCTGCATTGTAATTCAAACTAGAATCTATTTATCAGATGAAATAGACATTTCAAATGGGAAGATGAAGTACGCACACAGTTAAAGACCCTGTGTCTCCCAAATCAACAAGAATTGATTGGAAAAATAAGCAGTTGGCCTTTATCTGTTACAGTCAACTGTAGTCCCACTTTTACTAAATGGTAATGAGAAATGTAGATTGAACTCAATGATCTCTCAGAAAATAGATGCATCTACAATGTGGATTGGGATGATGAAAACACAAGGCAACCTACTTTATTTGAGTGCAGACTATCTCCAGCTGGGGCCCTGGTGGCACAGTGGTTAAGAGCTATGGCTGCTAACCAAAAGGTTGGCAGTTCAAATCTACCAGTCACTCCTTGGAAACCCTACAGGGCAGTTCTACTCTGTCCTATAGGGTCAGTATGAGTCGGAATCAACTCAACAGCAACAGGTTTTGTTTTGTTTTATTTTTTGGTTTTATCTCCAGCTACGTTTCTAGTGAAGAGAATGTCAGATCAAGCCTTTCTGAAAGGAAGGGAGTAACCAGTGTTTGGTTCCCTACCTACACTGGCCACATTCTTTCTGCTTTGATCCTAGCCTGGAGAACGAAGCTGGTTACGTTTGCTTTCAAAATAGTAGAGAACAAGATTGTCTTCTAACTCTGTTGTTGTTCTTAGCTGTTATCAAGTCAGCCCCTGACTCAAGGCAATCCCACGCCCAGTGGAACAAAATGCTCCCTAGTCCTGTGTCATTCTCATGATAGGTTGTGGATCAGACCATTGTGATCCAAAGAGTTTTCATAGGCTGATTTTTGGAAGTTGATTGCCAGGCCTTTCTTCCTAGTCTGTCTTAGTCTGAAAGTGCTGCTGAAACCTGTTTAACATCAGAGCAACACACAAGCCTCCAGTGAGACAGGTGATGGCTATGCATGAAGTGCATTGGCCAGGAATCAAGCCTGGATCTCCCTCAGGGAAGGTGAGATTTTTACCACTGAATCACCAATGCCTCATTCTTCTAGCTCTATGTAGTATCTAACACGGCGTCCAGCACCATTTAGGAGTTCAATAGGTACTTGTTGATTTTGTTTGATTTCATGTTCCAGAGCCCTCCTTTTCTTTATTTCACTGCCAGTCATCCCTCACTCACATGCAGGACCCAAAGTTCCCAATATTTGGATATTCTCCCTCCTTCTCACACCTGCTCACAGGAAATTTTCTGACCAAGCCATTTATCCTAAACTGCAACTGACTGATTAAGCTCCATCATGATCTCATCAGATTATTTGCATTTTCAATCATTCGTTCACTCAGTCAACAAAATTTATTGAGTACATCCTGTAGGCTCTGTGCTGTGTACTAAATGGAATTGCGCCCAAATAAGGTATCTTTAATTGTGGTATTTTGGTACCGGTATCTTAGTCAAAAGGATCCCTGGTGGCACAGGGGTTAAGGCACTCAATTGTTAACCAAAAGGTCAGCAGTCCAAACCACCAGCAACTCCACAGGAGAAAGATGTGGCAGTCTGCATCTGTAAAGATTTACAGCCTTGGAAACCCCATGGGGTCGCTATGAGTCAGAATTGACTTGACAGCAGTGGGTTTTTGGTTTGTCTTAGTCAAGGTGATTTCAGTTGCAAATGTCAGAAACTTATTGAGGTAACAAATAAATAACAATAACACTAAAAGCATTTACCAAAAATATTATATTATACATAAAGAAGAATTTTATAAAACCTAGGGAAGGAAATGCAGATAAAACCTATGAAAGTCCAGAATAAGAAAGCATGAAAAATAGTCAACTGTTCTCGCCATTCTCCCTCATTAGGACTGACTTCCTTGCTCCTTGTTTCTGATTTTCACTCTAATTCTGCACTATTCTTTTGGCAGACTGGCTTTCTCTGCTGCTCCAGGCCTATGTTTATCCTCAGCTCCAGAATTTTGGATTCTCAGAAAACTCTGCTTTCCCCAGAGAGGTCAGGTGTCCACTCCATTCAAGAAGGGAGTAAGGGGAATAGGATCTCGCAGTACAAGCAGGGCCACAATTGACTGGAAATCTTTATTAGTCATCAGAAGAACTGAGATAGCCATCTCTGTGCTACCAGGGCTCTGTTTTACCTCCTTGCTTCATCCTTTTATACCCAGACAGAGGCTATTGGTCTTCAAAAACATGTAGGAAAACACGGACAGAGGCATATTGCCTGAGGGAAGTGTAATCACCAAAAGTAAACTGTTGTAAGTGGAGGACACACACAGGCAGAAACCTGGGTGCAGCTCATAGTAAGGAAGTCTATTTTTTATACACTATATTATTTGGAATCTCAATAAACTGAGCAGTGATGCCAAACAGGAGGGCTTTTAACTTCATTCAGCACAGCAACAGTAGATGCAGGCCTGCTCAGCTTTGTAAAATAAGCTGTGGACGTTAACGGGTCTCAAACAGTTCCCAAGGGAACAGGCACAGAAGCCAAAGCCTCATATGCCCTGCGTGGTTGGTAAACTGTCTGGATGGAGCACTACACTTGAGGATATGTAAAGAGGCAAAGACCAAATGGTGCCTACTCAAAACTAAAACAATGCATATCACACTTGTTGCCGTTGAGTAGATTCCAACTCATGGCAACCCTAGAAGACAGAGCAGAACTGTCCCATAGGGTTTCCAAGGATCGGCTGGTGGATTTGAATTGCCCATCTTTTGGTTAGCAGTTGTAGCTCTTAACCACTGCCCCACTATGGCTCCTCAAAACAAAAAATACTGAAAAAATAGGGGCAAGATAATTTCATACTAAACAGACTCCTGAAAATGATTTACTATAGGAACCAGAAGAAAATACTGTCTTTTCTCATTTTCAGCATAATGTAGCCAAGCCTCAGAAGAGATTCAAATTATAAGTCCTCAGAATCAAAGCAGCTGATCTCTCAATCTCTCCCTCTTTGCAGCTTCCTAGACTTGTTTCTACTTTTCTCTTTATGCCTAAGTCATTCTCTTTCCTCCTTGTGACTTTATGCTCTATGAAACTTGAGCAGACAATTAAAAGGAGATAATAGACTGAGATGTAATTATAGTAGATGCAATCCTAGATTACAAACTAAGATAATAAAATGTCAGATAAGAAAGTATTGCATGAAAACTAAACGTAGACCAGTAAAATTTTTAATTTTTAATATTGGTGATAAGAAAGAGATAGACATTGCAAATAATCAAATAATAAAGGTGGAAGACAAACATGAAAGTCACTCTCTAAATGTATATTTAAAAAAAGAAGAAGAAAATCTTTGAAAGAAGATAAAATTCATTACAGATGTTCCCGGTTGGGGAGTAAGGGAAAGGGTTAGGAATGATTGAGGAATAGAAGCAGAAATCACAGCTGAAGAGTTCATTCCATAGCTAATTAAAAAAAAAAAAATGAATATACTTATTAAAAATGCCAAGGTCATGAGGCACTGTCATAGATCGGAAGATACTAAGGAGACATAATGACTAAATGCAATGTGGGATCCTGGATTGGGTCTTGAAAGAGAAAAAAAGAACACTAGTGGGAAAACTGGTGAATTCCAAATAAAGTCTGTAGTGCACAAACCAAAACCAACCCAAGCCAGTTTCCATCGAGTTTATTCCAACTCATGGTGACTCCATGTATTGTGGAGTAGAGCTGCCCTCCATAGGATTTTCAAGGCTGTGATCTTTTGGAAGCAGGTAACCAACCAGGCCTTTCTTCCAAAGTGACTCTGGGTGGGTTAGAACTGCCAACCTTTCAGTTGATGTTCTAGCATTTAACCATTTGTCTTAATTTTGATAAATGTACCATGGTTATGTAAGATGTTATCATTGTGTGAAGCTGAGTAAAGGATATATGAGAACTCTCTGTATTATCTTAGCAACCATTCTGAAAATCTAAAATTATTTCAAAATAAAAAATTGTAAAAAAAAATTGAACAGTAAAATCAGAAGAGCTGAATTTGCTCTTGGAAGAATTACTAAAAAGAACCTCACAACCACATACATTCAGGTAAATTTTTTAATTATTTAATTAAAAGGATAAAAATAAAGCCTTGTAAACATCCAGAAAAAAATAAGGCAATTATGTCCAAAAGGCTGCTAACAAAGCATCAAAATACATACAGCCAAAACCGATAGACATACCACGAAAAGTGATAAGAAAACAATTGCTGTGAGAAATTTTCAAGAACTTTTTTTAAGCCTTTTAAACACAAAGTAATTTTAAAAAATGAAGACATAATTTTAATAGTATAATTTTTAACAACAAAGTAAATGTGCTTCAATACATATTTGTATACATATGTGTGCACATATGCATATGTACATATATGTTGTTTTTGTGTGCTGTAGAGTCGATTCTGTCTCATAGCAACCGTACAGGACAGAGTAGAACTGCCCCATAAGGTTTCCAAGGAGCAACTGGTGGATTCAAACTGCCAACTTTTGGTTAGCAGTGAAGCTCTGAACAATTGCACCACCAGGGCTCCATGAACTATATAGACTTTCAAAAAACAAATCCTTCCTTTGCTACTGAAACCACTCAACTTTTTTCATAAGCTAACAAACCCTAAGACCAAAACTAGACACAAAGAGTATAAAAAAAAAAATCACTTATTAATATAAATACTTCAAACTGAATTTATTAGTACAAAAGAATTAGCCAGCATGACAAAGTAGAATTTATTCCAAGAATTCAGGTATAATATTGGGAAATCTCTTAATATAATTATTCAAAAAATAGTCTCAATAAGAAAAAAAAGATGAATTATTTAATCATTTAGATGTTTCAAAAGCATTCAATAGCATTCAATTTCTGTTCCTTATTTAATTTTTTTAAACCTTTGAAAATTAAAAATAGGAGAATATTTTTCAGCTTCATAAACTTGGATAACCAATCCAGTAACACAAAAAAACAGACAAAAAGAGAGACAGCAATTGGAAAGGACTTTTTAAATTATCATTAATGAAGGAATGTGTATTTATGTATTCAAAAAGCCCAATAAAATACACTGTACAATTCTTAGGTTTAACAAAGTGCAATAAAGTGATCAGATACAAGACAAATATACATTGCTCAATTGTTTTTCAGATATACTACCAACAATAACAACACCAACAAAACACACTAATTAGAACACACACTCCTAATTAAAACCTGGAAGGTCCTTGGGTGGCGCAAATGGTTTGCACTTGACTATTAACTGAAAGGTTAGCGGTTTGAACCCACTCAGCAGTGCCACAGAAGAAAGGCCTGGTGATCTGCTTCCATAAAGATTGCAGACAAGAAAACCCTATGGAGCAGTTCTACTCTAACACACAGGGTCACAGTTAGAAGTAATCCCTAAGCAAACTTTGATGTAATTTGACTATAATTTGGTTATCATAGTAATTTGCCTACTGTAATAAAAAATGTTATACACAGACATGAAAATCATAGTTCTCTTATCTGTTGCATTTCTCATTGTGGATTAATAAATTTGCATTCAAACTTATTTAGCAGTCTCCTGTGAATTCACTTCATCCCTGAGTCAGTTCCTATTAATGAAACACAAAACTAAGTTTCTGGACCTGGAAATCTAAAAGCCAGAACTAAATTAATCAAGACTAAATGTCTCTTTATTTTTCTTACTTGTGACTCACATATCCCACTGCCATATGCATTCTTTTAAATATTTAAAGAGGCTCTACTAGCTCAAATCTGAGTTTGAAGGGTTAAAAAAGGAAATATGACACACATAGAAAAGAATGAGCATGCTTTGACACCACTCCCTTTCCTCTTTCTATAGCAGCCTCAGAAAGTTAATCTCAACCACGCTGCTCTGTTAATATTTTCTCAACAATTCCCTATCTTGGTCAGATTCTATCCTTGATATGGAGCAGCAGTTCTCAAAGTGTGGTCCTCAGATCTTCCTCATGAGTATCATTTGGGAAATAAGAAACGCAAATTCCCAAGTGCCACTCCAGACCTACTGAATCCAGAATTCTGGCGGCTGGTCCCAGTAATCTGTGTTTTAACTGGCCCTGCAGGTGATTCAGTGCATGCTAGAGTGTGCAAAGTTCGGATGGCCTTTGGGTTTTTTCATTAACTTCACTAATCGCAGGTGGCAAGAGTACTACTATCTCCACAATATCAGAGCGAAGTTGCCCTCCCTGAGGTATTTTGCAAGTGCAGGGTCATTAATTTAAATTGATTTGTCTTTTAATGTCATTTGTCACCATTAGCAAACCAAGTTGTGTGCTCCAATGGGAGAGAAAAAAAATCAATCACCATTGTTTGGTCTTAAGCCAAGTCAGCAATGTAATAAAATATAATCTAGACACTCAGTTGATGCCTACAGCTCAACAGCATACCACAATCTAGCTAGAAGATGAAAATGAGGAGTTGCTAGTTTTGAGAGGTTGTGAAGTGTACTAAAAAGATCACTGCACAAAAGTCCAAAGAACCACATCAATTTTACCTTATCTTTTTTAGCTTTAGCTCTTTCATCTATTTAACATTATAAATTAAGCAGGAAATTAATATGAAAATAATTATGTTTTTAAAAAATCAAGCATACACTCTTGTTTCCTGAATATACTAGCCACACATCCTTCACCTCCCCTACGTGTGAGAGCAACTCCATAACACCCAGCCACCCGCCCCACCCCTCCACCACCCAGGAGAGCCCTTGCACAACACCTGGATGCCCTCCCCATCCCTCCTACACCCAGGAGAATGTCTGCATGACCTTCAGTAGTCCAGCTTGCCCCGCCCCCTCTAGAGAGTGCGCAAACCCTGGCAGCCTGCTCCATCCTTCCCCAACCTGAGAGAGTGCCTGCATGACCTTTGGTTGCACACCTTACCCTTCCCCACAGGAAAGAGCACCTATGCTCCTCCTAGCCTCCCATCCTGCCTCCCTGACAGAGGGAGCACATCAGTACATGCCTGACATCAACTTGCTCCTTGCCCATTGCCCAGCCATTTGTTGAGCCACTGTGAGCATCCTCATGTCTCCAGATAGTGTCCGCCCAGTACACCCTCAATCATCTCATACGTACAGTGAACAGTGACAAGCACTTGCCCTGCCCGCTGTTGCTTTGTTCAGCTAGGGGCAGGAAGTGAACGTCTCTATGACACCAGAAACCAATCACCAGAGTGCACCCGATCAAAACAAAACAAAACAAAAAAATCATAAATGAATAAAACAAAACCTTAATGCCTCAGACACAGAAGACAATAGCAAATCATGTAAAGAAACAAGATGAAATGGCTCAACCAATGACCAAAATAAAGGGACAGAAAGCATTCGTGAGGAAGAGATGATAATGGAACTGTTTGATAAGGAATTCAAAAGTCTTATACATAGGTTCCTCAAAGAGACCAAGGAAAACACAGGCAAAAGCCCAGAAGAATTTGGGAAAATAAGACAAGAACAAAATAACAAATTAATAGACAATTAGAAATCATACAAAAATAGCAACTAGAAATCCAAGAAGATTAATGATAACATATCAGAAATAGGTAACTCAATGGAAGGACATAGAAGTAGAATTGAAACAATGGAAGAAAGAATTAGCAAAATAGAGGACAAATCATTAGATACCAATTTGCTTGAGGAATAGTTAGAAAAAAGAATTAAAAAATAATAATAATAAAGCCAAGAGTTATGTTTGACACTATGAAGAGGAATAATTTAACCATGATGGGAATCCCAGTACAGGTTGCTGTTGTTAGGTGCCAGCAAGTCAGTTCCAACTCAGAGCAACCCTATGAACTAAAGAATGAAACACTGCCCAGTCCTGCACTATCCGCACAATCATTATGCTTGAGCCCATTGTTGCAGCCACTGTGTCAATCTATCCTGTAGAATGTCTTCCTCTTTTTTGCTGACCCTCTACTTTACCAAGCATATGTCCTTCTCCAGGGACTGGTACCTCTTGATAACATGTTGTCATGGATTGAACTGTGTCCCCCCAAAATATGTGTCAACTTGGTTAGGCCATGATTCCCAGTATTGTGAGGTAGTCCTCCATTTTGTGATTGATATAATTTTCCTATGTGTTGTAAATTCTAATCTCTGCCTGTGGCTAATGAGGAAAGATTGGATTATGTTGAAGAAGATTAGGGCGGGATGTAACACCCTTGCTCAGGTCACATCCTGATTGAATGTAAAGGGAGTTTCCCTGAGGTGTGGCCTGCACCACCTTTTATCTTACAAGAGATAAAAGGAAAGGGAAGAAAGCAGAGAGTGGGGGACCTCATACCATCAAGAAAGCAAAGTTGAGAGCAGAGCATGTCCTTT
The DNA here is from genome assembly GCF_000243295.1 of Trichechus manatus latirostris. Lineage (NCBI taxonomy): Eukaryota > Metazoa > Chordata > Mammalia > Sirenia > Trichechidae > Trichechus > Trichechus manatus. The sequence continues at coordinate 779,595 of NW_004444043.1, forward strand.
GGTCCCTGCGATGAGAAACTCCTAGTCGAGGGGAAGATTTATAACAAGGACCTTCCTCCAGAGCAGACAGATAGAGAAAGCCTTCCCTTTAAGCTGATGTCCTGAATTTGGACTTCTAGCCCACTAGAATGTGAGAGAATAAACTTCTGTTTGTTGAAGCCAACCACTTGTGGTATTTCTGCTATAGCAGCACTAGATAACTAAGACACGTGTTCAAAGTACATGAGACAAAGTCTCACCATCCTCGCTTCTAAAGAGCATTCTGATTGTACTTCTTCCAAGACAGATTTGTTCATTCTTCTGGCAGTCAATGGTATATTTAATATTCTTTGCCAACACCGTAATTCAAAGATATCAATTCTTCTTCAATCTTCTTTATTCATTGCCCAGGTTTTGTATGCATATCCCAGAACAAGAGGAGATAAAAAAAAAAAAGCAGAGAGAATTTTTGAAGATTTACTGGAAGAAAACTTCCCCACTATTATGAAAGACAAGAAAATTTCCAAGACGCTCAATGAATCCCATACAGGATAGACCCCAAAAGAAAGTCACCAAGATATATCATAATCAAATTTTCCAAGTATACAGATAAAGAAAGAATTCTGAGAGCAGCTCAGGAAAAAAGAAGTATCACCTACAAAGGGATTCGAGTAAGACTAAGCTCTGATTTCTTGACAGAGACCATACAGGCAAGAAGGCAATGGATGATGTATATAAAACCCTGAAAGAACTGCCAAACAAGAATCACATACCCAGCAAAACTATCTCTTATATACTATGGCAAAACTAGGATATTCCCAGATAAACAGAAACTAAGGGAATTTGTAAAAACCAGACTATAGTTACAAGAAATATTAAAGGGAGTCCTTCAGATAGAGAACCAATGACAGCAGACAACAACCTGAGAGTAAGCCACACAACAGCATCACCAAGATGCCAACCCAGATAGAGAAATCCGAAAGAAAAATATAGCTACAGAACCAAAAACAAGGAACCAGAGATGTCAATCTGAAACCGACAACAACTTCAAAACAAATGAGGAGAATGAGTGGTGTAATTATAAAACTTCCATATGGAGAGGAAGGGAAGGCAATATCTAAAAATAACAGACTGTTTTAAACATAAGATGATAAAAGTAAAACCTCACAGTAACCACAAAGAAAATTAGCAACTTATCCACCAAAATAAAGAATAAAATCAAAAAGATTCAATAAACAGAAAAATTACAAAAATGAAGGAAATAAAAAGACAATCCATGAACAAAAAGAACTCAGCACAGAAAGTTAAGTGGAATAAAGAAACTGTCAACACTGCAAAAAAGGCATAACAAATGTCAGCAGTAAATTCATATCTATCAATAATCACACTGAACATAAATGAATTAACGGCACCAGTCAAGAGACATAGAGTGGCAGAATGGATTAAAAAAAAATATGACCCATCAATATGTTGCCTACAAGAGACACACCTTAGACATAAAGAGGTTTAAAATCAAAGGATGGAAAAAATCAAGCAAACAGTAAGCAAAAAAGAGCAGGAGTGTCAATATTAATCTCTGATAAAATAGATTTTAAATCAAACTTTATCATAAGAAACAACGAAGGACATTATATAATGAGTTAGGGATCAATCCATTAAGAGGACAAAATTATAATAAATATCTATGCACCCAATGAAAGAGCTCTCAAATACATAAAACAAACCCTAACAGAAATGAAAAGAGAAAAATACAGTTCTACAATAATAGTAGGAGACTTTAACACATCATTTTCAACATTGGACAGAACAGCTAGAAAGCAACTCAGCAAAGATACGGAAGAACTAAATAACACAATCAACCAAATTGACCTCATAGACATATACAGAGCACTCCACCCAAGAACAGCACAATATACATTCTTCTTCAGCACACATAGATCATATTCTAGAATAGACCATATCCTAGGCCACAAAGCAAGCCTCAATAAATTAAAAATATATTTAATACAAAACATCTTGTCAGATCACAATGTTGTAAAATTAGAAATCAGTAACAGGAAGAACAAAGAAAAAAGCAAATACTTGGAAACAGAATGATGCTATGCTTAAAAACCACTGGGTAATAGAAGAAATAAAAAATGAAATTAAAAAAATTCCTAGAATCAAATGTGAATGAGAATACAACATACCAAAACCTTTGGAACACAGCAAAAGCAGTGCTCAGAGGCAAATTTATAGCAATAAACACACATCAAAAAACAATAAAGGGCAAAAATCAATACCTGAACCCTACAACTCAAACAAATAGTAACAGAGCAGCAAAAGAAGTCTACAACCAGCAGAAGAAAGGAAATAATAAAGATTGGAGCAGAAATAAATGAAACAGAAATCAGAAAACAATTGAAATAATCAAGACTAGAAGCTGGTTCTATGAAAGGATCAATAAAATTGACAAACCATTGATCGAATTGACAAAAGAAAAAAAAGGAAAGATATAAATAACCCAAATAAGAAACAGGATGGGCAACATCAAAACAGAACCAACCGAAATAAAAAGGATCATAACAGAATACTGTGAAAATTACAGCCCAACAAATTTGAAAGTCTAGAGGAAATGGACAAATTCCTAGACATACACTACCTACCTAAACTAACACAAACTGAGGTAGAAAATCTGAACAGACTCATAACAAAAGAAGAAATTGAAGAGATCATAAAAAAAGTACCAAACCAAAAAAAAACAAAACAAAACAAAACCTTGGACTGAACGGTTTCGCTGGAGAATTCTACCAAACATTCAGGAAAGAGTTGACACAAATACAACTCAGACTATTCCAGAACACAGAAAAGGAAGGCAGCCTCCCAAATTCATTCTATGAAGCCAGCACAATCCTGATAGTAAATCCAGGCAAAGACACCACTAAAAAAGAAAATTATAGACTAGTATCTCTCATGAACATTGATGCAAAAATTCTCAACAAAATTCTAGCCAATAGAATCCAACAGAATATCAAAAAAATAATACATAATGACCAAGTTGGATTCATACCATTGCAAGGAGGGTTCAACATTAGAAATCAATCAGTATAACCCACCACTTAAATAAAATAAAGGAAAAAAATCCCATAATCTTCTCAATCGATGCAGAAAAGGCATTTGATAAAGTCTAACACTCATTCCTGATAAAGACTCTCACCAAAATACGAATAGAAGAGAAATTTCTCAAAATAATTAAGGGCATATATGCAAAACAAACAGCCAGCATTATTCTCAGTGATGAGAGACTGAAAGCATTCCCCTTGAGAACAAGAACCAGACAAAGAAGCCCTTTATTGCACTCTTGTTCAACATTGTACTGGAAGTCTTAGCCACAGCGATAAGACAAGAAAGGAAATAAAGGGCATCTAAACTGGTAAGGAAGAAGTAAAACGATCCCTATTTGCAGACGATATGATCCCACACATAGAAAATTCCAGAGAATTCACAAGAAAGCTACTGTAAGTAATAGAAAGATTCAGCAAAGTGGCAGGGTATAAGATAAACATACAAAAATCAGTCAGGTTCCTCCACACTAAGAAAGAGAACTCCAAAAAGGAAATCAGGAAAACAATACCATTTACAATAGCCCCCCAAAAGATAAAGTAGTTAGGAATAAACCTAACTAGGGATGTAAAAGACTTATACAAAGAAAACTACAAAACACGACTACAAGAAACCAAAAAAGAACCTCCAAAGATTGCACAAGAAAACTACTGGAACTAATAAAAAGATTCAGCAGAGTAGAAGGATACAAGATCAACATACAAAAATCAGTTGGATTCCTATACACCAACAGAGAGAACATTGAGAAGGAATCAGGAAAACAATACCATTTATAATAGCCCCTAAAAACTCAAAATACTTAGGAATAAATCTAACCAGGAAGTAAAAGAACTATACAAATAAAACTGCAAAACACTATTACAAGAAACCAAAAAAGACCTACATAAATGGAAAAACATACTATGCTCATGGATAGGAAGACTTAACATTATGAAAATGTTAATACTACCCAAAGCAATCTAGAGATACAATACAATACCACTCCAAATTCTAACAACATTCTTTAATGAGATGGAAAAACTACCAACTCTACATGGAAAGAAAAGAGCCCCTGGATAAGTAAAACATTACTGAAAAAGAAAAATAAAGTAGGATGTGTCTCACTAACCTATCTCAGAAACTACTATACAACTGTAGTAGTCAAAACAGCTGGGTACTGGTACAACGACAGACACATAAACCAGTGGAACAGAACTGGAACCCCAAAATAAATCCATCCACCTATGGATTTGAATTGGACAAATCTGCTGCAAAAGACCTCTTCAAAGTGTCAAAAAGCAGGGATGTCATTTTAAGGACTAAAGTGTGCCTGACCCAAGTCATGGTGTTTTCAATTGCCTCATATGCATGCAAAAGCTGGATAATGAACAAGAAAGACAAAAGAAGAATTGATTCCTTTGAATTATGGTGTTGGCAAAGAATAGTGAATATACCATGGACTGCCAGAAGAACAAACAAATCTATCTTGGAAGAAGTATCGCAAAATTTCTCCTTAGAAGCAAGGATGGCAAGACTTTGTCTCACATGTTTGAGACATGTTCTCAAGAGGGAATAGTCACTGGAGAAGGATATCATGCTTGATCAAGTAGACAGTCATCGAAAAAGAGGAAGACCCTCAATGAGACGGATTGACACGGTGGCTGCAACAATGAGCTCAAGCACAACAACGATTGTGAGGATGGTGCAGGACTGGGTAGTGTTTTGTTCTGTTTTACATACGATCAGTATGAGTCAGAACCAACGCTACGGCACCTAACAACAATAACAATATGGACACCTGATCTTCAAGAAGGGGTTGAAATCCGTTAAATGAAAAAGAAATAGTTTCTTCAAAAAATGGTGCTGGCAAAACTGAATATCCATTTGCAGAAAAATGAAACATACCCCACCCCATACACAAAAATTAACTCAAAATGAATCAGAGACCTAAAGGTAAATCCTAAAACTATAAACTTCATGAAAGAAAACATAGGGAAGCTAGGAGCCCTAATTTATGGTATAGATAGAATATCAAGTGTAACTAAAAATGTACAAACTATGGAAGATAAATTAGACAACTAAGATTCCTTCAAAATTAAATACTTAAGCTCATCAAAAGACTTTTCCAAGAGAGTAAGAAGATAACCTACGGATTTTTTCATAGGAAAATATCTTTGGCAATGACATATCTGATAAGGGTTTAATCTCTAAAATATATAGAAAACTTCAACAACTTAACAATAGAAAGACAAGCAACCCAATCACAAAATGGGCGAAGGACATGAACAGACACTTCACCAAAGAGGACATTCAGGCAGCCAACAAATACATGAAAAGATGCCCTCGATCTGTAGCCATTCCAAAAAAAAAAAAAACCAAACCCATTGCCGTCGAATTGATTCTGACTCATAGCATCAGTAGCCATTAGAGAGATGCAAATCAAAAGCAAAATGAGATACTATCTCACCCCTGCAAGAATGGCACTGATCAAAAATTCAGAAAACAATAAATGCTAGCAAGATTGTGGGGAAACTGGAACTCTTATACATTGCTGGTGGGAATGTAAATGGTACAAACACTATGGAAAACAATATGGCACCTCCTTAAAAAGCTAGAAATAGAAATACCATATGATCCTGCAATCCCATTCCTAGGAATATATCCTAGAGAAATAAGAGCCATCACACAAATAGACACATGCATGCCCATGTTCATTGCAGCATTATTCACAATAGCAAAAAGATGCAAACAACCTAAGTGTCCATCAACAGATGATGGGATAAACAAATTATGGTACATACACATAGTGGAATACTACACAACAATAAAGAATAATGATGAATCCGTGAAACCTCTCACAACATAGATGAACCTGGAGGGAATTATGCTGAGTGAAATAAATCAATTACAAAACGACAAATACTATATGAGACCACTATAATAAAAAACCCAAGAAAAGTTTTACACACAGAAAAACAATCCTCGATGGTTACGAGGGAGGAGAGGGGTGGGAATGGAAATCACTAACTAGATAGTAAACAAATGTTAACTTTGGTGAAGGGAAAGACAATATACAATATAGGGAAAGTTAGCACAACTTGACGAAGGCAAAGGAACTTACAAGAACACACCTACACACAAAAAAGAGGCAGCCACAGTAATTACTATAGCATATACAACTCTACTACAACAGTAAAAACAAATAACTTACAAGCAGATACGTATGTTGAATAGGGGAAGGAGGGTGTATAGGAGTGCATTCATGTACGTATATAGATTAGGCTGTGGATATTTTTACATACATATTTGTATTGTTGCATGTATATTCATATATATAGTAGAGCACAGAGGGTGCACAGTCATAGAAGCTTCCTGTTGTTGTTTTTAGGTGCCTTCGAGTTGGTTCCAACTCATAGCGACCCTACATACAATAGAACAAAACACTGCCCAGTCCTGTGCCATCCTCACAATCATTATGCTTGAGCCCATTATTGCAGTCACTTTCTCAAACCATCTCGTTGAGAGTCTTCCTCTTTTTCGCTGACCTACTTTACCAAACATGATGTCCTTCTCCAGGGACTGATCCCTCCTGATAACATGTCCAAAGTATGTGAGACACAGTATCTCCATCTTTGCTTCTAAGGAACGTTCCGGTTGTACTTCTTCCAAGACAGATTTGTTTGTTCTTTCGGCAGTCCATGGTATATTCAATATTCTTCACCAACACCACAATTCAAAGGCATCAATTCTTCAGTCTTCCTTATTCATCATCCAGCTTTCTCATACGTATGAGGTGATTGAAAACACCATGGCTTGGGTCAGGCGCACCTTAATCTTCAAGGTGCTATCTTTGCTTTTCAACACTTTAAAAAGGACTTTTGCAGCACATTCACCTAATGCAATGCATCTTTTGATTATTTGACTGCTTCCATGGGTGTTGATTGTGGATCCAAGTAAAATGAAATCCTTGACATCAATATTTTCTCCATTTCTCTTGATTTTGCTTACTGGTCCAGTTGTGAGGATGTTTATTTTCTTTATGTTGAGGTGTAATCCATACTGAAAGCTGTGGTCTTTGATCTTTATCTGTAAGTGCCTCAAGTCATCTTCACTTTCAGCAAGCAAGGTTGTGTCATCTGCATATTACAGATTGTTAATGAGTCTTCCTCCAAACCTAATGCCCTGTTCTTCTTCATATAGTCCAGTTTCTTGGATTATTTGTTCAGCATACAAATTGAAAAAGTATGGTGAAAGGATACAACCCTGATGCACACCTTTCCTGACTTTAAACCATGCAGTATCCCCTTGTTCTGTTCCAGCGACTGCCTCTTGATCTATGTACCAACTCCTCATGAGCACAATTAAGTGTTCTGGAATTCCCATTCTTTGCAAAGTTATCCATAATTTATTTTGATTCACACGGTCAAATGCCTTTGCATAGTCAATAAAACACAAGTAAATATCTTTTTGGTATTCTCTGCTTTCAGCCAGGTTCCCATCTGACATCAGCTATGACATCCCTGGTTCCATGTCCTGTTCAGAATCTGGCCTGAATTTCTGGCTATTCCCTGTCAATACACTGCTGCAGCCACTTTTGAATGATCTTCAGCAAAATTTTACTTGTATGTGATATTAATGATATTGTTCGATAATTTCCGCATTGGGTTGGATCACCTTTCTTGGGAATAGGCATGAATATGGATCTCTTCCAGTCACTTGGCCAGGTAGCTGTCTTCCAAATTGCTTGGCATAGATGAGTGAGCACTTCCAGGGCTGTATTCATTTGTTGAAACATCTCAGTTGGTATTTCATCAATTTCTGGAACCTTGTTTTTTGCCAATGCCTTCAGTGCAGCTTGGACTTCTTCCTTCAGTTTCATTGGCTCCTTATCATATGCTACCTCCTGAAATGGTTGAAAGTTGACAATTCTTTTTGGTATAATGACTCTGTATATTCCTTCTATCTTCTTTTGATGCTTCCTGCATCGTTTAATATTTTCCCAGTAGAATCCTTCAATATTGCAACTGGAGGCTTGAATTTTTTCTTCAGTTCTTTCAGCCTGAGAAATGCCGAGCGTGTTCTTCCCTTTTGGTTTTCTACGTCCAGCTCTTTGCAAATGTCACTGTAATACTTTGTCTTTTTGAGCCTCCCTTTGAAATCTTCTGTTCAGCTCTTTTACTTCATCATTTCTTCCTTTCACTTAGCTACTTGACATTGAAGAGCAAGTTTCAAAGTCTCTTCAGACATCCATTTTGGTCTTTTCTTTCTTTCCTACCTTTTTAATGACCTGTTGCTTTCTTCATGTATGATGTCTTGATGTCATTCCACAGCTTGTCTGGTCTTCAGTCATTAGCATTCAATGCCTCAAATCTATTCTTGAGATGGTCTCTAAATTCAGATTGGATATGCTCAAGGTTGTACTTGGCTCTTGCAGACTTGTTCTAATTTTCTTCAGTTTCAACTTAAACTTACATATGAGCAACTGATGGTCTGTTCCACAGTTGGCCCCTGGGCTTGTTCTGACTGATGATATTGAGCTTTTCCATCATCTCTTTCCACAGATGTAGTCAGTTTGATTCCAGTGTATTCCATCTGGCAAGGTCCACATGTATAGTTGCTGTTTATGTTGGTGAAAAAAGGTATTTGCAATGAAGAAGTCATTGGTCTTGCAAATTCTATCATGTGATCTCCAACATCATTTCTATCACCAAGACCATGTTTTCTAACTACCAATCCTTCTTCTTTGTTTTCAGCTTTCCCATTCCAATCAACAGTAATTATCAATGCATCCTGATTGCATGTTTGATCAATTTCAGACTATAGAAGTTAGTGAAAATCTTCAGTTTCTTCATCTTCCGCCTTAGTGGTTCGTGCGTAAATTTGAATAATAGTGGCATTCCCTGGTCTTCCTTGTAGGTGTATGGATTTTATCCTATCACTGACAGTGTTGTACTTTAGGATAGATCTTGAAATGTTCTTTTTGACAATGAATGTAATGCCATTCCTCTTCAAGCTGTCATTCCCAGCACAGTAGACCATATGACTGGTGGATTCAAAATGGCCAATGCTGGTCCGTTTCAGCTCCCTAATGCCTAAGACATCGATGTTTATTCATTCCATTTCATTTTTGAAGATTTCCAATTTTCCTAGATTCATACTTCGTACATTCCACATTCCAGTTATTAATGGATGTTTACAGTTGTTTCTTCTCATTTTGAGTAGTGCCACATCAGCAAATGAAGGTCCCAAAACCTTAACTCTATCCAAATCATTAAGGTCGACTCTACTTTGAGGAGGCAGCTCTTCCAAAGTGGTATTTTGAGTGCCTTCCAACCTGAGAGGCTCATCTTCCAGCACTATATCAGAAGCTTCCTAGACACATCTAAACACCTTTAGGGACTGAGTTACTGGAGCTGAAGGCTGGGGACCATGGTCTCGGGAGACATCTAGGTCAATTGGCATAACATAGTTCATAAAGAAAATATTCTATATTCTACTTTGATGAGTAGTATCCAAGGTCTTAAAAGCTTGTGAGTGGCTGTCTAAGATACATTTATTGGTCCCATCCCGTTTGGAGCAAAGGTGAATGAAGAAAACTAAAACACAAGGAAAATATTAGTCCAAAGGACTAATGGACCAAGTGAACCACAATCTCCACCAGCTTGAGCCCAGAAGAACTAGATGGTGCCCAGCTACCAGCACCAACTGTTCTGACAGGGATCACAATAGAGGGCCCAAAACAGAGAGGGAGAAAAACGTAGAATAAAATTCAAATTCACAAAGACTAGACTTACTGCTCTGATAGAAACTGGTGGAGCTCCCAAGATATGTCCCCCAGAGACCCTGCTAACTCAGAACTGAAGCCACTCCCAAAGTCCACCTTTCAGTCAAACTCTAGACAGGCTTATGAAACAAACAATAACACATGTGAGGAACGTGCTTCTTGGATCAATCAAGTTTAAGAGACCAAATGGTCAATACTTGCCCAAAAGCAAAAACGAGAAGGCAGGGAAGGACAGGAAAACTGGATGAATGGACACAGGGAACCCAGGGTAGACAGGGAAAGGGGGAGGGTGGTGACACATTTCAGGGATTGCAACCAATGTCACAATACAATTTGTGTATAAATTTTTGAAGGAGAAACTAATTTGCTCTGTAAAGTTTCACTTAAAGCACAATAAAATTTATATATATATATAAAACAATGTCTTCTTCATGAGAAAGTGTGTTAAATATAAAACGATAACAATAAAGAAATAAACATTTGTGAAATTTATTTCTACTGATGTATATACTGTGCTCTACTATTGCAGAGTATGAGGCAGAGGACAGCAATTCAGTGGAAGAAAGAAGAAAATGAAAAGGGATGGAGAAAGTAGGAAGAAGACAAAAAAAAAGAGGTGGAAAATAAAATAATGAAGAAAGAAATCTGAAAGTAAATTCAATACCTAGGGAATTTAAATCTGCTAGATTGTACTTGCCAAGATAAAATCTCCACACAGATGGAGTTTGAATGGCCCCAAATACACAGTATTTGTGTCACAACATCCCTATAAAACATGTAAAAATAGATGCAAGTATGAGTATAAATAAAGAGAGGTGGGGGTGGAAAGCAATCCTGTCTCCCAGATTGAGGAACAGAGTGAAAATAAGTTGTTTATCTAGAATTTTCAATCTAGGAAAAATAAAACAATGTTAACTCCACAGTGTGGTGGACAGATGCAGGGAATAATTGGTCAAGGAAACAAACAAATGTCATCAAAAAACCCTGTGAGCTTGAGAAATGCATTCTATTCATCAAGAAAAATGAGGGCAGAGTCATTGTATTGACAGTGTGGATTGCAGGAGCTTTAGCTGCATCTCTGAGAGATCTGCAGAGAATCCTACCCTCACTGGTGGTGGTCCTAAGGGCCTAAATTGCACAGGTGCAGGGGCAGACGGTTGACTAAGTACTGTAGCCAAGGTATGTGGGGTCAGGTAGAGGTAGATCCCTCTGGTTCAAGCACACTCTAATGCTCCAGTTGAAATGGCCTTAAATGAAGTCTTCTACTGTCCTGAAATAGCCATTGAGTTCTTGATTCTGCTCAACATTTATTATTCTTTCCCCAGCCATCTGACAATTGTTTGGTTTTGGATGCTGGCTGCCTGCCATTTTCCTTGTCAAAGCACTGCTAAGAACTCTATAAAATCTTCTTGGGTGGGCCCCAGGACTGTTGCCTACACAGGCTGAGACATCTCACAAAGGACATTCTTAAGTCCTACAAAGACACTCAGTAGACGTGGGGTCCGAGAAGAAATGGCCTAGTTTAGAAAGGAAACTTACAACTGGGTCATTGAATGTTTAAGAAACTTTAGAAATCTAATCCCTCTCTGAGTAGATAAAGTGGGATTTACCCAGTTTCACAATCAATAAGCAACAGACTTGATATTAAAACTGAAGACACTCATCTCTAACTTTAATGGACCTCTGTGTTGAGGGAAAGGACACAATTCTAGACATCAGAGGGTCACACAAAAACTGTGTGATCCTGGTCAAGCCACTGAACTCACCAATGGCTCAGTTTCCATATCTTGAAAACAAGTCCTCAGTTATATGATTAACAAGGCACTTTTTAACCTCCACAGTACTGTCTATCTTAATGGCTATACTGTGCCCCTCACAACTTCTCCCCAATCCCCAATACCCATACACACATTTCCATCTGGGTATTTTCAAATAGAGTTCCCTGCTTGATTTTTTGTTGAACTGTGAGTTATATCAGAGGAATGTGACATTTGCTCAGCGGATCATGGGGAACCATGAACTTTGTACACTTTTAAAGGTAGGTCAGCTGGGACCTTGTGCTTGTGGAAACTGCCTTCTGTGAGCCTCATCAGTTTATTCTGAAGATAAAGGGCTTGAATTATCTCTAGTCTCTTGTGGGTTGTGTTGTTGTAGAGTTTGCTCAATGACATTAAACCCCTCTATTACATCTCTGAGTAGGTAAACTCAGTGCCCTTCCTTATTAAAAAAATAGGAATCGGATGTTTGCCTTAAACCTTAAGTGTATGTTTCCCAGCTTTTGCTTCCTTTATCCTCACCTCCTCTTCCTTATCCACTGGCCTCTAAAAATACTAGTAGTAGTAATAATAGTTCACGACCCATCTGTCAGTTTGTCTTACTGTGGTAGCTTGCATATTGCTATGACACTGAAAGCTATGCGACTAGTATTTAAAATACTAGCAGGGTCACCCGTGGTGGATAGGTTTCAGCAGTTTCCAGACTAAGACAGACTTGGAGGAAAGGCCTGGCAATCTACTCTCAAAAATTAGCCAGTGAAAATTCTATGGCTCACAGCAGAATAATGTCCAATATAGTACTGGAAAATGAGCCCCTCAGGTTAGAAGGCATTCAAAATCAGTGGACTCAACCAGGCAACGTTTCATTCTGTTACACACGGGGTGTCCATATGTTGGAACTGACTTGACAGCAACTAACAATGGCAAGAAGTAATAGTACTAGAATAACAATAATACTAATAACAATTAATATTTAATTCATTTAGTGGTAAAATGATTAAATAAGTTCACATATCAGAAGAGCTTAGAAAAGCGCCCAGCCAGCAGTAAGCATTCAATCAATGTTATCCACTGTAAGGACTATGCAGAGGCCTGGCTCTTGTTGTCAGTTGGGGTTGTGTTGATTACAACTCATGATGATCCCATATGTTACAGGGTAGAAAAGCTCCATAGGGTTTTCTTGGCTTTAATCTTAACAAAAGCAGATTGCCAGGCCTTTATGTCTGCAGTACCTCTGGGAGGGTTAACCTTTAGGTTAGCAGTTGAGCACAAACCGTTTGTGCTACCTAGGGACCCTCACAGGTCTGGATAGATACCTATATTGTAAAAAGGAAGCAAATGGTATGTGTTTCTAAAAAGGAATGGGCTAGGTGGTCACAGCAAGTCTCCTAGGCATTTACGAAAGCTAATGGAGCTGTGACCATGAAGTATGGGCTTTCATAGAAAAAAAGGAATTACCTCTTCCTGTCTAGAAGGTGACAAAAAGGCACAAACAAGATCACTGAAAGAGTCCAGTTTTCAGACAGATGAAGTGAGCTGGAAAGGGAGGACCAAGACAGCCCAAGGGATTTCAAAAGAGAAAACCAGCCTGACAGAGACTGGAGAAACCCCGAGAGCATGGCCCCTGGACCCCTTTTAGCTCAATAATGAGGTCACTCCCAAGGTTCACCCTTCAGTCAAAGGTTAGACAGCCCCATAAAACAAAATGAGACTAAAGGGGCACAACAGTCCAGGGACAAGGACTAGAAGGCAGGAGGGGACAGGAAAGCTAGTAAATAGGGAACCCAAGGTCAAGAAAGGACAGTGTTGACATGTCGTGGGGTTGTTAACCACTGCCATAAAACAATATGTGTACTAATTGTTTAACGAGAAACTATCTGTTCTGTAAATTTTCATCTAAAGTACAATTTAAAAGAAAAAAATAATAAAAAGAGAAAACTAGGCCATGTCCTAGATAGGGCAAGAGAGCTAAGGCAGTATGAATGAAAGCTAAAATGGACAAGACAACAACAGCTACCTTGGCTGAGACTCAGAAACTGAGTCTGAATATTAGTAAGGCTGTCCCATACAGATGTGCAGGTTAAGCATTGCACAACTTTATGGAGCACCATTATGTAGTCATCGTGGATTCACTTGTTTATTTATAGTGACAACTTCATTTTATAATGGTAATACAGTATCATACTGAAGGGATACTTTTCCCAATCCACACAAGTGGTACTATGTGCTGGTGGTAGCCATAGATATTAGACAGGCAATAGGTAAGTATTCCCATTTTCAATTAACAATTGGTATCCTTGCTACAGTCAATGGCTAGTAAGAATGGAAATAGATATTCAGCTTCACTAATGTTATGGATTGAACTGTGTCCCCAAAAATATATGTTGAAAATGCTAACCTCTATGCCTGTGGTTAAAATCCCATTTATTTGGGAATGGGTTGTCTTTGTTATGCTAATGAGGCAGGATTGTATAGGGTGTATCTTGAGTCAATCTCTTTTGAGATAAAAAAGAGATTAAATGCAAGCTAGCAAAGAGAGATGGGGGAAGAGAGATGCCAAGCTACATGAAGATTGCCCAGGAGCAGAAGCTCAAAGGGAAAAGGACCTTCCTCCAAAGCCAACAAAGAGACAAAGCCTTCTGCTAGAACCTGTATCTTGAATTCATACTTCTAGCCTGAAGTATTATAATGAAATGTGCGAAGACCTAGAGTTAGAAAACCAAAAGGGAAGAAAACGTTTGGTATTTCTCAAGCTAAAAGAACTAAAGAAAAAATTCAAGCCTCAAGTAGCAATATTGAAGGATTCTATGGTCAAAATATTGAATGACACAAGAAGCATCAAAAGAAGATGGAAGGAATAAACAGTCACTGTACTAAAAAGAAGTGGTCGACGTTCAACCATTTCAGGAGGTAGCATATAATCAAAAATCTATGGTATTGAAGGAAGAAGTCCAAGATACACTGAAGGTATTGGCAAAAAACAGGTCTCCAAGAATTGAGGGAATACCAGTCGAGATGTTTCAACAAACAGATGCAGCACCAGAGGTGCTTACGCGTCTATTTGGAAGACAGCTACCTGGCCAATCAACTAGAAAAAATCCACATTTGTGCCCATTCCAAAGAAAAGTCATCCAACAGAATGCAGAAATTATCAAACAATATCACTAATATCATATGTAAGTAAAATTTTGCCAAAGATGATCCAAAAATGATTGCAGCAATACACTGACAGGGAGCTGCGAGAAACTCAAGCTGGATTAAGAAGAGGACGTGGAACCAGGGATATTATTGCCGATGTTACATGGATCATGGCTGAAAGCAGAGAATACCAGAAAGATGTTCACCTGTGTTTTATTGACTATGCAAAGGCATTCGACGGTGTGGATCATGATAAATTATGAATAACACTGCAAAGAATGGAAATTCCAGAACACTTAACTGTGCATGTGTGGAACCTGTACATAGACCAAGAGGCAGTCATTCAAACAGAACAAGGGGATACATGTGGTTTAAAATCAGGAAAGGTGGGCATCAGGGTTGTATCCTTTCACCATACTTATCAAACTATATGCTGAACAAATATTCCAAGAAGCTGGAATATATGAAGAAGAATGGGGCACAGGATTGGAGAAAGACCCATTAACAACCTGCAATACGCAGATGACATATCAAACTTGATTCAAACAGTTTCAAAGAGCAATTTCTTGCTTGCTGCAAATGAAGACTTGAAGCACTTACTGATGAAGATCAAAGACTACACCCTTCAGCATAGATTACACCTTAACACAGAGAAAACAAAAAGCCTCACAAGTGAACCAATAAGAAACATGATAAACGGAGAAAATACTGACATTGCAAAGGACTTCATTTTACTAGGATCCAAAATCAACACCCATGGAAGCGGCAGTCAAGAAATCAAAAGATGTATTCCATTGGGCAAATCTGTTGCAAAAGACCTCTTTAAAGTGTTAAAAAGCAAAGATGTCACTTTGAGGACTAAGATGTGCCTGACCCAAGCCATGATATTTTCAATCAGCTCATATGCATGTGAAAGCTGGACAATGAATAAGGAAGACTGAAGAAGAGCTGACGTCTTTGAATTTTGGTGTTGGAGAAGAATATTGAATAGTCTGTGGACTGCCAGTAGAACGAAGAAATCTCTCTTGGAAGAAGTACAATCAGAATGCTCTTTAGAAGCGAGGATGGAGAGACTTCATCTCAAGTACTTTGGACATGTTATCAGAAGGGACCACTCCCTGGAAAAGGACATCATGCTTGATAAAGCAGCAGGTCAGTGAAACAGAAGAAGACCCTCAACAAGATGGATTGACACAGTGGCTGCAACGATGGGTTCAAACATAGCAACGATTGTGAGGATGGCACAGGACTGGGCAGAGTTTTGTTTGTTGTGCATATGCTTACTATGAGTTGGAACCGACTCGACGGCACCCAACACAAACTGTGAGAAAATTCATTTCTGCTTGTCAAAGCCATCTACTTGTGGTATTTCTGTTATAGCCGCACTAGATTACTAAGACAGAATTTGGTACAAGAAGTGGGGTACTATTCTAACAAATACAATATGGAAGTGGTTTTAGAATTGGGTAATGGACAGAGGCCGGAATAGTTTTAAGAAATCTAGTAGTAAAAGCCTAGATTGCCTTGAAGAGACTGTTAATAGAATTGTGGACATCAAAGGCAATTCTGGTGAGGGCTAAAAAGGAAATGGGGAGAGCTATAGAGAAAGTCTCTATCGTCTTACCAAATACATAAGGCACCAGAAACAGAATGTTGCTAGAAATGTGAATGTTAAATGTGCTTCTGGTGAGGCTTTAAAGGAAAATGATGAACATGTGATTGGATAATGGAGGAAGGACAATGCTTTTTATGTAGCGGCAAAAAAGTTGTCTGAATTATGTTCAAATGTTTGGTGGGAGGTATAACTTGTAAGTGATAAACTTGGGTATATAGCTGATGAGATTTCTAAGCAAGAACTTAAAGGAGTCCCATGGTTTCTCCTTACTGCTTATGGTAAAATGCAAGAGGAAAGAGATGCACTTAAAAATGAACTGTACAAAATGAAAACAGAACTTAAAGATTTGGAAAATTCTGTTGTACAAAGTAAGAATACATATTCTAGAACTTTCATCAAGGAAGTAGCTACACAATCTTTTGTTAAAGAGATTAAGTCTGTGACTGATGTATCTAACCAATTATCACAGCAAAAAATCCATCAGCTCAGACTGAAGGGGACCAAGAAAGAAGGAAAGGAAAGAAAGTTGTCTGTCTCTTGGAATTCCATAGGCAGGAAAGAGACTAAAGGAGATATATCTATTGTCCCACAAGAAAAGAAAGAGATCATTCCTGGAGCAGCTGGGAGATCAGCAGAACTGTTGGAAGAAACAAAGGAAACAAGGTCTTCTGGGATTCAAGGGTGGGGCCACAGCCTCCTAGTTTTCAAAGATTCAGATCTTCACCAACTCGGTTCTGGAGTGTGGGGCTGCCTTTAAGGTGCACCAGGAGGATAGGGCCACCATCCAAAGCTGAGAGGGCGGGGCTGCCATGCCCAAGGGTCAGAAGAATAGGGCCTATGGTGGATGAGGGGGTGAGGTCCCCGCTCAGTTGGACTAGGGGAATGGGGCTACCTAAAGCTAAGGGGGAGTCCTGGTGGCAAAGTGGTTAAGAGCTACGACTGCTAACCAAAAGGTTGGCCGTTCAAATCCACAGCCGCTCCTTGGAAACCCTATGGGGTAGTTCTATTCTGTCCTATAGGGTCACTATGAGTAAGAATCAACTGGATGGCAATGGGTTTGGGATTTTTTAAAGCCGAAGGAGCAGATTTGCCATCCCAGTGGGCTAGAGGGCAGAGCTAAAGCCCTGGGCCAAGGGGCCTACACCAAAAATCCAGAGAGTGTGGCCAACACCGAGAGTCTTATGGGCAGGGTCATTGCCCAGATGGTCTGGGACAACAGAGGATTATTTTCAAGGCTTGAGAGCTAATGTAAATTGTTCTGTGGGTTTTGGACTTGCTTGGTGCATGTTATTCCTTCTTTCCTTCAATTTCTCCCATTTGTAATGGAAATGCCTACCTTGTGCCTGTTCCACCATTGTACTTTGGAAAGAGATAACTTGTAATGCAGATTTCACAGGTTCACAGATGAAAAGGAATTTTGCCTCAGGATGGATTAAAGTCTCACCCATGTTTGATTTAGATGATTCGGAAGATGAGATTTTGGACTTAGAGTTGACTTAGAGATGATGAGGTGGGGTAAATGTCAATAACAACATATGGGGAGGACATGAATTTTAAGGGGCAAAGGGTGAAATGTTATGGATTGGATTATGTCCCCCCAGAATATGTGTTGCAAATCCTAACCTCTATGCCTGTGGTTATAATCCCATTTGGGAATGGGCTGTCTTTGTTATGTTAGTGAGGCAGGATTAGTGTAGGGTGTATATTGAGTCCATCTCTTTTGAGATATAAGAGACTACATGCAAGTTAGCAAGGAGAGATGGGGGCAGAGAGATGCGAAGCCACATGAAGATTACTCAGGGAGCAGAGGCTCAGAAGAGTCAAGGACCTTCCTCCAGAGCCAACAGAGAGACAAAGTCCTCCCCTAAAGCTGACACCCTGAATTCAGGCTTCTAACCTCCTAAACCTTGAGAAAGTAAATTTCCATTTGTTAAGCCACCCACTTGTTGTATTTCTGTTATAGCAGCACTAGATAACTAAGACAACTAAAAAGAAAAGAAATGCAAATTATAATAATGAGGTGTAATTTTTATTTATCAAGTGGCAAAGATGCAAATGGCTCTTAATACTTCAGTGTAAGTGAGAGTATCAGAAAACAGGAACTCTCATAAAGTGTGGTGGAAATATAAATTAGCATAACCTTTTTGTAGTGCACTTCAGCAATGCATATGATAATTAGAAAAGTGTATACCATTTGACCTATAAGTCAGACTTAAGGAATAGCAAGAAATACTTGCACAAGTATGCTTACACACACATACATAAAACATATACAAGGGTATTTATCATAGTATTATTTTTCATAATGAAAAAATTAGAAACCCACTCAAAGTTCATTTCCTGAAAACTGGTTGAATCAATTTTGATAATATCGTGGTTAATAGCTCGGCTTCTAACCAAGAGGTTGGCAGTTTGAATCCACCAGCCGCTCCTTGGAAACCCTATGGGGCAGTTCTCCTCTGTCCTACAGGGTTGCTATGAGTTGGAATCAACTCGATGGCAATGGGTTTGGTTTTTTGTTTTGTTTTGGTTATACCATAGAACACATACCATACCATAAACATACAATGAGTTTGCTCCGCAAACGTGCTAAAATAAAGAAGTTGAAGAAATATTAATAAGAAATTTTAAAAGCATGGCAAACACAACAGAGATGAACCTTGAAAACATTAGACTGAGTGAAATAAGACAGTCACAGAAGGACAAATACTGTATGATCTCACTTACAGGAAATAGGCGAATATATAGAAAGCAGCACTTATTAGTAGGAACTAGGGGTGGGAGGAAGGGGGATAGAGGGAGATATTGCTTCAGGGGTGCACTGCTTTTCTGTTACTGGTGGTGGAATAATTCGGAAAAGGAATAGTGGTGATGGTTGCACAACATGATGGATGTAACCAGTGTCACTGAATTATACATGTAAAAATTGTTGAATTGGCAAATGGTTTGTTATATATACTTTTATCCCAATTTAAAAAAAGGTATGACAAAGAAACGTGTATAGTATTTAAAAAAAAAAAAAACTAAACCAAACCTGTTGCCGTGGAGTCGATTCCAAGAGTCTCTATGAGTGCATAGTATAGTCTCCTTTTAAAAGAGAGGGAAAGAGGGAGAGAAAGAGAGAAAGTAGTAAGGTGGAGCGAGAAGGAAGGAGGAAAGCAGGAAGAAAAGAAGGATATAGGATTTTGTATGTATATAGGAAAACTTCTGGAAGGAAACAAACTGTTTAAAATGGTTATCCCTGAGGAGTGGGAGTTTGAGGGGATTTTGCTTTCTGTGCTTTGTATTTTTGTGTTTGGATTTTCACAACATGAATATGGTAATTTTCCTAACGTGTTGCCTGTGCTCTCGTTACTTCCGTTACGGGAAACACTCTTTCACCTGGATATTTGAACAGCTCCTGCCTTAGTTCATTCAGATCTCGGCTCCCATGTCACCTGTCTTAGAAGACTGTCCTGACCACCTTAAATAACAGCAAACAACGCTTCTCATCGGGCTCCAGTCCTTCATGCTGCTTCGTGTTTCTTTATGTCACTTATCAGTGTCTGATGTTATGATATTATAACACATATTTATCTGTTTGTTTATTGATTTAGTGTCTCTTCTCCAAGGAAAAGTGGCTCTGGGAGGGCAGAGGCTTTGCTCTGTTCCCTACTCTATCCTCAGGGCCCAGAGAGCTTGGAGCTACTTTAAAATACTTCAGCACGTAAAGTGAGGCATCCTGTATGAGTCCCTAGGTTTAGCCAAAGTCTAAGAACTAATCAAGGATGCGCAGCCAGTCAGCAACACATGAATGAGGGGTGATCACTTAGGACTATGACCAAGAGGGCCACACTCAGGAGGAGGCTATCGCGAGCCCAGGTGATAACCTAACTCCATCATCAACCAAGGTTTTGCTCTTTATTCAGAGTGAATATTAGAAACAGGTTTTTATTGTGAAGTTTGCATGGTGAATTTTAGAAATAAGCCCTCCAGATATTCAAGATATAAGGATTAGCTATCAATACATATGGTTTTTGTTGTTGTTAGCTGCTGTCAAGATGGACCCCTGACTCATGGTGACCCCATGAACAGGATCAGAATGTTGTAATCCATAGGGTTTTCATTGCCTGGTTTTCAGAAGTAGATCACCAGGCCTTTCTTCCTAGTCCATCTCAGTTTAGAAGCTCTGCTGAAACATCTTAGTCTGGAAGCTCTGCTGAAACCTGTTCAGCACCACAGCAACACACAAGCCTTCACTGACAGAAGGTGGTGGCTGTGCACGTGGTACATCACCTAGAATCGAACCCAGGTTTCCCACATGGAAGTCAAGAATTCTTGCTGAACCTTATAAACTCTTCCTAACCTCACGCATAAACAGAATCCAAGAAACCAGTGAGTGCACTTGGCTGGCACCCAGGAATGGCACCCAGGCTGGGAACCTACTCAGCCCTATACCCAAAAGAATTTCTGCTTGCCTGATACCAGTCAGAAGGCAGATAGTCCTGCCTATGGAACGCTGGGACAGCCTAGAGAGGACTTTTATGCAAGCAATGTTGAGAGAGCTGTTAAACTTCTTTGAGTTCTCAGAAGAGGCTACATAAATTCTCGTAGTGCTAGGTGGAACCATGTTTGAGCCTGAGGCAAAAGCAAAAACCAGTAATGCTGACCTCATCTTTATTTAAAATTTTGATATTTTATTCATCATGGATTTTTTTGCATTAATTTTTATTTTTAAAAATATCACATTAAAATATTAATTGTCTTGATCACCAAGAGTTTTTGTGCCCTCTTAAACTTTGTACCCTACATAAGTGTCTCACTCGCCTCACACTAGTCCTGACCCTGCTTTTTTTGTGTTCCTACTTTGCTAGTTGTCTATTTAATAACTGTCTATATATGTGGCATGAAGCATTGGTGGTTCAGTGGTAGAACACTCACCTTCTATGTGGGAGACCTGAGTTTAATTCCCCGTCAATGCGCCTCGTGCACAGCTACCACCCGTGACAGTGGAAGCTTAGGTGTTTCTCCTGGACTAAGATGGAGTAGGAAGAAAGGCTTAGTGATCAACTTCCAAAAATCAGCCAATGAAAACCTTATCATTCATAAGAGTTTGACCTACAACTGATAATGGGGCTGGCACAGGAAAGGGCAGCATTTCATTTTGTTGTGTTCCACTGTGCATGGGGTCGCTTTGAGTTGGGGACTGACCAGTCAGCAGCAAACAACTTGTAACTGGCAGAATGTGGCCTGACACTTAATTTCATTGTACCAGGTAGTGAGGTTGTCGGGAAGTAGTTCATCACCCCCATCTCAAACTTCTTAGGTGGCTTATCTAGCCTCATCTTACCTTACCTACATTATCTAACCAAATAATCACGGAATTTTGCATGACCCAAGTGGTTTAGACCAGTAAGCAAGAGCCTTCCACATAGCTTGCACTCAGTAAATATGCATCAAGAATAGAGACACATTCACTGGAAAGCTAATGAAGCTTAATCTTTAGGGCAACACACCTTCACAAGAGAACACAGTCATTTTAAGTTGCAATTCTATAGTGTTTTAGATTATGTAACCCATTCGTATGAGCTACAGACCTCTCAAAGTTTGGGTCTATCCCTAAGCCCTGGATATACTCATTTTTAAGCAAGCCAATAATTAACATTCAGTTTACAAACATTATAATTTTCAGAGATTGTTTACCCTGCAAAACAGTATAAAAATATTATTCTTTGGATATCTAGATTCTATTAGGGCATTTAAATTTTGATTCAATTTACATACATTGATTTTGCTCTAATATATCAGTACCATTTATTATATAGCAAGGCACACCTGGAAGCCCTGGTGGAGCAGTGGTTAAAGCACACGGCTGCTAACCCAAAGGTCGGCTGTTTGAACCCACCACATAAGAGAAAGGTCTGCTTCCGTAAAGATTTACAGCCTTGGAGACCCTATGGGGCAGTTCTACTCTGTCTTATAGGGTCGTTATGAGTTGGAATCAACTCAACAGCAGTGGGTTTTGTTTTGTTTTTAAGGCACGTCTATTGCTTAACTGATATAGCAACAACTGGTTGAATAGTAGAAATTTCTGTTAATTTGAAAGTTTATGTGAAAAACCCATTTTTTAAAGTATGAAACTTTTCCCCTTTGCTGTTTGTTATTGATTGAATTGTCCCCCTAAAAGATATGTTGAAGTCCTAACCCCTGTACCTGTGAATGTGGTCATGTTTGGGGAAATAGAATCTTTCTTTGAAAATATTATCAGTTAAGTCATATCAGAGTAGGGTGGGTCATAGTCCTAAACCCCTCCTGAGTGGTGCCTTACAAAAGGGACAATAGACATCGAAATACACAGACAGACAAGGGCAAGATGCCACATGAAGACACATCTTCAAGCAGCAAAGAAGCACCAAAGATTGGCAGCAGTCACTAGAAGCTAGGAGAGAGACATGGAACAGCCCCTCTCTCAAAACCCTCAGAAGGAATTGACACTTGATTTGAACTCCTAGCTCCAGAAGTGTGAGAAAAGAAATTTCTGTTCTTTAAAACCACCCATTTTAGTAGAAAGACCAGACTTAATGGTCTGACTGAGACTGGAGGAACCCCAGAAGCATGGCCTTGGACTCTCTGTCAACCCAGAACTAAAACCATTCCTGAGACCAACTCTTCAGACAAAGATTAGACTGGACTGTGGGACATAAATGATACTCGTGAAGAGTGTGCTTCTTAGCTCAAGTAGACACATGAGACTAAATGGGCAGCTCCTGGCCAGAGGCCAGATGAGGAGGCAGAGAGGGTCAGGAGCTGGTTGAATGGACACGGGAAATCAGGGGTGGAAAGGAGAAGTGTGCTGTCACAGTATAGGGAGAGCAATTAGGGTCACATAACAATGTATGTATAAATTTTTGTACTAGAGACTAACTTGAATTGTAAACTTTCACTTAAAGTACAACAATAAAATAAAACCATCCATTTTAAAACTAAAATATTGTTGAATTTTTTAAAAAAGAGACTGGCCAAATTGGTTATATGAACTGGCCTAGCTTAAGTCTAAAACATCTAAGAACGTAAACTACCAATGTAACGACACTGCTTAGTTAGGCCTTGTTGTCGTTAGGAGCCGCCAAGTCAGTTCCGACTCATAGTGACCCTATGTACAACAGAACAAAACATTGCCCGGTCCTGCGCCATCCTCACAATCGTTACACTTTAGCCCAGTGTTGCAGCCAGTGTGTCAATCCATCTCATTGAGGGTCTTCCTCTTTTTCACTGACCCTTTACTTTACCAAGCATGATATCCTTCTCTAGGGACTGATCCCTCCTGATAACGTGTCCAAAGTATGTGAGATGGTCTCTTGGTCCTTGCTTCTAAGGAGCATTCTGGCTGTACTTCTTCCAAGACAGATTTATTTGTTCTTCTGGCAGTCCATGGTATAGTCAATATTCTTAGGCTTATATGGGAAGTAATTAGAACACATCTGTCACAACAGAGTGCTATGTGAGCCTTTCACTACATGTCTTCTACTGATTCCCGTTCAGAGTCAATAGGGCTCACTTGGCAGCCTATCCTTAGTTCCTTTTGAGTTTGAGCTTGATTGTGAACATTCGCTGTGGATTGAAATCTAGTGATGCTCAATCTACACTTCTCCTTCATATAATTTGCCCTTCAAAAAACATTGACAAAAAAATTTGGGAAGGTTTTAACATATGTGTTAAACCAGTAGATGTTTACCAGTTTGAATGTTATTATGCCAGTTTTAACTGACATCTTGAACACCCTTTATTATTATTATTATTATTCAGCAAATTGTATACAAAGTATTCCATGACATTGGTTGCAATCCCCACGCTATGTCAACACTCTGTCCATTTCCACCCTGGGTTCCTCATTTCCTTCCGTCTGGTTTACCTACCCCTTCCTGCTTTCTCATCTTTACTTTTGGGCAAATGGTGCCCTTTTGGTTTGGTATAATTGTTGGTTCTCCAGAGCACATTGTTTTCGGATGTCATTGTTTATTTTATACGCCTGTCTATTGCTTGACTGGAAGGTGGTTTCCCGGAATGGCTGCTGTTCGAGTCAGAGGGGTATCTTAGGGCCATAGTCCCAGGGGCTCCTCCAGTCTCTATCAGGCCAGAGAGTCTGGTCTATTTTTTATGAGTTTGATTTTTTTGTTTTACATTTTTCTCCCACTCTGTCCAGGACCGTCTATTATGATCCAAGTCAAAGGGGTTGGTATTGGTAGCTGAGCACCATATAGTTCTTCTGGTCTCGGGGTCGTGCAGGCTGTGGTGCATGAGTTAAACACCTTTATGTAGCCCTGGTGGGAAAGTGGTTAAGAACTTGGCTGCTCACCAAAAAGTCAGCAGTTCGAATACACCAGTCACTCCCTGGAAACCCTGTGGGGAAGTTCTCTGCCCTATAGTGTGGCTCTGAGTTGGAATCAGCTCCACAGCAATGAGTTTGGATTTTTTTTTTTTTGGATTTGTCATCATATGCAGGAAGAGAAATATTCACAAATTAGAAAACTGGATTAAAGTACTTACTATTTGTAACTGACCCTTCTAGAAAAATATTGACTAAATATCCTTGAAAGCGTTTTCCTTTTCTAATATTTTTTATCTCACAGTATTAAATACCCAAACAAAATAGCAAAAAACCCCAAATAAAAAACCCTGCCTTTAATTCAACAATGTAAAATTGACTGTGAATTCTTAAATTAAAAAAAAATATATAATTTTCAGTAATGTACTTACTTTTGAGTCAGAATTTATTATTTGATAAGACTGTCATTCTTTGGGATATTAATATTGTTCTATTTTAATTAAATCTGTAGCACTGCCTTAAGTTTGCCTTTAAGGATTTGAGGAATTTTTGCTCATCTCTGGGTATGAGCTATAAATAGTCATGTACATGCATAATACGTATATTTCACAAATCACATAAACGAAATTACCTGTTGCAGTCAGATCGATTCTGACTCATGGTGACCCCATGCGTGTCAGAGTAGAACTGTGCTCCATAGAGTTTCCAATGGCGGATTTTTCCAAAGTAGATCACCAGATATTTCTTCTGAGGCATCTCTGGTTGGACTTGAACTTCCAAACTTTCGGTTAGCAGCTAAGCACATTAACTGTCTGCACCACGCAGGGACTCCTAAACGAAATTATACACAGGGAAACCTCCCTCTTCCACTTGCCTGACGGCTGGTTTGGGATAATCAGCATGTATTGCTGTGAGGATAAGTCAATACATGTGACATACTTGCAACAGGGTTCCACACAGGTTAGCGCTCGATACTGCCAGTTATTTTCTGTTGGTGCAATTCACTCATTTCCTAGACCAGAAGCAAATTTATCCTGAAGTTAATGAGCTTAAGCTTCATGACATCTCTTACACTCAAACCTGAGAAGCACTGAGAGTTATGGAATGTTCTAGGTGGCAGAAGCCAGGCTGTAAACAGAAAGCATTTCTATGAAGGCATTTCTGGTCAACTGCTTAAAAGGATGTGGTTAGTGTGGAGTTGATTTTCGACTCATGCTGACCTCATTTGACAGAGTAGAACTGTCTCATAGGATTTTCTAGGCTGTAATTTTTACAGGAGCAGATCGCCAGGTCTTTCTCCCTCAGACCTGCTGAGTGGGTTCGAATAGGTTCCAATAATCTGTTGCGATTTCTTTTCTCACTCTAAATAAATATTCAGTTTCATACCTACTTTTACCTAGAACTGTGTATTCTTTTTCTTAAAAAAAAAAAAAAGACAGTTGTCATTGAGTCAATTCCAACTCATGGCAACCCCATGTGTGTCAGAGTAGAACTGTGCCCCATAGCATTTTCAATGGCTGATTTTTTGGAAGTAGATCACCAGGCCTTTCTTCCAAGGCACCTGTGGGTGGACTCGAACATCCAACCTTTCAGTTAACTGCCAAGTGTGTTAACCATTTGCACCACCCAAGGACTCCTTTTCTTAAAGACAGCCCGTCAAATTTTACAAACTTCAGATCAAGGATTGCCCAAATACCGTCAGGTCCAGATATTTGAATCTTACAAATTTCTTGTATGGACATAAACTGAGTTTTTTGCCAAGGAGTGATGACGTAAAGGCTTTATCATCATTCAGCAAAGAAAATACATTTGACAGCAAATGAAACATAACTCGGGTGGCATAGCTTTTCAGAAAATTAGTATTGACTTAAGAAGGACACCAACTAAAGTCATGGGTAGAGCAAGGATCAGCCCCAACAGAGGGAGTGGAAACTGTAATGGCCATCAAGAGAGAATAAGACTTTTTATTGCTAAATATAAACCCCTCTTATGATGGAAACTTTAGTTTAAAGGAAAAGAAAGCATCCTGGAGGTAAGCTGGAGTCCCAGGGTGGCACAAACAGTTAATGCACTCAGCTGCTAACTGAGAGGTTGGATGTTCAAGTCCACCCAGAGACACCTCAAAAGATAAGCCTGGTGATTGACTTCCAAAAAATCAACCGTAGAAAACCCTGTGGAGCACAGTTCTACTCTGACACACATGGAGTAGCCATGAGTCAGAGTTGACTTGACAGCAACTGGGCTTTTTTTTTTTTTTTTACTAGTAGGTAGCCTAAACATATGTTTTTAGCAGCAAAACCCTTGTCATGCTAGTTCCTGAGGATATTAAAATATTACTGAGAAAAGATGCTTCTCCAATTATGATTCACTTTTCCATCACATTCAGATCATAGTTGGACCAAAAGTAAATGGTGTTTTACAATTTCTAATTTCACAGATGAGTCTGAGCCAAGGAAAGGGCGTGTGATGCCCGAGGCAAAGAAAGGGGGCATGATGTCCGCGAAGACCCAACAAATATAATGAGAAATTTAATTCATTTCCTTCTTCTACTTCATTATTTCAGCTACAGGCTAAATAAAGGCAACCATTCATTTTGTAAAACATTGTAAGCCTGTCAAAACTTTCAGTTAGTCATTTATCCTGTGTGCATATTCAGAAATATTGATTCCTTTATGCTACTTTATCCTTAGATTTTGAAAAATAATTGTGATGAACACAATTTTGTTTATTTCTAAATAAATACTCCAGCATATGTATACACTTTAAAAACAATGAACATATGTGTTTAAATTCAAATGGGACGTGGGGGGAGTCCACGGAAATACACAATCCAGCAGCCATTGTAAGATCTATCTCATTATGTTTGCCAAACTTTGAAGTCTGGGTGAGCTTCCCATTTCTGTGCCCGCTGGAAATCCTGCAAGTAGCTGATTCGTGAAATAATGTCAAGTCACCCAAAAATGGGGGAATGAGATTAGGCTCCATGTAATACAAATACTGTGATCCTATCAATATGATCTAGCTGCAATTCCTTTGTTTGTATACGTGGTAAATGATTAATACTGTATTTCAAATCAGAAAGAGAAGGGAAATAACAGTAACACACAAATAAAGAAGCTCTTACAAAGAGCAGTAGGCAGTCCAAGATTTGTTAATTAATCATCTGGGCAAACAGACGTTGTCTTCTTACATTTCAGCTAGTTTTCCTGTTGAAATGTATGTTTTTAAATTATTATCTTTTGACGAGACAGGGATATACAAAGAAGATCCGGAAGGCATCCTCTCTGATGTTTTTAAAGGCATGGCTTCCTTCCTTAACTTGGAAGAAGAATGAGAAGGAAGACACTGCAGTAACTTCCAAGCAATTTGGAAGGAAAATAAAGCACATACAGTAGCCTTTATTTTTTATAAAGCGAATGCAATTGGAAAACCTGTAAATACATGTATCTATTTTATTTCTGACTTACCGATCTGCAATGGGCTATTTCTTTGGCACCACATTTTTCTGTATCATATTTGTCACTAACAATGATTAATAATCTATTGCTCCAGTTTTCTATTGCAGCATGACAAATCAGTTCAAATTTGGTGGTATAAAGCAACAACCATTTTATTAAGCTCATGGATTTTGTAGGTCAGGAATTTCGACAGGGCACAGTGGAATAATTTCTCTGTTCCATCATGTCTGGGGTCTCTTCTGGCAACACTCAAGTGGCTTCAAGTACTGAAACAGCTGTGGTGGAATTATCTGGAGGCTTCTTCACTTACATTTCTGGTGCCTTAGATGGAACGACTCAAAGATAAGGCTCAGAGAGGACTGTCAACCTGCATGCCTACAAGCGGCCTCACCTTGTAGCTTGGGCTTCCTCACAGCATGGAAGCATCAGGGTAATGACTTTTTACATGAGGGCTCAAAGGTCCAAGAGTGAGTGAGTGTTTCTGCAAAAAAGGCCTTGAAAGTCACATATCATCGTTTCTTTTGTACACGATTGGAGGAAGCATTACAAGCACACCCAGATTCAAATAAAGTGAATACAGACACCACGTCTTGATGAGATAAGTGTCAAAGAATTTGTGACCATATTTTAAAATTCCCATATCTAAACTCACTCAAACATAACATTGATTGTGAGGAAGAACAGGCCCAGGTAACATTTCATTCTATTATACGTAAGATCGCTATTAGTAGGAACCGACTCAACAGCACCTGTCTTAGTTATCTAGTGCTGCTATAACAGAAACACCACAAATGAGTGGCTTTAGTAAACATAAAGTTATTTCCTCAGAGTTTAGGAGGCTAGAAGTCTGAATTCAGAGGAAGCTCTAGGGAAGCCTTTCTCTCTCTGTCAGCTCTGGGGGAAAGTTCTTATCTCTTTAGCTTCTGTTTCCTGCTTCCTTGAAGATCTCCATGTGGTTTGATATCGGTCTTCCCCCATCTCTGCTTCCTTGCTTGCTTGTTTAATCTCTTTTTATATCTCGGAGAGATTGACTCAAATACACCTGACAGTAATCCTACCTCATTAACATAACAAAGACAACCCATTCCCAAATGGGATTATAACCAAAGGCATAGAGGTTAGGATTTACAACACAGATTTTTGGAGGACACAATTCAATCCATAACATTCCACCCTTTGGCCCCTCAAAATTCATGTCCCTCCCACATGCTGTTATTGACATTTACCCCATCACATGGTCCCAAGAGTCTGAAATCAACTCCAAGTCCAAAATTTCATCTTCTGAACCATCTAAATCAAATATATATGATACTTTTAGTCATCCTGGGCCAAAATTCCCTTCATCTATAAACCTGTTAAATCTAGATTACGAGATATCTGTTTACAAAGTAGAATGGTGGAACAGGCATAAAGTAGATATTGCCATTACAAATGGGAGAATTTGGAGTTAAAGAAGGGATAACAGACTCCAAGCAAGTCTAAAACCCAACAGAACAATATACATTAGCTCTCAAAGTTTGAAAATAGTCCTCTCTTCTCTGAGACCATCTAGGCAATGGCCCTGCCCTCCAGACTCTAGGTGTTGGCCACACTGTCTGGATTCTGGGTGGAGGCCACTCAGCCCTGGGCTTCAGCTCCGCCTTCCAGGCCCACTGTGATACCAAATCTGCTTTCTCAGCTTTAGGAGATCCCATTCTCCTAGTCCGTTGAGTGGCAATCCCACCCCCTGGTCCCTGGTAAGCCTCGTTTTTCTGCCCTTTGGACATGGCAGCCCTGCCCCTTCAGCTTTGAGCAGTGACCCCACCCCCTTGGCACACCTTAATGAAGCCCCACACTCCAGAATCAAGTTGGTGAAGATCCAACTCTTTGAAACCCACCCTTTGAGATCCAGGAGACTATGACCCAACCCTTTGAAACTGAGAAGGCCCTGCTTCCCTTGCTCTTTCCAATGTTCTGCTGATCTCCGAGCAGCTCCAGGGATGGTCCTTTTCTTTTCTTGGAGGATAACAGATGTAGTGCCTTTGTCCTGTTTTCTGCCTGTACAATTGCAAGAGGCAGAGAGCTTTCTTTCCTTTCTTTCTTTCTCTGTCCCCTTCAGTCTAAGCTGGTGGGTTTTCTGTTGTGGTAGTTGGTTAGATACATCAGTCACAGGCTTAATCTCTTTAACAAAAGGTTGTGTACCATGTCCTTGGTGAAAATTCTAATACTTGTGTCCTTAGTTTGTATAACAGAATTTTCCAAATCTTTAAGTTGTGTTTTCATTTTGCACAGTTCATTTTTAAGTCCATCTCTTTCCTCTTGCATTTTACTATAAGCAGTAAGGAGAAACCACACGACCCCTTTAATATCTTGCTTAGAAATCTCCTCAGGTAGATTTTCAAGTTCATCTCTTTCAAGCTCTACCTTACACCAAATATTTGAACATAATTCAGACAACTTCTTTGCCACTGCATAAAAAGCATTGCCATTCCTCCATTTTCCAATCACATGTTCATCATTTTCTTTTAAAGCCTCTTTCGAAGCACGTTTAACATCCACATTTCTAGCAACATTCTGTTTCTGGTGCTGTATGTATTCTTTAAGATGTTAGAGACTTTCTCTATAGCTCTCCTCACTTCCTTCTGAGCCTGGACCACAATTGCCTATGACATTCATAATTCTATTAACAGTCTCTTCAAAGTAATCTAAGTTTTTACTATTAAACACCTTAAACTCTTCCAGCCTCTACCCGTTACTCAATTCCAAAACCACTTCCACATTGTAGGTATTTGTTAGAACAGCCCCCCATTCCACATATCAAATTCTGTCTTAGTTATCTAGTGCTGCTATAACAGAAATATAACAAGCGGATGGCTTTAACAAACAGAAATTTATTTTCTCATAGTTTGTGTTGGGTGCTGTCGAGTTGGTTCCAACTCATATTGACCCTATGTGTAACAGAACAAAATATTGCCTGGTCTTGCACCATCCTCACAATAGTTGCTATCTTTGAGCCCATCGTTGCAGCCACTGTGTCAATCCACCTTGCTGAGGGTCTCCCTCTTTTTGCTGACTGTCTACTTTACCAAGCACGATGTCCTTCTTCAGGGAATTTTTCCTCCTGATAACATGCCCAAAGTACGTGAGGCAAAGTCTCACCATCCTCATTTCTAAGGAACATTCTGGCTGTAGTTCTTCCAAGACAGATTTTTTCATTCTTCTGGCAGTCCATGGAATATTCAATATTCTTCACCAACATCATAGTTCAAAGGCAGTTTAGGAGGCTAGAAGTCCGAACTCAGAGTGCTGGCTCTAGAGGAAGGCTTTCTCTTTCTGTCAGCTCTGGGAGAAGGGCTTTGTCTGTCCACCTTCTGTTTCCTGGTTCCTTGGGGATTTCCATGCGATTTGACATCAGTCTTCTCCCATCTCTGCTTCCTTGTTTGCTTGTTTAATCTCTTTTATATCCCAGAAGTAATTGACTCAAGACAAACCCTACACTAATCCTGCCTTATTTACATAACAAAGACAATCCATTCTTAAATGGGATTATATCATCAGGCATAGAGGTTAGGAATTACAATACTTATTTTGGGGAGACACAATTCAATCAATGATAGCACCTAACAGTAATAACAGAAAACACTTAAATGTAGAAAAAGGAGAGGGAAGAGACTAGTACGTACTAAGTGCCTAATATGTACCATGCACTACTGGGAAATTTAAATACATTATCTTATTTGTTGTTCACAACGGCTCTACATAGAAATTATTATTATAGCCATTTTACAAGTAAGAAATATAAGGTGGTGGTCAGGAAACTTACCCAAGTTACACAGCACTGTGCAAAACCCTGGCGTGTGTTATTCCAAAGCCTGGTGCTTTCTTCGCTGAGATCACCATATGTTGACTTATTTCTACTTTTTAACAAAAATTGTTTCCTAATGAAAACAGTCATTTTGTGATTAATTTGTATGGAAAGCATGGGGTTTTAATCATTGTGTTTTAGTGACAACTAAAAACTAAACAAACACCAAAAACTAATTAATTTCAGTGCATTTAAAATGCTTATAAATAAGAAGACTGTATAAGTTTCCTACTGTGGTAATTTCAAATTATACAAACTTATTGTTGTTGTTAGGTGTCATAAAGTCAGTTCTGACTTATAGCAACCCTGTGTACAAGAGAATGAAACACTGCCTCATCCTGCGCCGTCCTCACAGTCATTGCTATGTTTGAGCCCATCATTGTAGCCACTGTGTCAATCCATTTCGTTGAGGGTCTTCCTCTTTTTTGCTGACCCCCTACTTTACCAAGCCTGATGTTCTTCTTCAGGGACTGGCCCCTCCTGGTAACATGTCTGAACTACATGAGATGAAGTCTCACCATCCTTGCTTCTAAGGAGCATTCTGGTTGTACTCTTCCAAGACAGATCTGTTTTGTGTTTCTGGCAGTTCATGGTATATTCAATATTCTTCACCAACACTAATTCAATGCATTAATTCTTCTTCAATCTTCCTTACTCATTGTCTAGCTCTCACATGCATATATAAACATATACCGTGGCCTGGGTCAGGCGAACCTTAGTCGTCAAGGTGACAGCTTTGTTTTTTAACACTTTAAAGGGGTCTTTTGCAACAGATTTGACCAATGCAATATATCATTTGATTTCTTGACTGTTGCTTCCATGGACGTTGATTGTGGATCCAAGTAAAATGAAATCCTTGACAACTTCAATTTTTTTCTCTGTTCATCATGATGTTGCTTATTGGTCCAGTTGTGAGGATTTTTGTTTTCTTTATGTTGA
>NW_004444043.1:812612-839345 GCF_000243295.1 Trichechus manatus latirostris
TATGTTGAGGTGTAATCCATACTGAAGGCTGTGGTCTTTGATCTTCATCAGTAAGTGCTTCAAGTCCTCTTCACTTTCAGCAAGCAAGGTTATGTCATCTACTTATTGCAGGTTGTTAATGAGCCTTCCTCCAATTCTGATGGCCCATTCTTCTTCATATAATCCAGCTTCTCGTATTATTTGCTCAGCATATGGATTGAATAAATACGGTGAAAGGATACAATCCTGCTGCTTACCCTTTTTAACTTGAAACCACGCAGCATGCCGTTGTTCTGTTCGAATGACTGCCTCTTGGTATAAGTACAGGTTACTCATGAGTATGATTAAGTGTTCTGGAATTGCTATTCTTCATAATGTTATCCATAATTTGCTACGATCCACACAGTCGAATGCCTTTGCATAGTCAGTAAAACACAAGTAAGCATCTTTCTTGGATTCACTGCTTTCAGCCAAGATCTATCTGACATCAGCAATGATATCCCTCATACCATGTCCTCTTCTGAATCCAGCTTGAAATTCTGGCAGTTCCCCATCAATGTACTGCTGCAAGCATTTTTGAATTATCTTCAGCATAATTTTACTTACATGCAATAGTAATGATATTGTTTAGTAATTCCCTCATTCTGCTGGATCATCTCTCTTTGATATAGGCATGAATATGGACCTCTTCCAGCTGGTTGGTAAAGTAGCTGTCTTCCAAACTTCTTGGCATAAACGAGTGAGCGCTTCTAATACTGCATCCGTTTGTTGAAAAAACTTAGTGACACAAAACCACACAAATGTATTATCTTACAGTTCTGTAGGTCAGAAGTCTAAAAGGGTCACACAGGGCTAAAATGAAGGTGTCAGCAGTCCTGAGTCCCTTCTGGGAGAACTAGGGGAGAAGCAGTTTCCTTGCCTTTTCCGGCTTCTATAGGCTGCCCGCACTCCTTGACTCATAGCCCCCTCCCATCCTCAAAGTCAGCAATCACATCACTCTCACCTCTGCTTCTCTTATAGATTAAATTGTGTCCTCCAAAAACATGGGTTGTGAATCCTAAGCGCTAAAACTGTGGATGTAACCCCATTTGGAAATAGGGATTTCTTATGTTATAAGGTTATATTGGTGTAGGGTGTGTCTAAAGCCAATCACTTGTGAGATATAAAAAGCAGATCAGGCACGGAAGAAAGCAAACAAGAATGGAGGAAAGACAGATGCCACCAGGAGATCTCCCAGGATCTGCCAAGAATGCAAGAGAAGCTGAGACTCGGATTTTCCCCCAGAATAGACAGAGAGAGACTTCCCCTAGAGCCAACCCCTTAAATTTTGACTTCAAGCCTCCTAAACTGTGAGAAACAAAATTTCTGTTTGTTAAAGCCACCCACTTGTGGTATTTCTGTTACATCAGCACTAGCAATCTAAGACAGCTTCCATTATTACATCTCCCTCTCTGACTCTGACTCTCCTGCCTCCCTCTTTCGCTTATAAGGACCCTTAGGATGAATCCAAAATATTCTCCACTCACTATCTCAAGAGCAATAATATCTATAAAGTCCCCATTGCCATATAAGGTAACATATTCACAGATTCCAGGTATTAGGATTTTGACATCTTTGGAGGACATTATACTGCCTACCATGAAGACTATTACAGACACATAGCATAAGTGCACACATCATCTATAGTCTCCAGTTAAACAGATGCTATATTTGATCATCCACTCACATTAATGTGTTACATTTACTAATTACCAGACTGTTAATTATAACATTTCCTCTCTTACATCCAAATTAACTATCTCCTCAAGCTTACTAAAGACATTTGCCAGTCCTGGAGGTTGCAGGGAGTCTCTGTTGTTGTTGTTAGCTGCTGTCACGTCAGCCCTGACTCATGGCAACCCAAAGTATTACAGAAAAGAACTGCTCCATAGGGTTTTCTTGGGTGAAATCTTTATGGAAACAGGTAGCCAGGCCTTTCTTTCGTGGAGCACCTGGGAAGTTTCAAACTGTCACCCTTTTTTACACAGTAGTGCCAGTGGTTAAGGCTTTCAACTGCTAACCAAAAGGTTGGAGAGTCGAGCCCACCCAGAGGCTCCTTAGAAAAAGTCCTGGTGGTCTACTTCTGAAAAATCAGCCATTGAAAACCCTATGGAGCACAGTTCTACTCTGACACAAGTGGGGTTGCCATTAGTTGGAGTCGACTTGACAGCATGTGGATAGAGGCTTCAGATAATCTAGTCCAGCTCCACACTTCCAGCACTGCTAAGGGAAACAATGCAATGTGCTCTGCCAAAGTGCAGTATCTTAGGCATCTAGTGCTGCTAAAACAGAAATACCACAAGTGGATGGCTTTAACAGAGAGAAATTTATTCTCCCACAGTCTAGTAAGTTACGTGTCCAAATTCAGGGCGCCAGCTCCACAGGAAGGCTTTCTCTCTCTGTTAGTGCTGGAGGACCATCCTTGTCATCAATCTTTCCCTGAACTAGGAGCTTCTCCGTGCAGGGACCCAGGTCCAAAGGATGTGCTGTGCTCCTGGCACTGCTTTCTTGGTGGTATTAGGTCCCCAGCTCTCCACTTGCTTCCCTTCCCTTTTATCTGTTGTAAGATAAAAGGTGGTGCAGGCCACATCCCAGGGAAACTCCCTTTACATTGGATCAGGGATATGACCTTAGTAAGGGTGTTGCAATCCCTAATCCTCCTTAACATAATCTAATCTTGCCTCATTAACCACAGACACAGATAAGGATTTATAACACAGATGAATATTACAATCACAAAATGGAGGACAAGCACACAAAACTGGGAATCATGGCCTAACCAAGCTGACACATATTTTTGGGGGACACAATTCAATCCATGACATGTAGTATTCCCATCGCCCCTCCCTCTCAAATCCTTTGACAGAGAAGCACAATTGGGTGCCCAAACAAACTCACCAACTCAAGGAGTTCAACCTCGATTTGGAAAGGCACGTTAATACCAGGGGAAACCCTGGTGGCAGAGTGATTAAGAGCTACAGCTGCTAACCAAAAGGTCAGCAGTTTGAATCCAGCAGACACTCCTTGGAAACCCTATGGGGCAGTTCTAATCTGTCCTTTAGGGTCACTGTGAGTCGGAATCAACTCGATGGCAACGGGTTTGGTTTTTTTATGGTTTTCTGCCCTGTAGAACACGTCTGATTATGCCATGCCTGGAAGGCAGTGAGGAAATGCAAGAGCGCAAGCACAATGCCATGTCTAAACAAGACAGGAAAGTTTTTGCCTTTTCTCCGTACTCACCGACATTTCTTGTCAGGTGCTGTTTTTCACCCCCGCCCCCCGCTCTCAGCTCCAATAAAGAATAGAAATGTAGTAAAAAGTCAAAAAGTCAAGTCTTAAAGTCCCCATTTCCATGCAGACCCTCTCATTTGTTCAAGCTTAGCGTTTCACCATGGGCTATGACCGGAATTGATTAACTTGCTAAAATTGATGCTGTGAGGTCTTTAGCCATTGTTTGGTGACCGTTTGCTTAATTAGCCATATCTCAAGAGCGGCTTTGGCTGATTTGTGGTTCTTTCAGCTTTCTGGGCCTGTGCAGCCCTCTATACAACAACAGCACAGGTCATTGAGCGCCTACTCAAAGCATCCTTTGGAAATACCTGGGGACCCACCCGAGTGAGCCTGGCGCCTCCCGCATCCTCGCCGTGTGTGTCCGCCAGGGCAAACCCACTCGGGGTGGGCAGTGAGAAGCTCAGAACCGCCAGCAAAAGCCAGCAA
Source organism: Trichechus manatus latirostris (assembly GCF_000243295.1). NCBI lineage: Eukaryota > Metazoa > Chordata > Mammalia > Sirenia > Trichechidae > Trichechus > Trichechus manatus. Next base: position 816,348 of record NW_004444043.1, read on the forward strand.
GAAGCTGGGTAATTTTATTCCAATTATGCTCTTGGAGCCATGATGTCACAGCATAAATTTGTACTTTTGCATGCAGCTCATGCTGGTGTGATGACAGCTCTTAAAATATTGAGTGATTGTGGGCCCGTCAGCATAAAATTATTCTAACATGGTGCCTTTATTAGTGCTTCAATAAATGCCATTCTTCTTGTGTTCTGAGGTGGCATTTGCAAATGAGCTAATTTCTCCGCAGTAAAATAATTGTGTTGCATTTATTTTGCGGGGGAAAAAACAGTGCTATTACATAAAGGGGCTCTTTTTCCATCAAAACCACATACGCTGTAGTTAGTCAAGTTTAAAAAAGAATGCATTAACTAAATGACTAGGTAATTATTTAAATGAACTTGCTGCTTTAAAAATCTGTGGATGGGATAAACACTTTTAAAAACCTCTTGTTATTACAAAAAGATGTGGCAAATTAGTCACAGGGCACAGGGGTATCCATGCTCCAAGTCAGGGGGAGAAGGTGTTTGCCGATCAGTGACAGATATTTTAGGGGTTCGTTATGGGTCCCTTGACTTCATGCCACACTGGCTTCATTCTCCAGAGACAGTGGGATGGGGAGGGGAAGGAGAGGTGGGCAGGCATTGTTTTAATTTTATCCTATGCATTTTGCCACCTGCATTCTCTGGCCTATAAGAATTCTAGAATCCTCACCAGTACAAGGACCCTTCCATGCATCCCTGACAGACCCTGCCCATGATAAGCAAGCAGTGATCTTGCACACCTGGTGAGATCTCCTGCAAATCCTGCACAAAATCCCTTCCATTACTGAGAAAACAATGCATAGAGATCAAGAAACAATTAACTTCTTCTATAAAGTTTCTGTGAACCAACAGTAAGACACTCCAATGCCTCTTTCCATCCAACTCGGAAAAAAAAGAAAGGTGGAAGAAAAGAAAGCAAGATAGAGAGAAAGAGCAAGTACGAGAACAGGAGAGAGAATTGTTCAGGAAAAAAAAAAAAGCAGAAGGAAAGGAAGTACCCAAAAATAATCCTGAGAGAATTCTCTGCAACTAGCAAGACTGAAGACAGAAGGTTGTGTTTTAAGATAAAAATCAAGCAAATCCCATTGTAAGGGTAAAGTATGACATTGATTCAGGCTAATATTTACGAAAGGAAACAGTGAGCTTCCTTGCTTCCATGATGCTGTGAAGATCTCCGAGTTCTTTCCTCCCTTAACACATTGGCCCTCCTTTGGCATGGCCTATGAACTAACTAAAACCAAAGAGACATTTAGCTTTAAGAAGCATTTACTTGGTTTAAAGGAAAACAACAAGTCATAAAAATTAAAAATGGGGATTAACTAATCTTGAATATGTGCCATGTGACCAAGTACCAGTTTAGGGATTTGTCCTTATCCGCCACTCAGTTACTCATCACCACCATTTATGTGGTAGTTTTAAGTAGCCCTATTAAGATTTGTGGAGCCTGATAAAATAGATTCCTCTTGCAATCTGAATTTGGAACCAGTTAAGAAGTCAGACTCAGGAGATCAAAGTGTCAGTTTTCTTAACTGATTTGAAGAATGTGGCTTACATGCAAACTTTGAACAGGTTTCCTAGTATTTTACCCAAGTTATACATGCCCACCAACAGGAAAACAGGATGGGACAAGGGAGGGAGAGAGATTGGCAGAGGAAGATCTTAGAAGGAAAAGAGCTAGAGCTAGAAATGCTCAGTTTCATCTCCTAAACTCACCAAGCAGCTAAGCTGCTCCTTCATCCCTGGGGCGGCAGCAGTAAGGGAGTAGAAGGGAAAAAAGTCTTCATCCTATAGTCTGACATTTTCCCTCTCTGGGATGTAGAGTGAAAATCATATCCTTTCTATTGAAGCATCAGAAATAGAGAATGTGTTGTGCCTTAAAAAACTTCCATTTTACAAATATGAAAACTGAGGTCCACAGGAGTACATTTTGCCTAAGCACGTATAGCCCGTAATTAGAGTCGAAATACAATCTCTGTCCTATGTTTCTGGCTCTAACGTCTATGCTATTTTCCACTACCCTGTGTTATTTTTTTAAAAGCAGAAGTAATGTTTATTGAGAAGTGGAAAGAGGAAGACAAGTCTCTTAACAACTGAGAAAAAATTATTTATTTTTCAACATCTACATTTCCGGCAGTCATAGACTTAACAAACTAGAGACCAACAGTCTAAAGAGAGTCAGAAATGGGTTCTCAGCCACAGGAGGACTTTAGGAAGAGATATGAGTGGCTGACTAAAATCACTTTAAACAGAACTTAACTTTCACGTAGGAGTCCTTGGATAGGGCAAATGGTTAACGCGTTTGCTGCTAACCAAAACGTTGGAGGTTCAAGTCCACCCAGAGACACCTGGGAAGAAAGACCTGGTCATCTACTTCTGAAAAACTATGGAGCACAATTCTACTCTGACACGCTTGGAGTCATCATGAGTAGGAACTGACTCCATGGCAACTGTTAACCTTAGTGAAGAGTCGATTTTGTCCCCTACAAGACATTTCACACTGTCTGGAGACAACCCACACACAAAGAATTATCTAGCTAAAAACATCATAGTGCTGAGGCTGAGAACTCCTGATGTAGACAAAGTTGGTGGATTCATACAAGGTAAGATTTGAACAGGCAGGAAGGTCTTTAAGCCAATCTTCTCCAATGTTGACCAGGTGGAAAACTGCACAATTAGAGAAGCTTTGGGGTTGTGCCATGTTTCTAAAAGCCTTTGTTTAAAATAAAATTCCCTCTGGGAAATAAATGGAAACAGACATTGCTTTTAACATGGTAGCTAGCTGAGAGAAAAAGTGACACTGAAAACTTAATGGAAGTTGGAAGGAAGAGGCCAGGATAGGACCAGATGGGTTGCCATTGTGGGTTTTCTGATAAGCAGCACAAGAGTTCTTTGCCTTTTGAGGAGCACAAACAAGTGAGAGAAATGAAAGAAACTTGCCTACTTCACTATTTTGCTCGGGGCTGACCTTAAGTCCAACAATAAACACACACACACACACACACTCGTTTAAGAAGCTTCCAGACTAAAGGTGCACTTCGCCAAGTGTTGGGAGGCAGGGTGTAAGGCTTTGGGATCTGGCAAATCTGAGTCTGAATCTCAGTACTGCTATACTGTATGCTGTTTGACCCTAGGAATGTTACATACGCTACCTGGCCCCTAGTTTTCTCATCTCTAAATTGACAGTAACAATAATAACTGAATCAGGTTAGTGTAAAGATTCAGTGAGGTACATTGAGCCCCTGGCCAACAGCAGAAGCTCAACAATTATTCTTAAAGCTTCTACCGCTCTGACAGGACAGTTAAATTCTACAGCAACTGGCTAAATCCCCCACTAAATTAAGCATATCAGTGACCTTCAGTTCTCTCTGAAATCAGAGGAGGTTTAAATAAGTAAAAAGGCAAAATAAACATACCTCTGGGCAAGTGTCAGACATAAAAACACTAAATCATGTGGTTTCTACGTGAGACTTGAGAGTGGCAAATAGCTTCAACAGAAAAAGTCGTATGACTACAAAGTTGAAAATCTACTTAATGGTTTGTAAGTTGAGCTGTTGAAATGGAGAAAGAGAATTCTCAAATTTAACAGCTATTTTAATGGAATCCAGGTCAATACGTCTGATTCCCACGTCCATACACACGTGTCAATCCTGAGAGCGCGGCTTTTCCCAATCATCTGAACTGCATAGTACTTGGCAGGGGTGACTTTTGTGCCAGCTCAGTAGACTAAGTTGGGACTGAACTTACCTTACACTCCAGGTATAGCACAACTTATTGAACGGGCTCAAATGAAGTCTTGTTTCTTTCCTGTGCTTCATTTTACATTACTGTATCTATAAGAGTAAAATCTCATGAAAATGTCATGAGGGTGAATGAGAGGGCCTTTTTGAGGGATGTAAAAGTTATATACCTTTGATCTGTTTTTTTGACATATAGCAAGATAAGCATGGGGCCATAGCCAAGTTTCTGAACCTTTCTGGGCCTCACTGTTCTCATTTGTGAAATAAAGGAGTTGTCACAAAAACATGAAGGCTTTTTGATCCAGGAACCTGAAGCATAGCATCTCCTGGGAGATTATCAGGTATGCATTGTCTTGGGCTCCACCCAGATCTACTCAATGCAACTCTTTACCAAGGTCCCAAGACAAAGCACATGCAGGACCTTTAGGAAGGTCCCAGAGCAAAGCACAAAGCACATTCAGGTTTGAGAACCAAGGTTCTAAGGCCCTTCCAGCTTCAAAATTGTAGGAATCCATGACCCGATAACAAAAAGCTCGTAAACAGGAGGCCAAAAGTTGGCCATTATAGAAAAGACAAAATATAGCCCATCCCTTCCTTGATCCTCACTCCCAGAATTTCCTTGATGCCTTTTTTCTGATGTTTTCCTTAGGGCTGAGGTCCCAATGGTAGTTAAGTCATCAGGGATAAGGGATAAGAAAGCAGAAAAACCTGTAAATTGTTGCTCCTTTTACTCTTCTGTGATCAGGCTATTTATGAGTTCTAACACAGTACTGTGCTCAGTGAAGCCAATATTCACTATGCTGAAGGAGGCGGTATACGTAGAGGAGTTACCAGCATTGACCCAGGAGCCCAAAGGTCTGTTCATATTCCAGCTCTGACGCTGACAAGCTGTGTGATTTGAATTAATTACTTCACTCTCTGTGTTTCAGTCTTCTCATTGAAAAATGGACATAATAGACCCTTACGCCATTACCTAATTAAGTAAGTTAACATTTGTAGAGCCCTTTGACCCAAGCCTGGACCATGTAACCACTACATAAGCCTTTGTTAAATAAAATATGTGAACATACAAGAAAGGTTTCCAAATTGCTATTTTGCTTTTAACCTTAGAGAAACCAACCTCAGCCAATGCTCTTTTGTGGTGACATTTTTTATCCAGGCACAAGACTTTTATAATTGGCACCCTGATAGTAAACTCATTTATGATTTTGCTAAGGAGCCCTGGTGGCACTATGGTTAAGCGCTTGGCTGTTAACTGAAAGGTCGACATTTCAAACCCACCAGCCAGTGTGCAGGAGAAAGATGTGGCAGTCTGCTTCCATAAAGATTTACAGCCTTGGAAACCCTGTGGGACAGTTCTACTCTGTTCTATAGGGTCAACTATGAGTTGGAATCGACTTGCTGGCAATGGGTAAACATGGTATATGATTGTGCTACTAAGTATTCCCTTCAGATATAATAAATATAAAATAGATAAAAATAATATTAATATATGCTACATGTACACTCTATTTAATATACAGAACAACCTTAAGAGATAGATACCATTAGCACCCCCATGTTACAGAGGAGAAAACTGAGGCTTTAAGTGACTTGCCAAAGGTCATTTAGCTACATGAAAAGCAAGGATTTGAAATCAGCAGTCTGGCTCCAGAATTTGTGTTCTTAAAATATTATACTCTACCATACTGTATGGAGTCCCTGTGTGGTGCAAAAAGTTAATGCGCTCAGCTGCTAACCCAAAGACTGGAGATTCAAGTCCACCCAGAGGTGCTTAGGAAGAAAGGTCTGGTGATCTACTTCCAAAAAATGAACCATTGAAAACCTTATGGCGCATAGTTCTACTCTGACACCCAGGGGGTCACCATGAGTCCAAATCAACTCAATGACAACTGTTTTTTTGTTAGTTTTTCTTACTATATTGTATACTACACAGTGAAACCTGTGAGAGTCGGAACTTGACAGGACTGCCTTGTTTTTTTGGGTCTCTCAAGTTTTTTGCCTTTGACAGGGTACAGTCTTACCACTTTTCTATCACTTGTTTTAGTGCAAAATATTTGCGTTTTCCTTCTCTGACAGGTTTCCACCTTACACAGGTTCCAACTCTCGCAGGTTTTACTGTATATATGCTACGCTGCCTTTCTCAGAGGGGCATTACACTTTCTCGTTTTACATAATATTTATGTCAGTGTTATTTGTCTTAAATTTGTCTTGAATAGCGCATCCCTTAGGAACAGAGACCATTTCTCTACTGTTCTCTGTAGAAAGCCAACTGATATACCTTGTGCAATTAATCACTTACATTTATATTTTTGACAAGATGTTCACGTTAGGTTTGTACAAAAGACTTCAAAATCCACTTGGATGAATTATCCCAAAATCTAGTCAATGCTCCTTTCATGTTTCTTTGAAAAGATCAGAGCCAGGAGCCAGTCTTTGCTATCCTAGAGAGAAAGGGAAGAGCAACAAAAAGTCAGCGAGTCGGCACACAGGGTCTCCAACGTTGTGTTAGAGATCTTTCCGATCTTGTTATTCATAGTCTGTCATGGACAAACAGCTTAAAAACAGGCAAGGGAGCATTCAGGCTTCTTGCAAACACAGGTGGGCAGAGCCTCCATCAACACTGGCTGCAGATGGGAAACTGGGGAGAAGGAGAGAAGCAGATAGTCAGGATGTATGTGCGACAGGGCACAAGTCCTTCTCTGAGATGTAGCCTCGTGGAGAAGAACCAGACTCGACTTTGGTGAGACTCGCTAGATGTGCGCTTGGCCCCCAAACCTCAACTCACAGGCCCAGGAGTCTCCTCTGTGCTTCCTAGGCCCTCTGAACACACATGGCACTTAGAACCTGCCCACCCACGTGCCCTAAGCACAGATAAACCATGCCGTCAGCTATCTCCTTCTGTGGGAGCCAACAGAGCATATTTCAAATGCAGCCTGGAGTCACAGTTTGCACGTTCAGATTCTAGCCCTGCCACTGCTACCTGTGTGACGCTGACAAGCTCCTTAACCCCTTTCAAGCCTCTGCTTCCTTCTTGGTAGAAGAGGGAAAATAATAGTTTCCAAATCCTAGGGTTATTGTGAGGATCATTCGAGCTAATGTGCATAAAGTGCTGCGTGAAGTGCGTGGAGTGTGGTAAGCCCTCCGTAAATGTTAACTATTTTTGTGAAAGTCTTTATTGCCTAATTAGGTTGTACATTCCTCTCCTTGTATTTCTGTCTATCCTATGCAGCAGCAGTCATAGCTGAGACATTTGCATAAAGTAGGTGCTCAGAAAATGTTAGAAAGATGCTTTGGCACATTTTTCCAGGCCTTCTTCTCTGACTCATGATTTGCAAATCACTATCAGAGATCCAAGGCCCAGCTGTATTCCAACTACGTCAGAAACCTAAAAAAAGAAAAAAAACAATTCCTTCCTCCTCCTCCAGTGACGTTAATACTCAGTGAGTGAGATGAGACCCAGGAAAACGTCCTAAAGCATAACCAACCAACAGCCAAGCTAACACTCCACGTTCTTGAACACAGACCCAGCTACCCTCACAGCAGGGCCTTATCCTTTCTTTTTTAGGTAACTGGATGCTGACTTGCAGCCTAACTCAGAGAAGTAAAGGCTGTGAGGACTGAGAATGAAGAAGGTAATGGGTTAATTAAAAGTGAAGTCATCAGGGAAGGGGAGGGGAGCAGGAAGGAGAAATCTAGATCCCACTTTGTTGTGTTGTTAGTAGTCATCGAGTCGACACCTGACTCGTGGCAAACTGACGCACAACAGAACAAAACGCTGCCCGGTCCTGCGCTGTTCCGATGATCAGCTATGGATTGGACTGTTGTGATCCATAGGGTTTTCACTGGCTGATTTTCAGAAGTAGGTCATCAGGCCTTTCTTAGTCAGTCTTAGTCTGGAAGCTCTGCTGAAACATGTTTAGCATCATAGCAACACACAAGCCTCCACTGACAGACGGGTGGCAGCTGTGCATGAGGTACGTTAGCCCAGATTCAAACAGGGTCTTCCACATGAAAGGCAAGAATTCTATCACTGAACCACCAATCTTTCTAGCCCCACTAAACCAAACACCCTTTGCCGTCGAGTTGGTTCTGACTCATAGAGACCATATAGGACAGAGTAGAATTGTCCCACAGGGTTTCCAAGGAGCAGCTGGTGGATTCCAACTGCTAACTTTTTGATCCACAGCTGAGCTTTTAACCACTATGCCACCAGGGCTCCTACATCCCACTAGGGGTGCTGAAATCACTTTTCACACTGAAGAACACACCAAGCCAGGAGCTTGTAGTGGCACTCCTCCTCGTGAAAATTGGTCCTAACAGTCACACTTGGTGAAGAGTAAGAGCAATGTTACTATTAGATGTTAAAGATAATGGCTTTGCCACACGATAGCAGTGTCCCTGCCCCAGAAAAATCCTGGCTCCATGCCAAAGACAAAAAAAAAAACTCCACGCAAAGTTCTCAGGTCTGACTGCCTATGACTGTCCCCACTCGCCACATTGACTCTGGCTTCTGCTGTACTCCGACTCCCACAGACTGAAGGATCATTGAATTGGCAAAATAAAACCAAATACTGTCCTTTACCCTTCATCCAGCATGAAAATTTCAAACAATGGCCCATACTCATGTATGAAAGAACTCGTTTCCATTTCCAATCCCTGACAAGCCTAGTGATTCCTTTGCAAGCGTGAACAACTAAGAAAAAAAAAGAAAAAGAAAAAAGTACAAGATGTATAAAAAAAGATACAGTAGTTCAAAAGAAAAGGATCACCATGAGAATTCAGAGCAAATGTCTTCCTATAAAATAATAAATTTTCTGCAAGGAACAAGAAAGTGTGATAGACCTTCTATATCATTGCTGCTGTGTGCCCTCGAGTCGATTCTGACTCATAGCGACCCTATAGGACAGAGTAGAACTGCCCCATAGGGTTTCCAAGGCTATAATCTTTACAGGAGCAACTCATCAGGCCTTTTCTCCCATGGAGCGGCTTGTGGGTTCCAATCACGAACCTTTCAGTTAGCAGCTGAGTGCTTAACTATTGCACCACCAGGGCTCCTTCCTTCTATATAAGGTATTTGCAATAGGAGTCAAGAGGACCTGTTTCTATGAAACTATAACAGACATATAGGTGAAAAGCACAAATAACAAACTTAATAAAATTAATGGAGGCTAACAAATTATTCCAGAAATTCAAATTTGTAAAGTAGAAGACAAACTCTAGAAATTCTCCCCAAACTCAGGGAAAGCAAATAAGGATATCCAAATGGTTAGGAAATGCTAGGAGACATGGAGGACAAATGTAGGGGATTCAATGAAGCTGCAAAGGGAGTCAAAGAAAAATAAAATAAGGAGATAGCACAGAAGCAATGATCAAAAGAATAATAGAAGAAAACTTCTCTGACCTGAAAAAAAAAAATGATTCTTAAGGTTGAAATATTTTGCCAAGAAAAGGAAAATGTAATGAAAAGACACCAGACATATGTCAGCATTTGAAAACATGTCTCAAGCATTCAGGTATGTGTGCATACATAGGCACAGAAACAGCAACCAAACACAAACATACATAACTCACAAAGGAGCAAAAATCACCAGACCTGTGGCATCTCTGTAATCTTAAATAACAAAAGACAACAAAGCAAAGGCTATCAAATTTTGCAAGATAGGGACTGCAACTCAAGATAAGTTTTTAATCAAGTCTAAAGGAAACAACTCCACAAGTCTGTCAGTTTGTAGTACCGTGGTGGCTTGCATGTTGTTGTGATGCTGGAAGTCATGCCACCGATATTTCAAATACCAGCAGGGTTGCCCATGGTGGACAGGTTTCAGTGGAGCTTTCAGACTAAGACAGACTAGAAAGAAAGACATGGTGGTCTACTTCTGAAAAAATTAGCCAGTGAAAACCTTAGGAATACCAGCAGAACATTGTCTGATATAGTGCTAGAAGAGCCTACAGGTTGGAAAGCACTCAAAATATGACTAGGGAAGAGCTGTCTCCTCAAAGTAGAGTTGACCTTAATAATGTGAATGGAGTCAAGCTTTCAGGGCTTTCATTTGCTGGTGTGCAATGACTCAAAATGAGAAGAAACAGCTGCAAACATCCATTAATAATTGGAACATGGAATGTTCGAAGCATGAACCTAGGAAAATTGGAAATCATCAAAAATGAAATGGAACACATAAACATTGATATGTTTTCCATTAGTGAGCTGAAATGGACTGGCATTGGCCATTTCAAATTGGGCAATCATATGGTCTACTATGCCGGGAATAACAGATCAAAGAAGAATGGCATCCCCTTCATCATCAAAAAGAACGTTTCAGGATCTACCCTGAAGTACAATGCTGTCTGTGATAGAATAATATCCACACACCTGCAAGAAAGACCAGTTAATAAGACTATTATTCAACTTTAAGCACCAACTACTAAGGCCAAAGATGAATAAACTGAAGACACTTCTGAAGTCAACAAACATGCAATCGAGATGCATTAAAAATTACTGGTAATTGGAATGTGAAAGTTGGAAGCAAAGAAGAAGGACCCGTAGTTGGAAAATACGGCCTTAGTGATAGAAATCACGCCAGAGATTGCATGATAAAATTTTGCAAGACCAATGACTTCTTCATTGCAAATACCGTTTTTTCAACAACATAAATGGAGACTCTACACGTGGACCTCAACAGAAGAAATACACAGGAATCAGTTTGACTACGTCTGTGGAAAGAGACAATGGAAAAGCTCAACATTATCAATCAGAACAAGGCCAGGGGCCCACTGTGGAACAGACTATCAATTGCTCATATGCAAGTTCAAGTTGAAACTGAAGAAAATTAGAACAAGTCCACGAGAGCCAAAGTATGACCTTATATCCCACCTGAATTTAGAGACCACCTCAAGAATAGATTTGGCAAGTTGAACACTAATGACCGAAGACCAGATGAGTTGTGGAATGACATCAAGGACATCATACATGAAGAAAGCAAGAGGTAATTAAAAAGATAGGAAAGAAAGAAAAGACCAAAATGGATGTCAGAAGAGACTCTGAAATTTGCTCTTGAAAGTCACGTAGCTAAAGCAAAAGGAAGAAAAGATGAAGTAAAAGAGGTGAACAGAAGATTTCAAAAGGTAGCTCGAAAAGACAAAGTAAAGTATTGTAATGAGATATGCAAAGACCTGGAGTTAGAAAACCAAAAGGGAAGAACACGCTCAGCATTTCTCAGGCTGAAAGAACCGAAGAAAAAATTCCAGACTCAAGTTGCAATATCAAAGGATTCTATGGGGAAAATATTGAACGATGCAGGCAAAGGAGATGGAAGGAATACATATAATTACTGTACCAAAAAGAATTGGTCGACATTCAACCATTTCAGGAGGTAGCATATGATCAAGAACTGATGGTCCTGAAGTAAGAGGTCTAAGCAGCACTGAAGGCATTGGTGGAAAACAATGCTCTGGGAATTGACAGAATACCAACTGAGATGTTTCAACAAATGGGTGCAGTACTGGAGGTGCTCACTCGTCTATGCCAAGAAATTTAGAAGACAGCTACCTGGCCAATCAACTGGAAGAGATCCATATTTGTACTCATTCCAAAGAAAGGTGATCCAACAGAATGCAGAAATTATCAAACAATATCATCAATATCACACACAAGTAAAATTTTGCTGAAGATCGTTCAAAAGTAGTTGTAGCAATACATTGACAGTGAACTGCCAGAAACTCAAGTTGGATTCAGAAGAGGATGTGGAACACAGGATATCATTGCTGATGTCAGATGGATCTTGGCTGGAAGCAGAGAATACCAGAAAGATGTTTACTTGTGTTTTATTGACTATGCAAAGACATTCGACTGTGTGGATCATAACAAATTATGGATAACATTTCCAAGAATGGCAATTCCAGAATACTTAATTGTGCTCACGAAGAACCTGTAGTTATACCAAGAGGCAGTTGTTCGAACAGAACAAGGGCATACTGCGTGCTTTCAAGTTAAAAAAGCTGTGCAGCAGGGTTGTATCCTTTCACTGTATTTATTCAATCTGTATGCTGAGCAAATAATCCAAGAAGCTGGACTATATGAAGAAGAACGGGCTATCAGGATTGGAGGAAGATTCATTAACAACCTGCAATATGCAGATGACACAACCTTGCTTGCTGAAAATGAAGAGGACTTGAAGCACTTACTGATGAAGATCAAAGACCACAACCTTCAGTGTGGATTACATCTCAACATAAAGAAAACAAAAATCCTCACAACTGGATCAATAAGCAACATCATGAGTAATGGAGGAAAGTTTGAAGTTGTCAAGAATTTCATTTTACTTGATCCATAGTCAACGTCCATGGAAGCAGCAGTCAAGAAATCAAACACCGTATTTCATTGGTCAAATCTGCTGCAAAAGACCTCTTTAAAGTCCTAAAAAGCAAAGATGTCACTTTGAGGACTAAGGTGCACCTGACTCAAGCCATGGTGTTTTCAGTCGCCTCATATGCATATGAAAACTGGACAATGAATAAGGAAGACCAAAGAAGAATTGATGCGGTTGAATTATGGTGTTGGCAAAGAATATTGAATATACCATGGACTGCCAGAAAAAGGAACAAATCTGTCTGGAAGAAGTACAACCAGAATGCTCCTTAGAAGCAAGGATGGTGAGGCTTCGTCTCACATACTTTGGTCATGTTATGAGACAGGATCACTCCCTGGAGAAGAATGTCATGCTTGGTAGAGAGTCAACAAAAAAGACGAAGGCCCTCAAGGAAGTGGATTGACACAGTGGCTACAACAATGGGCTCAAGCATAACAACAATTGTGAGGATGGGGCAGTTTCGGGCAGCGTTTCATTCTTTTGTACATAGGGTCGTCCACCCATCTCAGCTTGTCATACTGTGGTGGCTTTCGTGTTGCTGTGATGCTGAAAGCCATGTCACCAGTATTTCAAATAACAGCAGGGTCACCCAAGGTAGAGAGGTTTCAGCAGAGCTTCCAGACTAACAGAGACTAGAATGAAAGGCCTGGCATACCAATGATCATGAAGATTCTGCAGGACTGGGTAGCATTTTTTTCTGTCGTACATGGGATTACCATGAGTCAGAGCTGACTCAACAGCAGCTAGCAACAACAAAGGAAACAAAAGGACAAAAACATGCCAGAAAGCAGACAACACCCCACTATGTACTGTTAATGAAAAAATTACTCAAAGGCATTCCAGCTACCAACAGTTGAATCAAAACAACCCTATTTGATTCACAATTTCACTAAACCAAATTTAATAATTGTTGTTGTTGTTGTTGTTAGGTGCCATCTTGTTGGTTCTGACTCATAGTGACCCTACGTGTAACAGAACAAAACACTGCCTGGTCCTGCACCATCCTTACAATCGTTGCTATGTTTGAATCCATTTTTGCAGCCACTGTGTCAATCCATCTCATCGAGGGTCTTCCTGTTTTTCGCTTGTGCTTTACTACCAAGCATGATGTCCTTCCCCAGGGCTTGGTCCCTCTGGATAACATGTCCAAAGTACTTGAGACAAAGTCTTGCCATCCTTGCTTCCAAGAAGCACTCTGGCTGTACTTCTTCCAAGACAGATTTGTTCATTCTTCTGGCAGTCCATCAAACCAAACCAAACCAAACCCCTTGCTGCCGAGTCGATTCTGACTCATAGGGACCCTATAGGACAGAGTAGAGCTGCCCCATAGGGTTCCGAGGAGCAGCTGGTGGATTCAAACTACTGACCTTTTGGTTAGCAGCTGAGCTCTTACCCACTGTGCCACAAGGGCTCCCATGGTGAGTTGGGGTGGTGATGCCTGTGGTTCAGCTTTGATTAGAGAAGAGGAGGGTACTGACTTCTACAGCAGGAATGGATGGGCTGTCTACCTTGGAGGCAAGGGAGTAGGAGCTACCGTTTGTCTACACTCATCTTTCATAGTTAAATTTTTATAAACCAGAAATAGAATATGATTCCCACCTGCTAATTCTATTATGTCTAGGACAGTTCATCAGAAGCGAGGTGTGTTGTTTTTATGGTTTTGTGTTCACAGCTAGGTCTGTGGAGTGAATACAAAGGAAGCAAACACTTTGTATGGGATCACTTGGCCAGTTTTGCCTTGGCACAATCTGCAGCAGAGGCACTAAAGTTAAAAGGCACTAAGTCAGCAGCAACTGTTCAAAAGGATTGGGAAATAACTCCACCAATACAAAAGGCAGAATATTTAAAACCTTGTAAAATCACAAACTTGGCTTAAATTAATATGAGACTTTGGAGAACAAAACTTCCAAACAATTATGCCAAACACTGAAACTGCCTATAAACCCCCAGTCTGCTCTTGCTTAAGAAGGCTGCAGTGAATGTTTCCACGGCCAGCTGCCCCTATCCTGGGACCCGTGAAGTGACAGGGGACTCCTATGACCAAAACCAGAAAAGGGTGCCGGTCCACTGATTCGAATTGGCAGTCTTTGAAACCAGGATGAGAAAGGGAGGGGAGGGGAGAATTGGTGCCAGTGCACTGCTTTCTCATCTCACTCTGTGAGCCTTGCATCTCATCAGCCTCAGCCTTGCAGCTGGCATATTACAAAAGGCCAAAGAATGGAGAGATGCCTTGCCAAAGCAGGAGTGGGAGCAAGTGCTTTACTTTAAGCCTAAGCCTGCCTCCGAAAGCCCAAGGAAAGGCAGTTCACTCAACTTAGTCTAACACTGAGCCTTCAGCTCTGAGGGCTCAGGTCTGTTGCAGCTTTCATCTTTCCTCATTCTAAGAGTTTAGACAACCATCTTTTTATTGTATTGATAGTGGAGAGCCTCCTATAAATTTGAGGTGGTTTAAAATATTGTATGATTTCACTAATAGGAAATACCTACAATAGGTGAATGTATAGAGATCAGAGTTTAATGGTGATGGTGATTATCAGGGGTAAGAAGGAGCCCCAATGGTGTAACAGTTAAGCCCCTCAGCTGCTAACCAAAAGGTTGGCAGTTTGAACCCACCTAGCGAGTCCACAGAAGAAAAACCTGGCAATCTGCTCCCATAAAGATTACAGCCTAGAAAACCCTAGCGGGTAGTTCTACTCTGTCACAAGGGGTCCCTATGAGTCGAAAATCAACTCAATGGTACCTAATAACAACAACAACTAGGAGTGGGAGGGACGCGAGAAGGGGGAAGTCATTCCTTAGGTAACACTGAGTTTTTGTTTATGGGGATGGAATATTTGGTAACAGATATTAACCCACTGCCATCAAGTTGCTTCTGACCCATAGCATCCCTACAGGACAGAGCAGAACTGCCCCCATAGTGTTTCCAAGGTTTTAATCTTTACGGAAGCAGACTGCCACATCTTTCTCCCACGGAGCAGTGGTGGGTTTGAACGGCCAACCTTTCAGTTAGCAGTCGAGCACTTAACCACTGCACCACGTTTCAATAACATGATTGATGTAAGCAGTTTTATTGAATTGTACATGTAAAAAATGTTGCATTGGCAAGTGTCATCTACATTTTTACGATAAAAAAAGAGAAAAGAAGTATTTAAATATCCTGTTGCATAAATCTAGTTGTGATATAATATCTTACAGATGCTATGTTGACTCAGCTTTGAAGTCCTAGCTGGAGGCCAGTATGTTCCTCTTTTGAGTAGCTGTTTAAGTCTGCTCTCCAGCCACTCTTCTTATAGGGCTATCACACT
This sequence comes from Trichechus manatus latirostris, assembly GCF_000243295.1. Taxonomy (NCBI): domain Eukaryota; kingdom Metazoa; phylum Chordata; class Mammalia; order Sirenia; family Trichechidae; genus Trichechus; species Trichechus manatus. Next base: position 831,785 of record NW_004444043.1, read on the forward strand.
CCTGGGCTGCTATGCACTTGCCCTAATTGCCCTGGAGCCAGGTATCCAACAACTAGGCACAGCCCGTATACCCTGGGTGCAACTACCTGAGTGGCTCTGTGTATTAGGGAGTGCTGTGTTCTCCCCCAGAGACCTGTGAGTATAATAAAAGCTTTAAAACTTTTAGTCTCTCTCAATCTGCATCTGGCCTTACCATACCTCGTCCAAGGTAGTATGATTAAAACACTTTTCCAGTGAGCAAAACAGAAACCACTTCAGTTATTTTAACAGAAAGAATTTAATCTAAGGAATTGATTGAACAGATGCTAGAGGGAAGAAAAGGCTAACAAAATGACACTGAAGTATCAACAGTTAATAACTGCTGGGGAGGGAATACTGGCTCCATTCTGCATTAGCTTTGAGACATCGAGCACGTTACTTAGCCTCCAAGACTGGCCTGATAACACCTCTTAGGTAGGACGATGACACGTACTGGTTTGCCTGGGCCAGCCCCAGTTTACCACCTTTACTTACAAGTGCCCCAATTTGTATAAGAAACTGTGAGGCCGTTCTACCCATCGAACCCAACCGAACCCGTTGCCATCGAATCGATTCCGACTGATAGCCACTCGTAATATTCAAATATTTAACACAAGCATTGACCAAATTAAATGAAGAATTGTAGTAAACAAAGCGTGCTGCAATAACTATTGCACACCAGTGAATATAACACCTTGCTCTTCAAGTTATTGTAAGGATTAAATGAACACATGCCTATAAAACTTAAGAAGAGTAAGTATCAAATCTCTGTTAGAATGAATGCTATTTTAATGCCTACCAAGCAACTATTCCCCACTTTCACTTTCCTATTTCCCCACTTCCACAAAATCCTAATTTCATCCCAGAACTTTTGATCCAGAGGAAGCAGTCCCATCTCCAGCTCAATGGATGAATCTCGCTCGATTAGTCTAAATCAGTGCTTCTTAACATTGACTGACTATTAGAATCACCTGGAGAGCACTTAAAACACACTAATATCCAGGCCTCTCGCCCAGAGATTGACTTTCTTTGCCCTCTCTGACTTTCTTGGCCTGGGAGAGTCCAGGTATCGGTACTTTTATAAAGCCTCCCTTGTGATACTAAAGGAGCCCTGGTGGTGCAGTGGTTAAAGCACACAGCTGCTAACTGTAAGGTTGGCATTTGGAACCCACCAGCCGCTCCTTGGGAGAAAGATGTAGTAGACTGCTTCTGTAAAGATTTATAGCCTTGGAAACCCTGTGGGGCAATTCCACTCTGTCCTATAGGGGTGCTATGAGTTGAAATTGACTTGACGGGAGTGGTGTTTTTTTGTTTTGTTTTGTAATACTAATAAACAGTAAGTACTGAGAATCAACAGTTTAGCTCAATCAGAGAAATTTCATAGCCCTTGCTAGTGATTAAGGAGCCTTGGTGACTCAGTGGTTAACAGTTCGCCTGCTAACCGGTAGGTTGGCAGTTGAAACCCACCAGCCGCTCCACAGGAGAGAGATGTGACAGTCTGCTTCCATAAAGATTGCAGCCTTGGAAACCCTATGGGGCAGTTCTACTCTGTCCTATAGGGTTGCTGTGATTCAGGATTGACTTGACATCAATGGGATTAGGTATCTTTTTTTTTTTTTTTTTTTGACTAGAGATTGGTTGGAGCCCTGGTACACAGTGGTTAAGCCTTCATCTGCTGACCAGAAGATCGGCAGTTTGAATCCACCAGCCACTCCTTGGAAACCCTACGCGGCAGTTCTACCCTGTCCTATAGGGTCGCTATGAATCGGAACCAGCTCAATGGCAACAGGTTTTAGATTTTCAGTGATTGGTTCTGAAATTGGCGTGACACAAATGCAAGCTAATGAGATATGGGTGTGATAAAGTTTCTCTTCCCTCTTCTGGAAGTTTCCTGTAATGACTCTTTGTCTATTGGTGGATAACAGCCAAGGATTTTATAGCCTAATTGCTTCTGATAATCATCATAAAATGACAAAGTAAATCACCCCGAAGATGAAGCTAACAGCTTGGACATTAGAGCAGAAAGAAAGATGACACAGTTAAACCCAGAAGCCCCTCCTTCCTTTGAGTCACAGTTACATGAGCCAAAACATTTCCTTACAGAGTTTGGTTTTCTGTTGCCTGCAGCTGAAAGCCTCCCAACTTTTCATTATCTTGAGTTTTAATTTGTGTGTCTGCAACTATTCTCTAATTACTCCACAACAATAAAGGCAGATCAATATGATGACTACAAAACGTAATTTATTCCATTTAAAAATATTCCTTCCTTTCAGTTTTGTCCACATTTTATTCCTCACTATAGGGTATAAATTGGAGCCCTGGTGGCGTAATGGTTAAGAGTTCGGCTGCTAACCAAAAGGTCACCAGTTTGAATCCACCAGCCACTCCTTGGAAACCCTATGGAGAAGTTTTACTCTGTTCTATAGGGTTGCTATGACTCAGAATTAATTAGACGGCTACAGGTTACAGGGTATAATACTCAGAATCCCTGAAGTAGATCTAATGTGTAGTAAGAACTAAGGCCAAAACACAATGGCCGAAGCAATGGACTCAAGCATAGCAAGTATCATGAAGATGACCCAGGACTGTACAGTATTTCGCTCTGTTATACATGGAGTTGCAATGAATCAGAGCCAACTGGGCAGCAACAACAGCATGAAGGTTAAATGAACTTACATGATGAGTAAAGAACCTAGAAGAGCGCTTGGTACATTGTAATATGTTGTTAGCCATGTTGTTGTTGTTGTCAATCATAATCCGAGGGCTTATTTGTTCAACAACAACTACAAATACATATTTGCAAATGTTCTAACAAGGCTTTGCTGTCTATCTTCCTCAGCCTTTCTTTACTTTTCACCTTATAAGAGAAATCTTCAAGTTGTCCACTTCCTATAACCTTTAAGCATGTTGCAAGAGTCCTGGGAGCCATATTCTCCCATTGCACGCATATTTTGAATCAAGAAAAAAAGGATCACAATAGAAAATAATAAGAATAGAGAATGTGTCCAGAGACGTAAGCTATCGGGTCCCTGGCTCATCGCAGACGTTCAGTACATTAATTCCCACCCTGATTACATTGCTATTTTTCTGCATGGTACTTTGCATGCTTTCCAGAGAACTTTCTCTCCCTTCATTTGGTTCTCGTTGAGCTTGAAGCTACTTATGCCAGAAGTCAATCTCCCTCTTGTGGAAATTAGGGCTGCACAGGGTCTGGCAATAACAGCCAGGGCTGTGCTCCATCAAAACATCATTCATTTGAGTTAAGGCATCATTCATTTAGGCTAAGGCACTAACCCTGAGAATTTGCAAAACCCCTGGCTGGTCAGCAGATAAAACCCTTGTCAGCAATTAACATTTTGTGTGAATTAGTGTAACATTTTTTTCTAGCATCCTGGGAATGGGACAAAGTATATTCAAGTATACAAAGTATTGTATGTTGGCATAAGGAATAGAAAAACCTAAGTCTAGAGAATATTCAAGTGGTGTCTGAACAAGGCAGGCCTGAGGGGAGAGGAAAGTGCCTACCAAAATGAAAAGTGGAAAAGGAAATATCACATGTTTAAGTATTTTGTCCAGGAACTTAGGGATGACTGGTCCCTAATTATGGAGGCAACCTATATCTATTAGTGAATGAACAAATCCCACAGGTAGGTCCCTGCAATTGGGAGAACGTCCCCAAATCCTTTTGTGAGAGGGCTGTTCTTGTTCCTCAGAGTTTCGTTTAAGACTGGCGTCTAATCATTTTTCTAAAGCTCCCTGAGTCTTCTCGGTCCGTCCTGCTGCCATTCACTATAAATACCTGGTTCTGAAGCTTAAAGATTCACTCATTTCATCGTTCTTGGAGCCTGGTCCCCAGGGAGCTCTGCCCCGGGATAGACAGGGCTTTCTTGTTCATCATCTTGAAATATCGTTATGTATCAGCAGGCAGGCTTCACCTTCGGTTGGTTGGTTGACCTGATCTAGCTGAAAAATAAGAATATGCTCCATGCACTTTACTCCTTTTCTTCATGGGGAAGCAGTGACATCTGCCAAGTATGCTTCCTGCATTTAAAATGGTTTCCTAGCTAGTCACTCCACTGAGCTGTGCCCATAGAGAACGGATGCCAGGCCTTGAGACAGACAGACCTGAGCTCTGTTACAAAATCAACAGCCACTCTCACCTTGGGGAAACCACAGACTCTCAGACTCTCCATCTATAAAATGGGAATAATTACAGCAACAGCTGAAGGTAATTATAAGGATTAAATGAGATCATTTTATAGAAGTTCTTAGCATAATTTTGGGAATTGGTTGGTGATACACACACACACAAGGAGCCCTGGTGGTGCAATGGTTAAGCACTCAACTGCTAACCAGAAGGTCAGCAGTTGGAACTCACAGTGGCTCTGCAGAAGAAAAGACCTAGCAGTCTGCTCCCATAAAGATTACAGCCTAGGAAACCCTATGGGGCAGTGCTACTCTGTCTTACAGGGTCACTATGAGTCCGAATTGACTCAACAGCACACTACAACACACATACACATATACATACATATGTGGGCATTACGTATATATCTAATATGTATACATATCATATAAACCAAAACCCATTGCCATTGAGTAGATTCTGACTAATACACATATATAATATGTATATACTTATATGTAAAATATATATACCAAAATACCAAACCAAACCCCTTGCCTTCGAGTCGACTATGACTCATAGCAACCCTATAGGACAGAGTAGAACTGCCCCATAGAGTTTTCAAGGAATGTCTGATGGATTCGAACTGCCGACCTTCTGGTTAGCAGCTGTAGCACTTAACCACTACGCCACCAGAGTTTCCAAAATATATATACATATATATAAAATATATAAACCAAAGCCAAACCAGTTTTCGTCGAATCAACTCCAACTCATGATCATCCCATTTTCAGAGTAGAATGCATTCCCTAGGGTTCTCAGTGACTGTGACCTTTCAGAAGTATGTCATCAGTCCTTTCTTCCAAGGTGCCTCTGGGTGCATTCAAATCTCCAACCTTTTTGTTAGTATCCAAGCAAAGTGCTTAACGGTTGTGCCACCCAGGGACTATATCTACATCTATACGTATGTGTGTGCATGTGTGTGTGTGTGTGTGTGTGTGTGTATACATAAACCTATTGCCATCGAGTGGATTCTGACTCACAGTGACCCAATAGGACAGAGTAGAACTTCCCTATAGGGTTTCCAAGGAGCAGCTGGTAGATTAGAACTGCCAATCTTTTGGTTAGCCGCCTGAGCTCTTAACCACTGAGCCACCAGGGCTCATATATATATGAGGTCAACTTTTCTGCCATCCTGGTAATACCTGTCGAATAGGCAGCACCATACCCACCAACAGCAAGGTAGATCAGATTCTCTCTCCCAGGAATTTGAAAACAAGTCAAAAAAATCAATTCATTTAGTTATAGAAAGCTGAGCTGACAGGTCACAAAAATACAGGTATCAAGGTCACTATCATGTGCAAACAGATGAGAGAGCAGAGAAGGCAGGAGGTAGGAGAGGAGATCAAAGCAGAAACAGAGAGAGAAGCAGGAGAGATATTGTAAGTTAAGAGAGAGAACATAAAGCCCATTTGTGTCAGTTATCTAGTGCAGCTATAACAGAAATACCACAAGTGGATGGCTTTAACAACAGTTTAGGAGGCTAGAAGTCCAAATTCAGGGTGCCAGCTCTACAGGAAGCCTTTCTGTCTGTGTTGGCTCTAGAGGAAGGTCCTTGTCTCTTAAACTTGTTTCCTGGTTCCTTGGAGATCTCCACGTGGCTTGGCATCAGTCTTCCCCCATCTCTGCTTGCTTGCTTGCTTGCTTGCTTGTTTAATCTTTTTTATACCTCAAAAGAGATTGACTCAAGGCACACCCTTCACTGATTCTGCCTCATTAACATAACCACAGGCATAGAGGTTAGGATTTACAACACATAGTTTGGGGGGATACAGTTCAATCCACAACACCATCTCTATGACTTAAATCTATATAATAATGTACTTATATTTTAAACTTCTTTAAGAGCATTTCTATTCCTTGCAATTGAACAAACCCCAAAACAGGCATTAAAACAAAGTTTAAGTCACACACACACACACACAGAGGCAGACAGAGAAAGAAAAAGAGAGAAAGAGATACAAATCCAACAGCCACATAAATATAGACTCAAGCATCCAGCCTTGCATCTTGAGGCAGACTTTACCACAGCAGATAGACATATCAGAGTTGCCTGGGGACTGTGAGAGCAGAAATCAAATTGGGTGGCGAAGAAAAGTGGACTATTTCGGGCTTGCACCCAAAGAGCAAAAATAGGAGCCACAGGAAAGACCCACAGGCACCGCAGTTTAAAATCACCACACACACTACCCTCCTCGTAATCACTGCTCTCCAAAGAAAAGGCCTTGAGCGCCACAGCTCAGCTTCTCACACAGAGGCAGACAAGTCTCAAGGGCTTTGGGAAAATACATCAATCAAGCCATTCTTTGGTAAATGTAAGGTACATTAAGATGCTGGTGAGGCGGGTGGCCTGTTATTACCATTAGTGGTAATATGTGCTTCTAGAGTCATTCTCAGATTAGGATAATTTTAAAAAAACAGTACCATCTAATTATACATTAATGAGGTAGGAAGTGTGTGGTGGAAGCAATTTTTTGAAAGCAGCATGACAGAGAGATTAAATAGTTTCCCTGTGGGATGCCAAAAGGAACAAACTTTATCAGAAATGGATAAAAGAGTGATGAGAATGAAGTGGGGACACCATGGGTTATAGGTTCTGCCATTTACTGGCTTGGTGACCGTCAGGGAGTTACCCACCCCCCCACCCCTACCCCACTCTGTGTCTCATTTTCCTTGTGTGTAAAATGGAGATAATAATAACAATGAAATACTTACCCAATCATGTTATTTTAGCAAATAGGTGAGAATTGTACACTACCTGGCACTTAGCACATCTTCAGTAAATTTAGCTATAATGATTTTTTTTTTTTTATTGTACTTCAGGTGAAGGCTTACAGAACAAATAGTTTCTCATGAAACAGTAGCACACATATTGTTTTATGACACTGGTTAACAAACCCACAACATGTCAACCCTCTCTCTTCTCGACATTTTTTTTTTGGTGAAAATATACATAGCCAAAGATACACCATTCCAAAAATTTCTACATGCACAATTCAGTGACATCGACTATGGTCTTCCAATTGTGCTGCTATTCTCACTTCAGATGAAGGCTTACAGAACAAAATAGTTTCTCATTTAACAGTTACTACACATGTTGCCCTATGACAATGGTTAACGACCTCACAACACATCAACACTATCCTTACTCAACTTTGGGTTCCCTATCACCAGCTTTCCTGTCCCCTTCTGCCTTCTGGCCCTTGTCCACGGATTGCTGTGCCTCATTAGTCCCATTTGGTTTTATGGGGCTGTCCACTCCCAGGCTGAACGGTGAACCTCAGAAATGACTTCACCACTGAGCTAAAAGGGTGTCTGGGGGCCATACTCTCGGGGTTTCTCCAATCTCCTTTAGGA